>NC_090929.1:200371880-200674910 GCF_040938575.1 Ambystoma mexicanum | reverse complement strand
AGATTAATATTGTACATGGAATTATTTACCATATACAATTAATACTAACAGAATGAATGTAAAAACTTTCTCTTGTTGGCAATGCCAGTAAAAAATGCCATGTCACAATAAGATATATGTCCAACCTGACTGCACCAATGATGGCCAAAATAACCAATTTATGATGCTCATCATGTTGGCTTTACATTGATGCCCAGTGGAGAAATGCCACGCCATTGTAAGACAGTATGCTCAGACTGGTAGCAGTAATGCAGGCCAGTATGGGCATGTACAAACATTCGCCATATTGGCATTACCCTTGATGCCGGTAAAGAATTGCCATGCCACTGTAAGAAGCAGTTTCAGACTGATCTATCTAATGTAGGCTAGTATATCCAGGTAAGAACACTCACACTGGCTTTACGATTAATGCCAGCAACATTATAATGCCAAAGTACGAAAACATGCAGAGACTGGCTGGAACAATACATGCCAGTATGGCCAAGAAAGAACATGCACCATTTTGACTTTAGACTTGATGCAAGTATCAAATGCAATGCCACAGAAAGAAAATAAGTCCAGACTGACTGCAACAATATAGGCCAGTATGGCCATGTAAGAACACACATCATGTTGGCTTCATCCTTGATACCAGTAACAAATTCAATTTGTCAGTAGGAAATCATGTCTTTACTGGCTACACCAATGTAGGCCAGTACAGCCATGTAGGAACACTCAACATATCAACTTTACTCTCAATGCCAGTAAAGAAACAATTGCCACAGTATGGCTACATAAGAGCACTCGTTATGTTGGCTTTACTCTTGATGTCAGAATTTTGGCTTTACCCTTGATGTCAGTAAATAATTCCATGCCACAGTAGAGCAAGACATGCCAAGACTGCCTTCACCAATGTAGGCCTGAACACTAATGGTAGCCTTATACCTGATGCCAGTACAAATGCCATGCCACATTATGAAAGCATGTCCAGACTGGTTGCCCATTTTAGCCCAGTATTGAAACATAAGTTAACTCATCATGTTGGCTTTTTCTTTGATGCCAGTAAAAATGCCATGTCAGAGAAAGAAAGCATTTCCTGACTGACTGTAGTAATGAAGGAATGTATGGTCAGAGAAGAATACTCATTATGTTTTCTTTACCCTTAGTGCCAAGAGAAATTAATATGCCACAGTATGAAAGCATGCCCAGACTCTCTACATTCATGTTGGCAAGTATGGCCACATAAGAACATTCATGTTGGCTTTACACTTAATGCCAGTAAAACTGACATGCCACAGTGCAGAAAAATATCCAGACTGGCTTGAACAGTGTTGGCCAGTATTGCCATGTAAGAACACTCATCATGTTGGTGTTACCAGTGATGCAAGTAAAAAAGGACATGACAAAGTTAGAAACATGGGCAGACTGTGCACTAATGCATGCCAGTATGGGCATGTAAGAACACTCATCATGATGGCTGTGCTCTTGATGCAGTAAAAATGCATTGCCAATATGGAAAAATATGTCCAGACTGGCTGCACCACTGTCAAACAATATAGACACATAAAAGCACTCATCATGTTGGATTTATCCTTAAAGTCATACCACAGTAAGAACATATGTCCAGGCAACCTTTGCCAAATGCGTATGCAGCAATGTAGCCCTCTTCCAAATCAGAAGCACATGCCTCCTCCCAGCACATGTGCAAGCACACAAATTCCATCAGCACATACTTTCTCTCATTCACATGACCACCCTTACAAAATACACTCTCTGATTCACATGCACACCCATGCAACATTCACTCTCTCATTCACACATGCACCCAAAGAACATAGACTCATTCAGATGCACACCTACAGACACAAGCCCTTGCGTACACACAAACACTCAAACATATGCACAATGTATTGTTCTTACAATCAGCCTTGTTCTGGGCTCCTGGTGCAATGATATGCCACAAGCTGTTGGATATTATTTCTAGTGAAATCTAATTCAGGGGAATTTTCCATCCAACCCAAAGCAGACATGCATAATTTGTATTTGTTGAATACAATTATTTTTATGAACCTGGGCCTGTCATATTAACAATATTGTTTCCCGACAGCCTCGCTCTCCTTTTGTGACAAGCAACATGCAGGGCTGTACAGAAATTCTATTTATAAATAATATAAATTAAGAACATAATTTAAATATCAACACTTTAGGTAACTATGAAACTCTGATGTCAATGAAGAATCTCATTAAGAATGATCAATACACTAGTCACCTCATTAGTCAATCCTACATTTGCAGAAATAGAGACCTTTGAAATACACACATCATCATATATACCTTTGGTTTCCCCTGAGCGGACTGTCACCATGTGCTAAAATGAATGAGGATCCAGGATACAGCTTTCATTTGATTAACAAAGAAATCAGAACATCCCACCTATCTTATTCCTCCCTGTTTCTCCTCTATTTACAATATATACCCCCCCTTACTCAATGGAAATGATAGAATTACAAAAAGGTTTCTAGAAAACACAATTTAAATATCAGCTACTTGACATTCCTGCACATAAATCGCATGTAAAGCGAAACATTTCTGTTTAACATGTCTGTTCCCTAGAATTTCTTCAGTGGTGCTTCTATTGCATTACTACGTAAAAGAGTACATTTCTCATTTTCAATTGACAACTTAAAGACTGGAAAATGGGTAGTGGTTAATCACCCTTTTCCCTGTGTCTTGAATGGTATAGCACCAGTAACAGAACTCGCTTGGTGATGTAACCAGGAAATGACTTCAATTACTTTACCATTCTAGGCATGTTCAAAGTGAGATATCATTGAGCTCCTAGTCTGCACTTGCTCATTGCACAGAGAAGGAGCCGGTGATCTCCCAATACAGATACAATGTGAGTATATTCTTTTAAACATAATGATTCCAGAAGCACTTATACCTCTGGTGAGTGGTGCATCACATAAGATCACATGGGGAAGAAAAACCCTCATGGGATGAGGGATGGCACCCTTGGAGAGATGCTGTATGTTTCTACCACTGTCCCCCCATGTGGAACAGTCCTCCCTGGATGAACCGTGAGGAGAGGCACTTTGTCTACCACAGATGGGAAGAAAGCGGGGACACCCAGGGAGAAGCCGAGAACTTGGTAGCCAGTCCTGTGATAGCGGAAAGGACATCAGGATGGCGGGTGCAGGTGACAAGTGGTCCAGAGGCTTGGGAAGCACAATCGATTCCAGAAGGACAGTTGATGCGGCAAAGCTGCCACAGACTGAATGAAGCCTCCTGAAGCACCACAAGTCTTGTGGCTGATGGATGAAGCTGGAAGAAAGCAGACACCCCCGAGAACCTGGAAAACGGGTACATGGAGGAGCAGAAATATTTTGAGAACTCGAGAAGGTGGTGTGAAGCAGAGAAGGGGGAGAAATATCAATAATGGAGAGCCTGGGACCCTGAGAAGCAAAACTGAAGAAAGATTCACATCTATGATAATATATGGTAGTGTTTCACAGGAGAGTAAACCAAACCTACCTAGAAGGAGAAGTACCGAAGACAGGCAAGTCGGGGACTCACAACGATAACAGAAATACATTAGTTGCTCATCCTCATAGTCATAGTACCTGGGAGTAAGGTGAGCCAGGTTGGCAGTGCTATAGGCAGTACTAGGCTCAAGAGTACAGCAAGTCTACCTGTTGATACCCGGCGAGTCTGGGACTCACACCCATATAAGAAGGATGATAATTTCTCCTCTTCATAGTCACAGTACCGGAGAGAAGTGTGAATCTGGTTGGCTATGAAAAGGAAGAGAAATGTGGGGAAAGTAGACAACCCCTGGCATTTATGAACATTTTGACAAAGGTAAGAGAAAAAAGACATTATCTTGGCTCTTCAAGGAAGAGGAAAAGAAATCAAGGGAAGGGAGGCATTCCCCCAGGGACTTGTGAACATTGTGCGAAGTCAAGAGAAGGCATCCTCTTGACCCCTGTGGAACTTTGTTTTTGCACCTTTTGGAACTTTATGTCATGAACTTGGAAAAAACTATGCACCTTATATTGAGTTGTTAGTGTGAGGGCTCGAGTGAAGGTTTCGACACAATGGTGGTCTTCTTTTCATTTTGGCATCCTGATGCATCCATTTGAGTTTTGTGTTGATACTGGGAATCCCCTCTTAGCGTTACGGCTAGTGAGGTCTTTCCCCAACCCTACTTTCATTTGAATAAATGTCTGTAGCAAATAGATACCACCTGTGTAGTGGGCTCTCACTACTGCACCCTCACACTCCTGAGACTGCCGTTGCCATAGTACCAGTAATAAAAAGCTATTTGAAGTTAGGCTGCCCCAGCCATTTGTTGACACAGATCCCTACCCAGTGATTGATTACAGCCTCTTTCTATCACTTGAGTCAGACTCCAAGTCTCTGCAGGTGTGAATATCATTCTCCCTGGAAGAACTAGCTTGTGAGATTATCAGATTTTTTCTAAAGCAGACAGATGCTCATACTCAATTTCATGCATTAATGAAGGCACTGCAAGACCTGGCTTCTGAGAACAGAAGTAAAACATGTGGTCATTTGGTGGCCCAGGCTGAGTCATGCGATTTTATGGCCCATCCTCCTTGGCTGAACTCATTTCCTAGGAGCAGGCCATCTCACTTCTGTAGTTGTTGGGGGAGGAATGTCATTTGGATGTCAATGCTAGTTTGCTGGCTTTATTCACAAATGCAGCCTTTAAAAGTAATTTTACGGTAAGCAGTGCAACATAACATTATCTTTGCAATCAATATCCTGTCAGTAGGTGTAATGTTCTAATACTGATTCTCAGTCATGTAAGGAAATAAACTAAAAGAATACAGTCCAAATGTGATTTGTACTTTTCTGTAACCTGCTGCACTTTTATATTCCATATTGTTTGTTCTACCTGAAATACAATGTTGCTGAATACTTTCAAGTAACTGAAAATATTTTGTTTTGTGGCTTGTCCTTAATGTTAGATAAATATTATGTTTGTAGATGGGCTGCTAACATCGCACATTTACTCACACATGTATTTTTCAGATGCTGTGCGCAAGCTGCAGCTCACTTTTCTGTTTTTAAATTCTTCACTTTTCTTTCTGCATCTTTGTCTTTGGTTTAGATTTCCCTACACTGCCACAAAGGCCCTCTGTCTCTGACACAATATGCAAACAAGAATCAAGAATCAGGGAGAGCATCCTAGTTCCTGTGTATGCAGGGTGGAGCAACAGTGCCACCACCACACCGCCCCAGGTTCTCTAAATGTTTGGGAGGTGCAGGAGGGCTCCCTAAAACATTTAGCCCTGAAGTAACCTAGCCTGTGTATGGGAGGATTGGTCCAAGAGACCCCCCTCCCCTGCATCCTCTCCCCCCTGTGAAGTCCATGGCTCGTCAGGGGTTCCCCCTGCCACCAGGGCCCAGGTGGTGGGTGGGCCACTGGCTGAAGACATTGACCAAACATGCTGTATTTAGCTAGGCCCTGGAAACCATTTTGTGAAATAAAGATGGTTTGAGCCCTGTGCACCACATCGCGGCCCCCACCCTTGGAGAGTTTCACTTATCCCTGTGGCCGCAGCTCTCTGGCAGATCCGCTGAGAGCCCGTTCCCACGAATAGACGGACGTGAGCTAGTGTTAGATACCAACACTGTAACATTTCACCTTCCGCAGTGTATCACTGTTCCCAGTATGACCCGGCCAGCAGGGCCGGGGTGGAAAAGAACTGTAAAATGGTCCCCTTACAAAAGCAGAGTCCCCAAATACTAATGAGCAAACCACCTGTGATGAAACTTTTCTCTCCATGACCTTTCTGACTAAAAACCTGTAACCTCCATGAAGATGGCAGAATGTGTGCTTATATGACATACGGGATGAAGTACCCACACCCCGGTAGCTATGCGCAAATAGTAAAAGTGTCCCGGGGGTTTTCATGTTATGTGTTTCGCCGAGAAGACTGCACCCCAAGATCCCATGCCATAACTGAACTAATCCTGCTAGAGTGCAAAGGAAGACAAATACAACCCTATTGGGAGCTCATGTAAGTGGTGCACGAAAATGCACCATATGTACGTCCAAGCTCACTATGTGTCACTGCTGTCAGTCTTATTAGCGGGTTGTTCCTGCGTGCTCCACCAACCTTACTACTACCTCGCTTACCGCACATGTATAGAAATGTAACAAAATGTTGTGGTTGTTAAATACTTAGCGTATAGGTAACGTGTTTGAAATGGCCATGTGAAAGGCACTAACAATGTCAAAACATAAGCTTTGAAAAGACTCAATGAGTATTGTATATTATGTGAATGTTTATGTCTCTTCCACTTAAATCTGCAACACACGAGGAAAATACCTTTGTGAGCATATGCAAGGCCATTCTCCCTTCCTCCCATTGAAGCCTGCCAGACGAAAAAGCAGAGGCCTGTGCTGCTCTGCTCCACCTCCCCCAATTCGGCTGGAGCCGCTTCAAACATTCACATTCCCCCGCAGTACCCAAGGCCACGGCCTGCCACCTGAATTATTTACAACCCAGCAGTAAACCCCGGCCTTAAAACACAGATCCAAAGGCGCCCTTTCTTAGGCTCCACGACCCACCGGCTCACCTTAGGTTAATGGCCCCTGTAAAATTAGGACACCCAATATTATAGAAACACTACAGGAACACATTCATAATGACTTCTAACGAGACATGATAACTCGGACAGCCCGTCCCATGCCCTGAGACCGAACCTCGCGACCTATGATACCCGGTCAACAGGACGATGGTAACCATATATTGATGTATCACCAAAAGACCCTACTCTAGGTGCATTCCTCCTGTGTTGCATTAACCTGTAGAATAACCTATTGGAAGATTTATCTGAGAAGATAATATTGCAATGTTGAATGACTGTGGTGTGCGTGGCCTTAGGGCAGAAAGTCAGGAAAGACGTTCATCACTGACACTGGTCATGGCTGGCACAACAACACCGTCCGGATGAGCCCAGCTGACCTGCCTGGCCCAGCCCAGCCCACGAGGGTAACCAGTGACGTCCACCGACCACGACAAACCACATCGCAGCAGCACCTATAGTTTGTCGTCGCCACCCAATCCCAATGAACTCTCAGAGTTTGCAGAGTCCTTTGCATGCCCTATTCTGATTGATAAACTGCCATTTAAGCTCACCCGCACTTTGTCTTAGCCTTATTCCCATCTTGGGAGAGTCCATTATTGTCTCTCATTGTGGGGAGGATCGTGCTATCTGGGGGACGCTCGCCTTTACCTGCAATACCGTTGGAGAAGCAAAACACCCCATGCATTGCATGGCTTATTGGGCATGCACACTGGGTTACTGAACAATGAAAGAGAAATCATGTTTCCCTGTATAGTTAAAGCCAGCCCATTATCTTTCCCTCAGCCGCTTGTTGATGCTGAGGAAGCACTCAGTGTTTTCAATTGTCTAGCTCAGCTTCTCCATAATGGGTGGTTTGCCAGTGTCCATCGGCCATTATGGATAAGCCACTCCTGCTTTAAGGGGCATTTTCACATTTCTGACACGCACTGTCACTGCTAGTGGTATTGCTACCTGGCTGCAGGGCTAGATACAGGGCATATTACTCTTGCATTCAATGCTCTCAAACACTTCTCTATCAGCTCATCAGAACAGGAGCTTCTGTAGCAATGAGCTGATAGGCCAGTGGCAACAAGTACTTGATATTTTTGCAAAAGTGTCCTGCCTGTAGACAGGTAGTTGAAAGAGACCCATATGCCTGTATGCCTTGTGCTTGCCATATCCCCTTTGGTTTGCCATCTCTGCTCTATGGATTGCACCTTTCTGTGCCTTCTGCTGTATTGTCCCAGCTATCTTAGTCCCTCTATGAGTGATTTAATTCCCACCAACTCCATATCCCTAGAATCACAGCAGCTAGATGGCTTGGCAATTAGAGCTCAACCTCTTTGGTGTGCAAATGAAAGGCATAATTATCATTTAATATTATGTCACCCCTATGCCCTCTCCATCCCCTTGAACTTTCTGAGAACCCTCCCACATTTGAGCCTCTCAGAGCATCACCAAACAACTCAGAAAACAGCTCCCACTGAGCTATTTCAGGCCTCCCCCTCCTTTGTGACTCTTGGTACTCTCCCCTAGCTATTTTCCCCCTCCCCGTGCGTCTGAATGCTTCACTGTCCAATCCTCATTGGAGACACTTAGTGCACTCTCACTCACACCCCTTCTTCAATAAATTCACATTAAACAGCATGCAGAGCTCACAGAGCTCCCTGAAAGAAGTTCTTCAAACTACATGGAGCAGGCAAAGCAGAGGCAGATGGTGCAATATAATAATACGTTTTAACTGGTCTGTGCTGTCAACAGTGTGTAGTTTATTACTTTTGATATACTATTTTAAAACTATAGACCACATGCAAAATATGTGCTTTGTGCATCTGTGTACAACTTGATGTGCGCAATTAGCACCTCATTCTTCAGATGTTGGAATAAGGTATATTGCAATTGACTTTCTCGAATATGTCTTTCAGGCTTCTTTGTGTGCTGGGACTGGTTCCTCATCTGACGCTTGTTTTCATCCTCATCTAAATGCACTGTGAGGATATTCCTGCATGGCTCGTGATGGACTCATGCTGGAGAGGAAATGGGGGGATTGGAACTCCTTATGTTCACGGCTGGCTTCACTCCAGAAGGGAAGCAGAAATGGGGAACATGGCACTCTGTGGTACGGAACATCTCAGAGGATCCCAGCATACCATGACTCCTCTGGGAGAAAAGAAAAGCTGGATTGATGGGGTAGACGTCTATGAGGAGACCGGCCAGCAGGAAACACAGGGCATAATCTTGTAACTTACATACTATTTGTCTACATATTGAAAAACAATGTCTGATTGGTTTGTATAGCAAAACACGCAATAATAAACACATTTCACTTAATCGGTTTAATGCCACAAGCATTACCAGTTGCCAAGATCACCAAATCTTATGTTTCTCAACACCCCTTCTTCATTCTTTTCTGTTAGTTGTGTTTTTGCCACAGGTGATGCGAGCACCAAATACTGCTAAAACACAAAAAGCAGGATCCCAGTGAGGATAAAGAATGTATTACTTAGGGTAAAACAATGAGTTTTAAAGTCTTTGCGAAAACACAATCTTGGAAGAGAGAAGACAAATTCAAATGATTCCCAGATCCATGTTTACACTGCTGCTGCAAAATAAGCTTGGACAGAAAACCAGAGTGGTGAAACCTGGATTTATTTATGATATGATATGATAGTTTATTTATATAGCACCTATACACAATGCGTTTCAAAGCGCTTCAAGGGAAGCGAGAGAACAAGGGAAAATACAATGACATTCTTACAGGCCATGAACAGTAAGGATGTGAAATTAACTATCGTACTCGGCCTGACGACATTTCAGACAGTGCAAGAGCTAAGACATAGATAAGGATGGGAGAAGGAGAGTGGGAAGGAATGGAAAAAGACAGGCGACTACCGTACTAGGCCTGATGACATTTCTGGTAGAGCCGGAGAAAACAAAAGGTGAGGGAGAGGGGTGCAGAAAGGTAGGGGAGGATCAAAACACATAACTATCATACTAGGCCTGATGACATTTCAGATAGTGCTGGAGGGGGGTGGGGAGGAAAAAACCAGTAAGCGGAGGGGGAGGAGACAGATGAGGTTGCTATCATACTAGGTCCTGGGACAATTCTGATAGAGTAAGTGCATAGAAGAAAGTAAGTGGAGAAGGAAAGGAGATATGAAAAGGGAAAAGGGAAAGAAGGAGAGAAGAGAGAGTTAGCAGTCAAACGAGTGGGTAAGCAAGAGGGGAGAGTGAATACAATTGCAGAAGTCAGTAGTAACACATAATGTTGCAAGCCAGGATACAAGATGAAGATGGGGACAGCATGATTCAGGGCCACCAGTACAAGATGAAAAGGAAGTTCAGCATGAGAGTTCAGAAAGGGTGACACACTGTGAAAGTCCATAAAAGTCAAATCCAGCAATGGCCACAAGAGGGTGATGGTGAAACCAGAATTTATCAGGACAGACTCCTACAGAAGTAGGCTTGAAGGGGGAGAGGGGGGAACAGGGTAGAAGAATCAAGCAAGAATGACTCATTAGTCTCAGAATGACAACATTATGTGTAAATCTGAGAAATGTGGTTTGATTGCCGCATAAACTGGTTGGCATATCACAATTGCCTTTTATGTAATGCAGGAACTAATAAGTATTTGTGTTGTAGCAAAAATCAATGGCTGGACTTCTTTTCAAGTGAAGTTAGTTCATCACATTTTTAATAGCAGCACTACAGGTGAACACAGATAAGAAGACACAGAAACATGCAGATGCCTGTAGAACACCAAACGTGTTTCCTGTCTCTCTACAAATTATTCCTATGTATACCTTTGTGTGCCATTACTTCCAATACAGCAGTGGAATATTATCATGAGATCATAGGAAAAGGCAAGTCTTCCACTATTAGCACAATATCAGGTTCAAAGTAGCCATGCCTAACATCCAATTTCAAAATATGAAATGTATGTAACATAACTTTGCAGCTGTAAGCAATGAGTGCAATTAAGTGTAGAAGATTTTCTAACAGTGGTTGAATGAAAGTGGTTGTATGAAAGCAGCCTGTATTTCTGTTTTGTAATATAATCTTTGCAGTGAAAGCATTCCTCTAAATCATTTTTTCGGTTACAGCATTTTACAGCATTTTCGAATGTGTGAGTTATTGCATCATTATTTGCAAAGCATTTCATTACAATTCTGCTTGAATACATATTATCCAAGATGGGTTACATTTTTCAGCTGAATCACAGCCTTCTTGTTCAAGTGAACACACATTCCATGGCTTTATCTTGTCAACTTGCAGTTCCATTTCCCATTAACAATCTTAATGCACATGTATTTGCATGTTCCCACCACAATGCGAATTTGTAACCAGTCAGGTGCTCACATATTTATATGCCTGAAATCAAACAGACTCCACCATGGGTTACAGCCTTTAAAAGTGCCAAGGAGAAGGTTGCATGGCCTGTCAAAAATGGCTCATTCCATCTAGTAAACATACAACTATTGTTTGAACTGCACTGCAGAAATATGAACATAAAGGTGTTCATCTTTTTTTAAAAAAACTATATAATTAAAATGAAACTAGATCTAGTAAGATGGGCAACATGAACCTAAAAGATTAAATTAGATGAGTCAAACCCAGAGTTTTTCTTTTATTTTTTTAAATGGACATCAAGGTAGGAGTGATGCCAAAAGAAGGAAGGGAAGTTAACCAATCCCGAATAGGGAAACATTAGAAGACGGTTCCACACTTTTTTGAGTGGTTAGGTTTTAGAGAAATTAGACATACTATTGTCATCTCTGAACCTTCTGTTACTTGTTCTGCGCTGACAGAAGCGAGATGACCAGCTGATGTCTCAAACACATTTCTCGCTTTACAATTAATTGTTGACATTTTGCATTAAAGGCGCATTAAGGGCCTCATGCTAAATTAAATTTCTCAGGAAGTTAATGGATGGTAGGAGTCAATGATTAAATTAACATAGATTGTAGTGGCTTTGTATTTCTAATCGGCTAGCACTGATTGCACAGCACTCGCCATCGGTACATTTGAATGGGAGTGGTCTTCAGTCAGCACCACCCTCTGCCATGTGGCACAGATCAAGATGTGTGAAGATACTCTGTACACACATGAGGCCGAAGCAGGCAATGTTGACATATGATTTAAAGCCCCACCAGGCAGAGGAAACTGTATGCAAAGGCTCTGAATATAGTCCTTCAAGGCCTCCTATGAGCAGTACATAGGGAATACTCCTAGTTTCCGCATGCCAAGTTGACCTGCAGAAATACCAAACCAAGAGGGACCAGGCGGAAAGAAAGGTATCTTTAAAAAAAGGTTTGTTTGATTGTGTGTGAATGTGCATGCATGTGGGAGGGGGGGTTGCAGATGCGTGCGTGCATGTGCTTATCATTGTGTAGTGGGATGGGCAAGGGGGTAATGGGCTGTTTAGGGCACGAGGCATATGCGTGAGGTAGAAGTGGGGCAGTGAGAGCCACATGGGGCAGATATGTGGTTGTGTTTGTGGTTGTGAGTGTGAAAGGAATGAGACAGTTAGACAATGATGGGGAAGAACCAGGCCAGTGAAAGTATTAATTCGGCATTATTGAGAAATGCTGTATTCTTGAGGCGGTGATAACTACATGGGGCAGAGAGAGGAACTGGTCATTTTAATGTTTAACCCTTCTCTTCTTTATCCCATTTATTTACCTTGAATAGTTGCCTTAACGTGCTCGCACACACTGTGCCTGTCTTCTTTATTACAGTATTTGTTTACACTATGGCGCCCTCCCTTTTTTTTCACTATTATTATTTTGTTTTATGATCCATTCATGTTTACTTTTCCCTGTTCATGGAGCTTCCGTTTAGTAGTTTGTCTTTTCTATTACTATTTAACTTATTTTATTTCGAGATGGTAGGAGTTCTATAATGCTGCTAGTCTTTCCTCTCCCTTTATTTCTGTATTTCATCAGTGATCAATCCATCTTCCAGCTTTATTATTGTTGTGCCAAATGGGCCATTTTTTCCCTTTAAAATACGTTGGTTATGGTCATTGGAAAGCCACCATGGTTGTTGCTCCAACTGATGTTGCTTTTTCCTTTATTATATCATCTTTACATTTTTGATGGATTATGAATGATCAGTTTGAAGTTGATTGTTCTACAATCATTTTGAATGATTTGATTTATGATCTTGCAAAACAAATATTAGTCATGACATTTCTTTGGACAATTTCTCTGAAACACTTACCTACATTGCATAGTTATCAATTTCTAACTTTATATCAATATTAGCTGACAGCCCAGACCTTTGTGCTACTCGCTGACATTGAAGCATTGTACACATTGCCTTTTTAAATTACAGTGAATCCTGCTGAAGTGTAACTTCAAAGCAGAACCACAGAACTTCTCTGACTCTATTATAGATCGTGAACATGTTGATACTTTGGAGTGAAACCCGATCTGACAGTTCTTCATAAATCCTGTTGACCTCATCGCAAACATTCAAGTCTCTGAGATTGTTAAAAAAGAGCTGCTCATCGAAACATGTATTATTATTGTTTGAGTGGATAATTGGTTGATTGTGATTATTTATATAGTACACATTGAGGATAGACCTGTATGAAGTTGTGGGACTTCCATTGTCTGTCAGGATGTATAGGTTCCTGGCTGGGGCTCACCTGTTATTTCTTGTGCAAGGACTTTTTAACTTGCTTCTCGTTTGTGGATTTCTTTTTTTGTCTGATTCTCGTAGAGGAAGGAGCAAGCACCTCCTGATGCCCCCTACCCAATGGTCAAACAGTCAGGCAGAGTAATCCTGGGGAGACAACCCAATACACATGAAAAGACCCTCTGCGAGGGGAAAAAAACTGTAGATGTTATGTGCATGTTGTCCAGGCAGAGATGAAAGATCCAGGAACTTCGGTGGGCAGAATAACAGGAAGTTCGGGAGGAAGGAAGAGAAAGCAGAAAGGAACTGCACGGAAAACCAGGATCCAGCTAAGGCAGCAGGGAGGAAGGATCGGCCAGGAGAGTGCCGAAGGAGGGAAGGAACAGGAAAACAAGGTAACTCACAAGGAAGCGCTGTGCTGGGCAGCAGAGTAGCCAAACATTGGGAGGCGAGGAGCTCCAGTTCCGCAAATGCATATAAACAAACTGCACAGAAGAACTAGACTGTGCACAGCAATGCCGGAGTAAACCAGTGGCGGCTATGTTGTTAGGAAAAATGGCACCCACAAATCGGGAATGGCGTCTCCAGATGGCCTAGTGAGTCGTGGGACGGTAAATCATGACATCGTCTTTGCACATTTCCTAAAGTTTTCTTCAAAATGTTAAAATTTCACAACACAGCATAATTTTATTCAAGCATCGTTAAATATAAGAAAATTGGGTGTTGTTGTTAAGGTAAGCATATGCAAAAAGTAGAGTGATAAATGGTACTGTGGAGGTGTAGCATTTTCCCCTTTGAAACAATCTGTTACCCAAAACTAACAGGGTAATTCATAGAATTTCGCAGAAAAGTGTCGCAAGCGGCTGGCGCAGAGTGTCCGCGTGCGATTGACTGCGCCAGGCACGTGCGCTAAAACCGATTTCCGCGCACAGCGTATTCATGGATTTCAGGCTTCCAAACCAGCCGTGGCGCAGAGAATTGCAGCGACCCTGCAGCAGCGCCCGTAACGCCCCCAAGAACGCCCTCGCGCAAGGAAAAGCCATCCAAATCGCTAAATCATCGCAAAGGGCTGCGCTAACCCTGGACCAGTTCACCGGGCTGGCAAACAGCAAACGCCAAGCAGGGAACGTGTATTGCAGGGGTGCGCGGGAAGTTCCACACGCGACTGGCCCCGTGCAAGCAGGGTACGTGAATTTCAGGGGTGCGCGGGAAGTTGCACACGCGATTTCTGCAGGGTACGTGCATTTCAGGGGTGCGCGGGAAGTTCCACACGCGAATGGGCCAGTGCGAGCAGGGTACGTGTATTCCATGGGTGCGCGGGAAGTTCCACACGCGATTTCATCAGGGTACGTGTATTTGAGGGGTGCGCGGGAAGTTACACATGCGATTGGCCCAGTGCGAGCAGGGTACGTGTGTTTCAGGGGTGCGCGGGAAGTTCCACACGCGATAGTCCCAGTGCGAGCAGGGTACGTGAATTTCAGGGGTGCGCGGGAAGTTGCACACGCGATTTCAGCAGGGTACGTGTATTTCAGGGGTGCGCGGCAAGTTCCACACGCGATTTCTGCAGGGTACGTGCATTTCAGGGGTGCGCGGGAAGTTCCACACGCGAATGGGCCAGTGCGCGCAGGGTACGTGTATTCCATGGGTGCGTGGGAAGTTCCACACGCGATTTCATCAGGGTACGTGTATTTGAGGGGTGCGCGGGAAGTTACACACGCGATTGTCCCAGTGCGAGCAGGGTACGTGTATTTCAGGGGTGCGCGGGAAGTTCCACACGCGATAGTCCCAGTGCGAGCAGGGTACGTGTATTTGAGGGGTGCGCGGGAAGTTGCACACGCGATTGTCCCAGTGCGAGCAGGGTACGTGTATTTCAGGGGTGCGCGGGAAGTTCCACACGCGATTTCAGCAAGGTATGTGTATTTCAGGGGTGCGCGGGAAGTTGCACACGCGATTGTCCCAGTGCGAGCAGGGTACGTGTATTTCAGGGGTGCGCGGGAAGTTGCACACGCGATTGTCCCAGTGCGAGCAGGGTACGTGTATTTCAGGGGTGCGCGGGAAGTTCCACACGCGATAGCAGCGGGGAATGCGTATTTCAGGGGTTCTGGGGAGTACTACACGTGAATTGGCCATGTGGGTCCTCCCAGGTGTACGCTCCACAACCTCCACGGCCCCTGCAGGCAGCCCACACCACGGGGGACTACCCTGCACTCCTGCCCATGTCCCGCAGGCAGCCCATCCACCATGGGCATGCCCCCCAGCCAACCCACATGTCACCTTGCACTATTGATCAACAATGCATGTCTCCCACCACCCCCACCCCCCAGCAGTGCAGGGGCAGCCTCCACCAGGCCCCCACTCATGTCTCCCACCACCCCCACCCCCCTGCCACCATGGCCACCCTCCACCAGGCCCCCACTCATGTCCCCCTGCACCCCCACCCTCCCGGCAGTGCAGGGGCAGCCTCCACCAGGCCCCCACTCATGTCTCCCACCACCCCTACCCCCCGGCAGTGCAGGGGCAGCCTACAGCAGGCCCCCACTCATGTCTCCCACCACCCCCACCCCCCGGCAGTGCAGGGGCAGCCTCCACCAGGCCCCCACTCATGTCTCCCACCACCCCCACCCCCCGGCATCCAGGGTCAGCCTCCACCAGGCCCCCCACTCATGTCTCCCACCACCCCCACCCCCCTGCCACCATGGCCACCCTCCACCAGGCCCCCACTCATGTCCCCCTGCACCCCCACCCCCCAGCATCCAGGGTCACCCTCCACCAGGCCCCCACTCATGTCCCCCTGCACCCCCACCCCCAGCATCCAGGGTCACCCTCCACCAGGACCCCACTCATGTCCCCCTGCACACCCACCCCCCTGCCACCATGGGCATCCTCCATCAGGCCCCCCACTCATGTCTCCCACCACCCCCACCCCCCTGCCACCATGGCCACCCTCCACCAGGCCCCCACTCATGTCCCCCTGCACCCCCACCCCCCAGCATCCAGGGTCACCCTCCACCAGGCCCCCACTCATGTCCCCCTGCACCCCCACCCCCCAGCATCCAGGGTCACCCTCCACCAGGACCCCACTCATGTCTCCCACCACCCCCACACCCCAGCCACCAGAGGCAGCCTCCAGCAGGCCCCCACTCATGTCTCCCACCACCCCCACCCCCAGCAGTGCAGGGGCAGCCTCCACCAGGCCCCCACTCATGTCTCCCACCACCCCCACCCCCCAGCAGTGCAGGGGCAGCCTCCACCAGTCCCCCACTCATGTCTCCCACCACCCCCACCCCCCGGCAGTGCAGGGGCAGCCTCCACCAGGCCCCCACTCATGTCCCCCTGCACCCCCACCCCCCAGCCACCAGGGGCAGCCTCCAGCAGGCCCCCACTCATGTCCCCCTGCACCCCCACCCCCCTGCCACCATGGGCATCCTCCACCAGGCCCCCACTCATGTCTCCCACCACCCCCACCGCCCAGCAGTGCAGGGGCAGCCTCCACCAGGCCCACACTCATGTCTCCCACCACCCCCACCCTCGTGCCACCATGGGCATCCTCCACCAGGCCCCCACTCATGTCCCCCTGCACCCCCACCCCCCAGCCACCAGGGTCACCCTCCACCAGGCCCCCACTCATGTCCCCCTGCACCCCCACCCCCCAGCATCCAGGGTCACCCTCCACCAGGCCCCCACTCATGTCCCCCTGCACCCCCACCCCCCAGCATCCAGGGTCAGCCTCCACCAGGCCCCCACTCATGTCCCCCTGCACCCCCACCCCCCAGCATCCAGGGTCAGCCTCCACCAGGCCCCCACTCATGTCCCCCTGCACCCCCACCCCCCAGCATCCAGGGTCAGCCTCCACCAGGCCCCCACTCATGTCCCCCTGCACCCCCACCCCCCAGCATCCAGGGTCACCCTCCACCAGGACCCCACTCATGTCTCCCACCACCCCCACCCCCCAGCCACCAGGGGCAGCCTCCAGCAGGCCCCCACTCATGTCTCCCACCACCCCCACCCCCCAGCAGTGCAGGGGCAGCCTCCACCAGGCCCCCACTCATGTCTCCCACCACCCCCACCCCCCAGCAGTGCAGGGGCAGCCTCCACCAGGCCCCCACTCATGTCTCCCACCACCCCCACCCCCCGGCAGTGCAGGGGCAGCCTCCACCAGGCCCCCACTCATGTCTCCCACCACCCCCACCCCCCGGCAGTGCAGGGGCAGCCTCCACCAGGCCCCCACTCATGTCCCCCTGCACCCCCACCCCCCAGCATCCAGGGTCAGCCTCCACCAGGCCCCCACTCATGTCCCCCTGCACCCCCACCCCCCAGCATCCAGGGTCAGCCTCCACCAGGCCCCCACTCATGTCTCCCACCACCCCCACCCCCCAGCCACCAGGGGCAGCCTCCACCAGGCCCCCACTCATGTCTCCCACCACCCCCACCCCCCAGCCACCAGGGGCAGCCTCCAGCAGGCCCCCACTCATGTCTCCCACCACCCCCACCCCCCAGCAGTGCAGGGGCAGCCTCCACCAGGCCCCCACTCATGTCTCCCACCACCCCCACCCCCCAGCAGTGCAGGGGCAGCCTCCACCAGGCCCCCACTCATGTCTCCCACCACCCCCACCCCCCGGCAGTGCAGGGGCAGCCTCCAGCAGGCCCCCACTCATGTCCCCCTGCACCCCCACCCCCAGCATCCAGGGTCAGCCTCCACCAGGCCCCCACTCATGTCCCCCTGCACCCCCACCCCCCAGCATCCAGGGTCAGCCTCCACCAGGCCCCCACTCATGTCCCCCTGCACCCCCACCCCCCTGCCACCATGGGCAGCCCCCACCAGGTCCTCACAATCCCCAATCATGTGCGTAATGGTCAGCCTCCACAGCCAAAAAGCCCTACCAAGTAACCCATTCACCCACATGGAAATGGAAATCACATGTTACACCCCCAATGTTCATGAAGCTAATGAACCCATGTCCGTCACACACAATGGTTGCAATTGAATGGGAAAACACACAACATGACATGCATGAAACCAATGAGATGATACCACACAGTGAAGTATGCAAACAAAATTGTATTGAAAAAAATAAAGAATGCTAAAGAAAGAAAACAAAATACAATGTGAATGAGAAAAAATAAGCTGCATGTCCGTATAAAAACACAAAACTGGAAATCCAAATCCAAAAATGTTTTGTCCAAAGTCAAATGTAAAAAAATCTCCATGCAATAAAGAACTATGTACAAAAATACCAAGGGTCCATGAGCCCAACTGAACAAAGGAAACCTACTAAAAAACCTACCTAAAAATCAACTATACACAAAAAGTGGAGCAGTGTCCGTCGACTCCAAATCATAATAAGAAAGAAAGGAAACCTAAAACTAAAGAACTATATACAAAGGCGGCGGGCAAGTCCAGCGGCTCACTCCGTGGTGTCCCGGGCCAGGGCATCATCGAACTCCTGTTCGATGTCCCGGAGGCGGTCCAGTTCCATGGCCCCGAGGGTCCGCAGGGACGACGCCGTGTCCTCCTCCAACCCCCTGCGGATTGCCTCGAGGCACTCGGCCCGCCTCAGGGCCCTCCGCATGGAGTTCTCCGCCCTGACCATTGTGAGCCGCGCCTCTTCCGCCCGCCGCCGCTCCGCACCTATGGCGTGGCCCAACCGCTGCCACACGGAAGACACTCTCTGTCCTGGGTCCCCCTGCCCTCCGGCCGATGCCTGCCCCTCCGATGTCGAAAGCCCCGAGCCTTCATGTCTCCCACCATGTTGCTGCTGCTGCTGCTCTGCCTCTGCCCGTGCACTGCCTCCTGCTGCCTGCACATCCTCCGCCGGCTGGGGTGCACTTGTTGATGTGGCCACCCCTGCTGGACCTCCGACTCCCGACTGTGGCAGGGATGCCTCCTCCACCAGCCTGGCCGCACCGTCAGAGGCAGCTCCACAGGGCACCCAGGTGCCTGATGGGTGGGAAGATGGCACAGAGGACGACTGGCGCGTAGGGGGTCCAGTTGAGGAGGGGGTCGAAGCAAGCCCCATCAGACAGCGGAATCCGGCCTGGGTGACCTGTCCCAGCAGGCTGACGTGGTCAACGAGCCATTCGAGATGACGTGCAGTCTCTCCATGAAAAGACTGCAGGTCACCTCGCATGGCCCGTTGACGCAACGCCACACCAGCCAGGACAGGCTCAACCCGGACCTGGATGGCCACGTCCGCAGGCAGAGGAAGGCCAGTTGACGTCAGCTCATCCCCTGCCTGAAAACGGGTCTGGACGTAGGCATCCCTGCTGGTGCAAGATGATGCAGGGACAGGATCGGGGACAGGATTGCACACAGGCACCTCCGCGGCCGCCTGTGCTGCCTCCTGTCCCTGGTCCTGCACTGCACCACTAGCACCAGTGGGATCCCCACCTCCAGACCCCGTCTCTGGTGCTTGCGCGGCCCCCTCCTCCACCAAATCCCCCACCAACCTGGATGACTCCGTGCCATCTTCCCCTGTTGGGCCCTGTGGGGTCCCAGCTGACCTTCTGCTGCCGAGGAGTCCAACTGCAACCTCCGCCTCTTGGACCTCCCCCCGGCAGCTGCGGCCTGGGATGCAGCACCGGACTCCTCACTCCCCGACGAGATGACAACACGGGAGGGGAGCCAGGCCTTGCGTCTCCGGCTGGCGGTCGGATCCCCGCCGCTGTGCTCCACAGCACCTTCTCCGCCCTCTTCATCAGTTGACGCTGCAGACAGGGAGAAGCAAAACACAGGCATCAGGGCACTGTACAATGGACACATACACGCATGACAGTTGCACATGAGTGGCATTGGCAAACCTCAGACATGTCATCACAATCCCCAACACACATGTCATTGCAACTGGCACACATGAGCCATACCACAGCCATATCGCAACTGCCACCACCATCCCTACACATACATCAGCATCAGCAGCCAAAGGGGAGCCAGACATCACATGCAACACAGGAAGTGCACCACACATGTACACACACCACCACACTTGCATGCATGTCTACACCTCTGCCAAGTGTCGCACTGTTCAGACGGGCATCCATGTCACATCTGCCAATCAGGCTTCCACATACCGCTGTCACATGCATCCATGTTGCATCACTGTTGCACCCTTGTCAAATACACACACATGCACATGTACACAGTGCTCATACATGCAGCAGAAAACAACATACATGCCTGACATCACGGACATGTCTACTTACATACACATTCATCCAAACATGTGTGCACGCACAACTGCATTTGCCATGCAAGCCCACACACACAAGCACCATCCATGTCTCACACATTACAGCCCTCGCATGTGTCAGCCCCACGGCCCTGTACACCCCCACCCATACTCGACCCCATACAAACAGATGTGCAACCGGCACAATGCCGAATAATCACCACACGCACTGCTCACAATCAGGATGCATGTACACTCACCGCTCGACTCCAGACGGGTCTGCTTCTCTAGGACCTGGACGTGGAGCGCTGGGGATATGCGTTCCAGGACCCGCATCTGTTCTTCCGACAAGTGGCCCCGGCGCCCCTTGGCATCCGCTGCCTTCAAGAGGCGCCGGGCCTTGTTCAGGGTCCTGGACCTGAAGTCCTCCCAGCGCTTCCTGACATGTTGTAAGTCCCGGACTGCCACCCCCTCCGCGTTGATGGCAGTCACGATGTCAGTCCAGATCCGAGTCCGTCCTTCCTTGTCGGCGTGGGAACTTCCGAAGAGGGCATCATACTGCCCCAGGACTTGCTCCACCAGGACACCAACTTCGGTGGCACTGAAGCTGGTGCCCCTCTGCCTCTCTGGCCGGGGGTTGTCAGTGGTCACAGATGGTGTTTGCCCCGACATGACAACCCCAGAGGCAGGAGTGGGTGGGCAACTGGGTCCTGGGGCTGGGCTGTGGAGCGATGGAATTCCAGTCGGGAGTCTTCGGTTCCAGCAGGGGTGGTCACAGCAACAGCACCCCTGGCTGATGTGCAGGCAGCAAATGGGCAATGGCAGTGCACGTGGGCAGCAGGCAGTCAGGCAGCAGCAGATGGCAGGTGGGAGCGTGCTCGGGGGTCTGGGGGGCAGTAGTTCGGCCTTCTGGGCAGGAGCGTGGTCTTCCGTGTGCTTACGCGTGGCCAGCTTGGTATGGAGTGATTTGGCACGTGAAAATCCTGCACGTCAGCGTGAAAACCGAGGAAAGGCCCTTAGCGCGTAAGCGCGTCAGCACGCATACGCGATTCTATTGGACCAAAGGCCCTCAGCGCGTAAGCGCGTCTGTGACGTGACCCGCACGGGTGTTCCCACACAGCACGTGATGACAGAGCACACGTGGAAAGACTGCACGTCAGAGTGTCATCGCGTGTGATTGGTGGAAATGGCCGTACACGCAGAAGTGGCAAAGCGTGTAATTGGTGGAAATGGCCGTACACGCATAAGTCACAAAGCGTGTAATTGGTGGAAATGGCCCTACACGCATAAGTGACAAAGCGTGTAATCGGTGGAAATGGCCCTAGCGCGTACACGCCACGTAAGTGACGCTGGACGTGTGGGCCTGTATAAAAGGTACGCGGAGAACACCATTTCCTTGTACGTGCTTTTCGTGGAGAGCGAGTGGGTGAATTCTGTACTTCTTGTCGGTTCACACGCGATTTACTTCACGGCGTTTCAAGTTCGTATTCCCTGTTACCTCTGACAGATTTTTCTCTTTTTTCTCTTTTACTGGTTTACCTGGGCCTGTTCCCTCAAACAGTGTTCCCTTCTACTGTTGTCCTGTCTCCTCAGACAGCGTACAAATCTTCTTTTGGCGGGGGTGTTGCCAACCAAACGCGCTCCTTTTTCACGCTCTTTTACCTGGCAGACGGTGAGTCACGCACGTATCTAACATCTGTGCTTGCCCCGTGTGTAGCCTACCCCTTCAGAGGTCATTCTAGGCTGCGTGTGACACGCATACGTTCATTCTTGTGTTACTGGGTGCCACAGCGTAGTGCAGGTTTTTCTTTCTGCATACGTGGTCTAGGAGGGGTTGCGTGCACGTCATCTCCCTTTTTTGGGGCTCCTGTGCGTAGCGTGACCCGTCATCTTTCCCCAGGGGTTACAATCAGCCTTGCAAGAGCACTAGGGTACAATTACCATCTGGTACCCAACCCCTTTGACCCCCAATTGCCCAGGACAATATTTTACAGCCACTCCCATACGCACATTAACATCAGTGCCATGGCTGGGAGGCGAGGATTCCGTAAGGGTGGCAAAGGTGGAAGAGCCACAAGTGGTGGCCGTGGTGGATCCGGTAGGGGACGTGGTCATTACTTGCAGGGTGAGCCTGTCCCCCCATGTGTGGAGGACCAGTCAAGGGCACCCATAATTCCCCCCCCCCTCCCGTTGAGGCTGATGTGGCTGACACCATCCTTGCTCAGCCCTTGTTGGACCAGCCCATTGTGGCACCAGACCTGGCTGACTTCCAGGTCAGCAGGCCTATGACACGTGCGCTGGTGCACGTTGATGTCACCATGCCACGTGCATCTGGGGCAGCAAGGTCATCTGCTGCACCAAGTAGGCAGGGCGGAGAGGCTGCAGGGGCAGCTGCGGCTCCATCCACCCCAGCCCTCACACACCCAGCCCGGACAGTGTCGGTCCTAGTCCATGCTGCTGATATTCCCCCTGACACCATCACACTAGAGCCAATGCCTGCACCAACTCCCATGCTGAGTGTGCAATCCCACACTCCTGATACAGAGTCCACCAGGGCTCCTGCCCCTAGTGTCCAGAGCGGCGCAGGACACTCAGGATCACCACCACCTTCCAAGCGGAAGAGGAAGAGTGCTCGTCCGGCACAGGCTGATGCCCCAGACACGGCTACACAGTCCGGCCCGTCCAGGAAGCCCAGCTTCACGGATGACGAACTGAATGCACTTATCGAGTATGTGTCCGCACATGACAACGAGATGGTCATTGTTGCAGGATCCAAGACCACACCTGCACAACGCCAGGCACACTGGCAGACCGTTGCGGACATCGTAAGTGCCCTTGGAATCGTGAGGCGCACAGCCAATGATTGCTATAAGCGCTGGAATGACCTAAAGCGCAGGGCAAAGAGTAAGCTGGCCTCAAGTCATGCCGCAACTCTAGTGACTGGAGGTGGGTCTCCAGTAGTAGACATGGAACTCACTCCACATGAGTCAGTCGCTGGGACCTACGTCACGGAGGAACAGATCCAAGGCGTGGGAGATTTGGCTGATTACGAGGCATTGCCCGGTGAGTGCACATGCATGTGTGTGTCATCCATGTGCATGGTGTGTGTGAGGGCTTCTGTTTGTGTGACAGGTGAGAGTGTGTGCGCCTGAGTCGTATGGGTCAGTCATGTGCTTCATGCAATACATCCTGCGCAGCTGCATTTGGCCATAGCAGTATCCCTTCTGCCAACAGTAGACATCTAGCCCAACTGCACGCCAGTTGCCCTTGAAGTGTCACCTTGCCACCACATTGTTGCTAAATTTCCCACTGTTCATTTAGTCAGATTGTTTGCATTCCACCACTTTTACTAGGCATGTCGCAGTCCTCTAGTCACATGTCTGACATGGCTATGGTAAAGTGGAGTGACTTTGTTACCTGGATATCATTTGTTCAAACATGTCCCTGTGCAATTGCACCATTTCGGACTGGCAGCTCCAGGTGAAGAATCTGACCTGTTTGAATTAGAAAAGCTATTACATGCGGGAACTGGACAGAATGAATAGGTGCTGCCCTCCACTCCATCTTCACTCAATAGCAATGGTACATGCCATCTGTGTGATGGCATGTGTGTTTCACCTGCCAATCACAGGCCAATGTGTGATGCCACTGCCAGGCAGCATGCAGAAAATGTGTTAATCTTCAATCTTGGTGTCATCAGTGTGTGCCATTTGCCTGCCCTTCATACGCAGTGAGGGTGCATGCATGGGAGGGTTTTAGTCATGTGGGACATGTGTCAAACAAGTACTGGTTCTCTTGCTTCTCAGCCCTCATTGTGTGCCATGGTGCTAATGCCTGTTTCCATTTCTTTGTTTTTATGTCTTTGCAGGGGAAGACGCACCTGATACTGCTGGGGTTGTGGAGATGGTGCAGACCCAGGAGGGGTCCGAGGGCCGACCAACCACCAGTGAGGGACGTGGTGTGGTGGTGGGTGAGAACCCACAAGTGCTGCAGGTCCTGCTCTCAAGGGGTGTCTCTGGCTGCACCTCCCCCGAGCTGTACTCAGGTGTTGATTCGGATGAGACCTACGTGCCGTCGCAGGTGAGTGTTCCAGGGAGGGATTCTGTTCTGTCTCACCCACCTGCACCAGGGTCAGAACCCTCAATGGGGATGTCAGTGTTGGCAGCTACGCCTTTGGTGGTTACGGATGCAGGGTCACACTCCGCGACATCTGATCCTGTTCCTGGGCCAGCAGATCAGAGGGGGGATGCAGTCCTGCAGCCTCAGGCAGTGCCGGCACAGCAAGGCGCAGTTCGCCTTGCCCCAGACAGGTGTGGTGCCCGCCGACGTGGTGGCCGTACGCCACCTGGCAATACTGCATGGGAGCAATCCATTTACGGTATGGCAACCCAACAGGCAGCATCATCCGAGATGATGGCTCAGGCCATGGATAGGGTGGCCACTTCCATTGTCCCCCCTGAAAGGCTGATGGAGCGACTAGAGCAGGCAACCGACTCCATCTGCCAGTCACACAGGGAGGACATGTTGGGGTCCAACAGGGACAGGCGGGCGGCACTGGCGACTCTGCAGGAGGCCATCTCCATTGAGTCCCAGGGCCACAGGGAAGCCCTGAGGCAGGAGCTCCTTCACCTCAGGACGACTCTTGTTGAGCTTGAGGCTTCAACACACCAAAGGACAGAACAGCAGCTGGAGCGTCTCACCCGTACGCTCTCAGCTGAGATGCAGGCAACGAGGGCGGAGGTCCGGGCATCCCGTGAGTTGTTGCATGGGGACCTCTGCACACTCATCCTCCAGAACCAGACCTACCACACCCGCATGCTTGCAGCCATGGAGGAGCAGACTAGGGCCTTGCGTGGGCTGCCTCCCATAGTGCAACCCCCTCCGGATGCAGCTGCACAGGGTGATAATAGCGACAGCAGTGATACTCCCACAATAGGGTAGCCGTGTGGGCCATGAGCCCATGGAGGTGTTTTTTTTCCCCAGGATCCACGCAGGTGGGTTCTGGTGTGCATCCTGTCCTCAGACCTCCTGGGTGGCCTCCCCAACCCCCCCGGGCCCTTCAATGGCCATTTTTGATTTTTTTTTATTTTTATTTTTATTTTTATTTTTATTTCTTTTATTCCCAATTTTTTTGGGACGATTTGTTGGCTTCCGTGGTTCCTGTGGACATACGCTGCATTGTGGCTGGGCACATGCAGGCTTGTAATGTATTTGGTTCAGATGCTTGGGTTTGAGTCACACACACCCCTCCTGCTTCCCGTTTCCATGGGCTTGCAAAGGGTGTGCCCAAGTGACAGTGAATTACACAGTGACGTTGGACTCCCATGAGCTGTGTGGGCAGTCTGTAGTCAATACTGTGTATACATTCCTAGTGCATATTGCTGTTGTGTTGTACACTGCATGTTGCATTGATGTGTAACTCATCTTCTGTGTCTACCTCCCAATTTGCAGGTCCCTTCCTCATGTCTACACAAGGAACTCTAGTCTGGAGATGTGGTCCATGTTGGCAGCAGTGCACCTACAACTCTACATGGCGCCAACACTGCACAGTTGGTAGTGGTGGGAGTGCAGGCATTTCCAGGTGGTGAGACTACTAATATTAAACATTAGTGATGTCATGTTAATGGTAGTACGTGCTCAAGTTTGTTGTTGGTCCGGCATTACTGTGAGCATTTCAGGTGTTGCAAGTTTCTAATAGGGACACTGTACATTGTGACACTAGTGTCATGTTGTGGGGATTACTTTGTTTACCTGTAAATAGCATGACATGGCACGGTGTGTCGTGTGGCGGTGCTGGAGTTGGGTTGGCTGACATGGCACTGTCCTCTTGTTGCATTTTGCAAGTGGGTATTCATTTTAGCTGCTTGAATGTGTAACTTCACAAAACTGCATTGGTGGTGTCAGTGTGGGTAGGGATGCACACATTGTGACACTTCCAGGTGAACAATCTCAGGCTGATATGGTTTTCACGGTTCTTTCTCCAGACATTCAGGATCAGTGTCAGGTTGAGTCATCATTGATTGTCAGATGGAATGTGCCAGGGCAGTGTGCACTCCACAGGGGTGTGATTTCTATGTGAAGTAATTAGCCACTAGCTGTGTACGGGCTGCCTCCCCCCGTGCCCTTTCCCCTCCCATGAACAGCGGCTGTGCATGTGGTTGGGGATGGGGGGGCACCACCATGTCCACGGCCAGGCCCCGGCGTGTTGCAACGTTGTGCAGGACACATGCTGCCACTATGATCCTGCACACTACTGGGGGAGCGTACAACAGCTGCCCGCCAGAACGGTCAAGGGAGCGAAAGCGTGACTTCAGCACTCCGAATGTGCGCTCCACTATGCCCCGGGTTGTAATGTGGGCTGCGTTATATCTTACCTGGGGTGGCGTGGTGGGGTTCCGAATTGGCGTCATCATGTGGGGGCTGAGAGGGTAGGCACTGTCCCCTGTGGAGGTGGTGATTGGTATCATTGGTGGGGTTGTGACCTTGCTCAGTATCTGACATGCATGCATGTGCAGTGGCATTCATACTCACCAAGCAGCCATGTATCGCCATGCCGGCCAGCTTCTAGGTCCCGGCTTAGGGTGGACATTCGGTAAATGAAGCTGTCGTGGGTTGACCCGGGATAGTTGGCATATACTGAGGTGATGATTCCCTTGGCATTACATACTACCTGCACGTTGATGGAATGCCAGTGCTTGCGGTTCCTATAGATGTGCTCAGATGCCCTGGGGGGACGTAGAGCCACATGGGTGCAGTCGATGGCACCTAGCACTTTGGGGAATCGTGCCACAGCGTAAAAATTCATGGCGGCAGCATGCCTTTCTGCAGGTGTTCTGGGCAGGTATATGTGCCTGCGGACTGATGGGCGTGCAGTGATGATGTTCAAGACCTGGTGTAGGCAGCGTGACTGGGTGGCCTGTGATACACCACCCACAATGGCACTTGTCCGCTGAAATGATCCAGTGGCTAAGAAGTGCAGTACATTGAGGACCTTCTCCAGGGGGCTGAGTGCTTGGGAGCACAGGGTGGGTGATGTGAGGTCATCCTCCCACTCACTCACCAGGTCCAGTATGATGTGTGGTGGAAACCTGTACCTCCCATGCACCTGGTCATCAGGCATCCCGAAAAGGCTGGTTCTGGGTGTGAATATTCTGGCCCTGACTATCCTCCTCCTCCTCCTTTGGTAGGCCACGCCCACTGCTGCTAGGAACGGTATGTTCATCCTGCGTCTGAGCTAGTTATTTTGTTAGCGCGCAAATTAATGCCTTGCGCGTGTTGTAGGCGAGCGTGTGACCCGCGCACCCCTGAAATCCAGTACCCAGTCCAATAGCGTGTGGAAATTGCTGCGCACACCGGGATACAGGTGCGCTGACGTACTTGCGTGTGTAAGTGTCCGCGCACACCTGATATACACGTACATAGGCCAATCGCGTGTACGCGCACTTTTGTCCAATTACACGCGATGAGACTCTGACGTGCTGTCCAATTACACGCGATGACACTCTGACGTGCAGTCTTTCCACGTGTGCTCTGTCATCACGTGCTGTGTGGGAAACACCCGTGCGGGTCACGTCACAGACGCGCTTACGCGCTGAGGGCCTTTGGTCCAATAGATTCGCGTAAGCCTTTCCTCGGTTTTCACGCTGACGTGCAGGATTTTCACGTGCCAAATCACTCCGTACCAAGCTGGCCACGCGTAAGCACACGGAAGACCACGCTCCTGCCCAGAAGGCCGAACTACTGCCCCCCAGAGCCCCGAGCACGCTCCCACCTGCCATCTGCTGCTGCCTGACTGCCTGCTGCCCACGTGCACTGCCATTTGCTGCCTGCACATCAGCCAGGGGTGCTGTTGCTGTGACCACCCCTGCTGGAACCGAAGACTCCCGACTGGAATTCCATCGCTCCACAGCCCAGCCCCAGGACCCAGTTGCCCACCCACTCCTGCCTCTGGGGTTGTCATGTCGGGGCAAACACCATCTGTGACCACTGACAACCCCCGGCCAGAGAGGCAGAGGGGCACCAGCTTCAGTGCCACCGAAGTTGATGTCCTGGTGGAGCAAGTCCTGGGGCAGTATGATGCCCTCTTCTGAAGTTCCCGCGCCGACAAGGAAGGACGGACTCGGATCTGGACTGACATCGTGACTGCCATCAACGCGGAGGGGGTGGCAGTCCGGGACTTACAACATGTCAGGAAGCGCTGGGAGGACTTCAGGTCCAGGACCCTGAACAAGGCCCGGCGCCTCTTGAAGGCAGCGGATGCCAAGGGGCGCCGGGGCCACTTGTCGGAAGAACAGATGCGGGTCCTGGAACGCATATCCCCAGCGCTCCACGTCCAGGTCCTAGAGAAGCAGACCCGTCTGGAGTCGAGCGGTGAGTGTACATGCATCCTGATTGTGAGCAGTGCGTGTGGTGATTATTCGGCATTGTGCCTATTGCACATCTGTTTGTATGGGGTCGAGTATGGGTGGGGGTGTACAGGGCCGTGGGGCTGACACATGCGAGTGCTGTAATGTGTGAGACATGGATGGTGCTTGTGTGTGTGGGCTTGCATGGCAAATGCAGTTGTGCGTGCACACATGTTTGGATGAATGTGTATGTAAGTAGACATGTCCATGATGTCAGGCATGTATGTTGTTTTCGGCTGCATGTATGAGCACTGTGTACATGTGCATGTGTGTGTATTTGTCAAGGGTGCAACAGTGATGCAACATGGATGCATGTGACAGCGGTATGTGGAAGCCTGATTGGCAGATGTGACATGGATGCCCGTCTGAACAGTGCGACACTTGGCAGAGGTGTAGACATGCATGCAAGTGTGGTGGTGTGTGTACATGTGTGGTGCACTTCCTGTGTTGCATGTGATGTCTGGCTCCCCTTTGGCTGCTGATGCTGTTGTATGTGTAGGGATGGTGGTGGCAGTTGCGATATGGCTGTGGTATGGCTCATGTGTGCCAGTTGCAATGACATGTGTGTTGGGGATTGTGATGACATGTCTGAGGTTTGCCAATGCCACTCATGTGCAACTGTCATGCGTGTATGTGTCCATTGTACAGTGCCCTGATGCCTGTGTTTTGTTTCTCCCTGTCTGCAGCGTCAACTGATGAAGAGGGCGGAGAAGGTGCTGTGGAGCACAGCGGCGGGGATCCGACCGCCAGCCGGAGACGCAAGGCCCGGCTCCCCTCCCGTGTTGTCATCTCGTCGGGGAGTGAGGAGTCCGGTGCCGCGTCCCAGGCCGCAGCTGCCGGGAGGAGGTCCAAGAGGCGGAGGTTGCAGTTGGACTCCTCGGCAGCAGAAGGGGCAGCTGGGACCCCACAGGGCCCAACAGGGGAAGATGGCACGGAGTCATCCAGGTTGGTGGGGGGTTTGGTGGAGGAGGGGGCCGCGCAAGCACCAGAGACGGGGTCTGAAGGTGGGGATCCCACTGGTGCTAGTGGTGCAGTGCAGGACCAGGGACAGGAGGCAGCACAGGCGGCCGCGGAGGTGCCTGTGTGCAATCCTGTCCCCGATCCTGTCCCTGCATCATCTTGCACCAGCAGGGATGCCTACGTCCAGACCCGTTTTCAGGCAGGGGATGAGCTGACGTCAACTGGCCTTCCTCTGCCTGCGGACGTGGCCATCCAGGTCCGGGTTGAGCCTGTCCTGGCTGGTGTGGCGTTGCGTCAACGGGCCATGCGAGGTGACCTGCAGTCTTTTCATGGAGAGACTGCACGTCATCTCGAATGGCTCGTTGACCACGTCAGCCTGCTGGGACAGGTCACCCAGGCCGGATTCCTCCGTCTGATGGGGCTTGCTCCGACCCCCTCCTAAACTGGACCCCCTACGCGCCAGTCGTCCTCTGTGCCATCTTCCCACCCATCAGTCACCTGGGTGCCCTGTGGAGCTGCCTCTGACGGTGCGGCCAGGCTGGTGGAGGAGGCATCCCTGCCACAGTCGGGAGTCGGAGGTCCAGCAGGGGTGGCCACATCAACAAGTGCACCCCAGCCGGCGGAGGATGTGCAGGCAGCAGGAGGCAGTGCACGGGCAGAGGCAGAGCAGCAGCAGCAGCAACATGGTGGGAGACATGAAGGCTCGGGGCTTTCGACATCGGAGGGGCAGGCATCGGCCGGAGGGCAGGGGGACCCAGGACAGAGAGTGTCTTCCGTGTGGCAGCGGTTGGGCCACGCCATAGGTGCGGAGCGGCGGCGGGCGGAAGAGGCGCGGCTCACAATGGTCAGGGCGGAGAACTCCATGCGGAGGGCCCTGAGGCGGGCCGAGTGCCTCGAGGCAATCTGCAGGGGGTTGGAGGAGGACACGGCGTCGTCCCTGCGGACCCTCGGGGCCATGGAACTGGACCGCCTCCGGGACATCGAACAGGAGTTCGATGATGCCCTGGCCCGGGACACCACGGAGTGAGCCGCTGGACTTGCCCGCCGCCTTTGTATATAGTTCTTTAATTTTAGGTTTCCTTTCTTTCTTATTATGATTTGGAGTCGACGGACACTGCTCCACTTTTTGTATATAGTTGATTTTTAGGTAGGTTTTTTAGTAGGTTTCCTTTGTTCAGTTGGGCTCATGGACCCTTGGTAGTTTTTTACATAGTTCTTTATTGCATGGAGATTTTTTTAATTTTGACTTTGGCCAAATATTTTTTGGATTCTGATTTCCAGTTTTGTGTTTTTATACAGACATGCAGGTTTTTTTTTCTCATTCACATTGTAGTTTGTTTTCTTTCTTTAGCATTGTTTATTTTTTTCAATACAATTTTGTTTGCATACTTCACTGTGTGGTATCATCTCATTGGTTTCATGCATGTCATGTTGTGTGTTTTCCCATTCAATTGCAACCATTGTGTGTGACGGACATGGGTTCATTAGCTTCATGAACATTGGGGGTGTAACATGTGATTTCCATTTCCATGTGGGTGAATGGGTTACTTGGTAGGGCTTTTTGGCAGTGGAAGCTGTCCATTACGCACATGATTGGGGATTGTGAGGACCTGGTGGGGGCTGCCCATGGTGGCAGGGAGGTGGGGGTGGTGGGAGACATGAGTGGGGGCCTGGTGGAGGCTGACCCTGGATGCTGGGGGGTGGGGGTGCAGGGGGACATGAGTGGGGGCCTGGTGGAGGATTCCCATGGTGGCAGGGGGGTGGGGGTGGTGGGAGACATGAGTGGGGGCGTGGTGGAGGCTGCCCCTGCACTGCTGGGGGGTGGGGGTGGTGGGAGACATGAGTGGGGGCCTGGTGGAGGATGCCCATTATGGCAGGGGGGTGGGGGTGCAGGGGGACATGAGTGGGGGCCTGCTGGAGGCTGCCCCTGGTGGCTGGGGGGTGGGGGTGGTGGGAGACATGAGTGGGGGCCTGGTGGAGTCTGCCCCTGCACTGCTGGGGGGTGGGGGTGGTGGGAGACATGAGTGGGGGCCTGGTGGAGGATGCCCATGGTGGCAGGGGGGTGGGGGTGGTGGGAGACATGAGTGGGGGCCTGCTGGAGGATGCCCATGGTGGCAGGGGGGTGGGGGTGCAGGGGGACATGAGTGGGGGCCTGCTGGAGGCTGCCCCTGGTGGCTGGGGGGTGGGGGTGGTGGGAGACATGAGTGGGGGCCTGGTGGAGGCTGCCCCTGCACTGCTAGGGGTTGGGGGTGGTGGGAGACATGAGTGGGGGCCTGGTGGAGGATGCCCATGGTGGCAGGGGGGTGGGGGTGGTGGGAGACATGAGTGGGGGCCTGGTGGAGGGTGACCCTGGATGCTGGGGGCTGGGGGTGCAGGTGGACATGAGTGGGGGCCTGGTGGAGGCTGCCCATGGTGGCAGGGGGGTGGGGGTGGTGGTAGACATGAGTGGGGGCCTGGTGGAGGCTGCCCCTGCACTGCTGGGGGGTGGGGGTGGTGGGAGACATGAGTGGGGGCCTGGTGGAGGCTGCCCCTGCACTGCTGGGGGGTGGGGGTGGTGGGAGACATGAGTGGGGGCCTGGTGGAGGCTGCCCCTGCACTGCTGGGGGGTGGGGGTGGTGGGAGACATGAGTGGGGGCCTAGTGGAGGATGCCCCTGCACTGCTGGGGGGTGGGGGTGGTGGGAGACATGAGTGGGGGCCTGGTGGAGGATGCCCATGGTGGCAGGGGGGTGGGGGTGGTGGGAGACATGAGTGGGGGCCTGGTGGAGGCTGCCCCTGCACTGCTGGGGGGTGGGGGTGGTGGGAGACATGAGTGGGGGCCTGGTGGAGGCTGCCCCTGCACTGCTGGGGGGTGGGGGTGGTGGGAGACATGAGTGGGGGCCTGCTGGAGGCTGCCCCTGCACTGCTGGGGGGTGGGGGTGGTGGGAGACATGAGTGGGGGCCTGCTGGAGGCTGCCCCTGCACTGCTGGGGGGTGGGGGTGGTGGGAGACCTGAGTGGGGGCCTGGTGGAGGATGCCCATGGTGGCAGGGGGGTGGGGGTGGTGGGAGACATGAGTGGGGGCCTGGTGGAGGCTGCCCCTGGTGGCAGGGGGGTGGGGGTGGTGGGAGACATGAGTGGGGGCCTGGTGGAGGATGCCCATGGTGGCAGGGGGTGGGGGTGCAGGGGGACATGAGTGGGGGCCTGCTGGAGGCTGCCCCTGGTGGCTGGGGGGTGGTGGGAGACATGAGTGGGGGCCTGGTGGAGGCTGCCCCTGCACTGCTGGGGGGTGGGGGTGGTGGGAGACATGAGTGGGGGCCTCGTGGAGGATGCCCATGGTGGCAGGGGGGTGGGGGTGGTGGGAGACATGAGTGGGGGCCTGGTGGAGGGTGACCCTGGATGCTGGGGGGTGGGGGTGCAGGGGACATGAGTGGGGGCCTGGTGGAGGATGCCCATGATGGCAGGGGGGTGGGGGTGGTGGGAGACATGAGTGGGGGCCTGGTGGAGGCTGCCCCTGCACTGCTGGGGGGTGGGGGGGGTGGGAGACATGAGTGGGGGCCTGGTGGAGGATGCCCATGGTGGCAGGGGGGTGGGGGTGGTGGGAGACATGAGTGGGGGCCTGGTGGAGGCTGCCCCTGCACTGCTGGGGGGTGGGGGTGGTGGGAGACATGAGTGGGGGCCTGGTGGAGGCTGCCCCTGGTGGCTGGGGGGTGGGGGTGGTGGGAGACATGAGTGGGGGCCTGGTGGAGGATGCCCATGGTGGCAGGGGGGTGGGGGTGGTGGGAGACATGCATTGTTGATCAGTAGTGCAAGGTGACATGTGGGTTGGCTGGGGGGCATGCCCATGGTGGGTGGGCTGCCTGCGGGACATGAGCATGGGTGCAGGGTAGTCCCCCGTGGTGTGGGATGCCTGCAGGGTCCGTGGAGGTTGTGGAGCGTACACCTGGGAGGGCCCACACGGCCAATTCACGTGTGGTACTCCCCAGAACCCCTGAAATACACATACCCTGCTGAAATCGTGTGTGGAACTTCCCGCGCACCCCTGAAATACACATGCCTTGCTGAAATCGCGTGTGGAACTTCCCGCGCACCCCTGAAATACACATACCTTGCTGAAATCGCGTGTGGAACTTCCCGCGCACCCCTGAAATACACGTACCCTGCTCGCACTGGGCCAATCGCGTGTGGAACTTCCCGCGCACCCCTGAAATACACATACCTTGCTCGCACTGGGCCAATCGCGTGTGGAACTTCCCGCGCACCCCTGAAATACACGTACCCTGCTGAAATCGCATGTGAAACTTCCCGCGCACCCCTGAAATACACATACCTTGCTGAAATCCCGTGTGGAACTTCCCGCGCACCCCTGAAATACACGTACCCTGCTCGCACTGGGCCAATCGTGTGTGGAACTTCCCGCGCACCCCTGAAATACACGTACCCTGCTGAAATCGCGTGTGGAAATTCCCGCGCACCCCTGAAATACACGTACCCTGATGAAATCGCGTGTGGACCTTCCCGCGCACCCCTGAAATACACGTACCCTGCTGAAATCGCGTGTGGAACTTCCCGCGCACCCCTGAAATCCACATACCCGGCCAAATCGCGTGTGAGACTACCCACGCACCCCGGTATACATGCACACGTATTTTTTGTCAGCGGGTGTCCGTGTTTGTGGGTACCCCTTTGCACGTCATTTGTCCTGGAGGGCCACAGTATAGGACATTCATCATGGCAGTTTATAGGTGCTATTTGTTGGTGCACCTTTTGGCGCACATTTCTTACAGCCGCAGAGACGCTACTGCCTGCTTTCTTGTGGCGGTCGTGTTTGTGCCTGTGCGCTGGTTTGAGCGTGCGCTTTTTTGCCCTATTCTATTCCATGAATACGTGTTGTAGGCGAGCGTGTGGGCGTTCCGCGCACTTGTGCCCTGTACTTCCCCCGTGACGCCCACGTTTTGGCAAGTTGTTCCCCATTCCGAGTGTTACGCCCGTGTTCCGCCTACTTTTGTTGCGTGCGCCGCGCTATGTGCGAATTTCGCTGTTTCCTGTGCAATTTTCGCTGTGACCTGGCGCACACTGTTAGATGGCCTGTGCGCCAACGTGCGCCGCGCACTTTTTTATCGCATATCCGCTGGTTTCCTCGCGCACGGACTTCCATGAATCGATGTGCGCTGCTTTTCGTGCGATTTTCGCACTTGCACTGCGATTTTCGCTATTCCACTGCGATTCGCACGTTTTTGCCCACTTGCGCCGCGCTAATTATTCCATGAATCGGCCTCTAATTCTGCTAGCCTATACCCTTCAAGTCAAGTAAGTAGGCCCAGAGAAATATTATCACAAAACACTATGTTCTGAAAGTGTCTCTATGTAAAATGCTTAGATATGTTTCTGTACTCAGCTGATGCAATTTATCAGTGTAAGGTTGTCCTATGCTCTCTAAATAGCAAAGTGCACCTACTTTAACAACAGCTATCATTTCAACATACAGATTAATGTTATCAGTGTTAGGTTACCCTCTGCTGTCCAAATGGCGAAGTGCACCCACTTCAACAACAGCAATCATTAAAACACCATCACCTTCCACTATTGCACACTATTGCAAACATTTGGAATACTTTCAAGTTACTTCTTGCAACCCTCCCCCCCTCCCACTGCACTTCTCTTCACACAGAGCACAGTGGTTCCAGTGCCTATGACAGTTAATTACAAGCTTAAAATGTTTCAGTCTCTAAAGAACAAAATGTTGTAGAACGAATGCTGAAACTGAAAGTAGGTGCTGTAATTCACGGGGACTCTGCAATGGAACAAGGTTGACAATTACACGTCTACAAAGGAACATAATAGAGGCCTCTGCAACTGATGGACCTTAGATACTGTTCTTATACCGCGCATACCTCTCATTCCTTCTGATACGTTTAGCCTTTTCAATGACCTTTGATATGTCACAGGGACCTACACCCCTTCCTGAAAGCGGGACAGAAGGCACCATATGACTTACTGGCCCTCATTACGACCCTTGCGGAAAGCGACTGACCGGAGCGCCACAGCGTAAATAGCGTTTCCGCCATTGCACGAAGGAGCAAAGTGCGGCCCATTCCGACCCATCGGGCACGAGCACCACGCCACGGCGGAAGTGCAAAGTCCGCGATGGCGGAAATGACTCCAAAACGGCCCACACCGCCGCCGTACGGCGCCCTAGGTGCAATACCGCCACCCCTCTTAGCGGTCACCGCAGTGTGCGCCTACCGGAAAGTACGGTGACCGGAAATATACGGAAACGGAAGTTAAAACATGGGCCCGGAACGGGAAACATCCCGGCGTACACCTATAAAACCACTAAAACCACACAACCACTAAAATCACTACCCTGAAACACACCCCAACCCGTCACCCACCCTAGCGAAACCAAGACAAATGGGAAAAGTAGCGAAGAAAGCGTGCGACCGCAAGCGGCAGGTCCACTTCTCCCGCGAGGAACTCACCGTGCTAACAGAGACCCTCCAGGAGAATGCTGCCGTCGTCTTCTCCACGCAAATGACCAGAACAGCACTTGCAAACAAGAAGACCATATGGGCTCTGGTGGCACAGCGGGTAAGTGCGGTGGGGACCGCACCCCGCACCCCACAGCAATGCCGCAAGCGATGGGACGACCTGCGGATACGCGTCCGCAGCATACTCTCTGCCAACCGCAACATTGCCACAGCCACCGGGGGAGGTCCTGAATCACCCATCAAGTTGACCCCCTGGGAAGAAATCTGTGCCTCCACCATCGGAATGGAGAGCATAGAGGGAGTCGGAGGGATGGAGAAAGGAGTGCAGACATCCGAAGATTCAGGTAGGTGGGCCAGATAAAACAATGCCAAATCCACACAGTCCATCCATGTGAAGTACCATGCGTCCACATAGTGCAACAGAAACACATGTCCAGGAGAACGGCCACACACATCGGCCTGATAGCGCACGTTAAAACCCACAATAAATACATAAATAATTAAAAACCCCTAATACACGCACTACACGTGCAGCAGGCACACCCTAACTGCAGGCTGCCAAACAACTGCACCCTCACTCCACACACAAATCAAAGCACCTCCAAGGACCCGACCCAAATCACCCTCAGGTACCACCCCAGAGCATGTGATACAATGCCATTCCAATTCCCACAGACCCATCATTAACCCTCGCCCTCCTTTACTCCACCACAGGGTCCGATCCAAACGACGAGCTACAGGACACCCCTACCAGCACACCTGCAAAGAGGGCCAAGACCAACGGCCAGAGACCCTCCACCTCAGCTGCACGCATCAAGACACGGCAGCAGCACAAATCAGGTGGCAGCACAGAGGAGGGAACATCAACAGGCACCCCAGCAGCCAGCATGCCCACAACGCCACCACCACAGGTCCCCCCAATGGATGCCACAGAAGGCACTGCCTCTGGTGGCAGCAGCACCATAGGTGACACCCCATTGATGGCAGCATGCTCCGACACAGAAAACGGGGATGTCGAAGTCAGATCCATCCATGACCTGTCCCAATCCCCCTGTCTGTCCCATCCCGTACAACATGAGGATACCACGCAGGGGCACCCACAAGACAACGACTGGCCATCCCCCACAAGCCCTGTGGCAAGGCAACATGAGGACAACAGCCCCTCTGTGACACCCCCGCAAATGGGCATGGCCCAGCAGAGGCAACAGTCCCTCGACAAGTTAATCGTGCAACAGCAGCAAATGGCCACGCTCCTCAAGGACCATGCCGATGAATGTGGGGGCACTAAGGCAGACATAGAAACATCAACTGAGACACTTAGGGCAGAAATGGAGAGAGGCACAGAGACGCTAAGGGCACAAATGGAGAGTAGCACCGAGAGCCTGAGAGTCCAAATGGAGAGAAGCACCGAGAGCCTGAGGGGGGAACTGCATGCGACGTCCAAAGACGTATGTGCCGAACTTGCCGCAGTGCGCCGTGTGCTCACTGAGCTCTCGCAAACCCTTAGGGACATGCATGGACGTGAGCAGGCAGACACATCATCCGTTGCAAGTTCCGTCCAGGACACCCCCCAACGTAGATCTGGAAGGAACCTGCGCTCCACAGGCAGGGGTGCCCCTGATACCCGCAGAGGGGGCTTGCAATAGCGACAGCCCACTGACAATGAGCATCTTTGGACACTGGGGTTCGGGGGGGAGGTAGGAGGGTGGAGGGGGTGTGTTGGGCTCACTTGGGTGGCGGGTCGATAGGGTGTTCAACATGACATCACATATGCCATATAAAGTGCACGATCAACCAATGAGATGTGTGGACATTGATTTTTGTGTACTAGGCCATCATAGGCGTACAGTCCATATTGTGCATGTCCCAGACACGCACAGTGCCACGAGTCCCGTGTCCATGTATCAGCCACCAGGCGTGAGTGCTAGAAGCATACATCAATGAGATGCTGACGAATGTCACGGGCCTCCGGTGCCTCGCAGACTCCATGAGGTGCTGCCACATCCCCACCCTCATCATGACCATCATCAGGTGCTTGCAGTTCTGCGTCAGGGGGCATGGGCACATTTCTACGTACGCACATGTTGTGGAGCATGACACATGCCATCACCATCTTTGCAACCTTCTCATGGCGGTACAGGAGTGCCCCGCCAGACCTGCTGAGGCAGCGGAAACGAGTCTTCAGTAGGCCGAATGCCTGTTCAATGACTACACGGGTACGTGAGTGGGCATGGTTGTAGTCCTCCTCATGCTGGTCCCGTGGGTTCCGGACTGGTGTGAGGAGCCATCTCTTCAGTGGATATCCAGCATCACCTGTATGTGGACGAGAAACCTATGATGTGGAATGCCATTGCTACGTACGCACACCCCCCCCCTTCCTGCCAGGTCATTGCCAAATCACATTCCCCACATAATCATGCATGTAATGAGACTCACCGAGTAGCCAGGATCTGTTCCCTGCGTGTCGCTCCATGTAGCGTGGTATTGTAGAGTTCCTCAAGACCATAGAATCATGGGTAGATCCAGGGAATCGGGCACAACAATGTGTAATGATCCTGTTGGAGTCACACACCATTTGTACATTCAGGGAATGAAATTGTTTTCTGTTGCGGTACTGGGCCTCCATTGCATGTGGGACGACCAATTCCACATGGGTGCAGTCGATGGCACCAATGCAACCCGGTATGCCGGCAAGTGCATGAAATCCCACTTTTGTGTTGGTAATTTCCTGCTCCGAGCGTGGTAGAGAGATGTAGTCGTCTGCGTGCTGCAGGAGGGCATCGAGCACTTGCAATAGTGTCCGTGAGAACAGTGGCTGAGAAATGCCATGCAACTGTCCGACTGTGTGCTGGTAGGTGCCTGTGGCCAGGAAGTGGAGTACAGACACCACCTTCAGTAGGGGTGGGATGGCGGTTGGGCTATCTATCATGCTGACAAGGTCAGCCTGTGTCATGTCCACAATGGCGCTATGGTGTCCCGGTCCAGACGGTAGAGGGTGTGGATCTGCTCATCAGTGAGGTTGAACGGATGTGCTCGGAGGCGTGGGATTGCGGGCTGCCTGCGTGGTGGTAGTGGCTGTGCTGGCGGCCCTTGCTGGCCCTGCCTTGCCCTCCTCCTCCTCCTGCGTCTCCTTCGTGCGGCCGGTTGTAGTTGGTGTTCGTCTTCTTCTTGGAGTTGGAGTACTTGCAGTGCTATCAGGTCCCCCAGGGCCAACATCGCGAGTCCTGCCGGTAGCATTTCGGTGTGGTTGTGGGAGGAGACTGGCTGTGCAATTTATGTGTTTTCAGGCTGTATGGCCTCCACCTGTGGTGATTAATTCCACCTGTGCAAGCTGCTCTCCCCTTTGGCCGAGCACGTCCCGCGCACAACGCTGCAAATCTGGGAATGGCATCTTGCTATTGCAATCATGTATTTGTACCCGATGGCCGTGTAACATTGGTTGACATGTTCATTCTGCTGTGGTCCCATTGTTGCACATACTATCTGTGCAGTCGCGAACAGACTTGTGAAGGGTCAGTGGAACGTAGTACTCGAGTAACGGTGGGCCCTCATGCATCACTTTACCGAGTTGCAATGACGGGCGGGGCGTCCCATTTGTGGGTGAAGGCAGTTGCCATTTTCACACACAGCCGCACTCGATGGAATAATTAGTGATTTCAAACGGCCACAGATGCCTTTTCGGCGTGATGTTGCAAATGTGGAATTCCAAGGGCGGCGCTTTCGGTTTCCAGCTAGCGGCGAGGAGATGCCCACAGGTCTGACTGCAAATATAACGTTCTGTTGTTCAATGTCCTTGAGACAGGGCCCATGGCGAGGAAGCAATGATTGATATGAATAGTTTGGGATGCGCAATTGCTACGTGGGCGATGAGGCCGGCCGTTCCCAGATACATGTTACTTCACAACACTGGAATTACGGGCTGGGGCACTGTGGATTTTGCAGGCTGCATAACGCACAGACTCAATGGATGTTTCTAATGTTATGTGAGTAATTATTCAGGCGTTTTGATTCCGGGATGAGGGAATGATGAATGGATGCATGGGCAGGTGATTTGATGCAGAGTTTGCCATGTACAGGGCTTCTTGGGATCTATCCGCCTCCCCTACGCTATGTGATGCAGGGCTGCCATGGTGGGACCATCGTCTATCTGGCCTTGTTGAGCCCTCCCTGTCTCGACACGCCCTCAGACACTTGTGTCCATGCACATTAACATTCCCATCTGATGGATTCTGTTTTGACAGACGCATGCACAGGTACACTCGTTTGTGATGGTGTTTGCACCTCGATATAGATGGTTAGGAGTCGCAAGTGGTTTTGGGGTGGTGATGATCCTTTGGAGTGGGCTAGCATGCATATGGCTGTGGATTTCGTGTGATCATTGAAGTGAGTTGTTGGAATGTAGTTCTGATGGCCATTCTGTTCTTTTTCTTTTCTTTTGGTTGACAGGTATCTCCTCCCCTTTTGCCACTGCCATCTGTATGCCACTCCTGCAGATGGGTTTTACTCCCGACACCTGCTGCTTCGTGTTAATCAGTGGAGCAGCATTACGATCTTATGGGACGATCGCCAATGGCCCACATGCCCTTACGCTGTACTGGTGGCTCGGAGCAACATTTCGGCCTTTCGGCTGGACTAGTGCCTCCCCATTGGGACGGCCCTGCGGTTCTGTGCGCTTCCATGTTGCCTTTTCGTACGTGAATGTGGCTCTGTGTACCATGAGGGAACAGGACGACACACAAGTAGTGGCTGGTCATTTCTTGCGGATGCAGCCCACAATGGTGATTGGTGTTTAGGAGTTCATGGCCTGATGGCTGTATGGGCTTTGTGACTTTGATGTGCATTAAATTTCTATTCTGATTTGGCCCGTGTAGCGTTTTTCTTTGCAAGTGATGTGGCATATGCCTATTTGGGGGGCGATGTATTGTGAGGAGATCTGCATTGGGTTCCAGCTTCGGAGTTTAGTTGCGTGGTACTGTACTGGGCGCGTTTGCCTACTAAGCCCGTGAGGTCAGGGATGGGGGCTGCCAATATGACAGTTTGAATGTTGTCATGCTCAGGGGCGGGGGATTGGGTTTTGTGTAACAGATGCCGGTCAGCCAGGTGGACTGGTGGAATGATGTGATTCTCGGAATATGGCTGGTCACAGGTGCCTGTGTTTGCGTGCGTTTCTTGGTGGGGGACTGTGGTCATGTCCATTGGGATGGCTTCTGTGTTCGTGCCATCTGTGCCCTGCAGCTCCCATTGGCCCCTCTTGTGTTTCTTTTGTTCGTTGCCATGCATGGGTGACTTGTACATTTCAATGGTTGCATTGTGGCTTCATTGCACCTACGGGGAGTTGTACTTTGTGGGCAGGGAGCGGTGTACAGGCACTCAGTGGGGCCGTTTACGGTTGATTCGCGATGCCGTACTTCTCACCATGGCGGAATGGTACATTACGCCATGCCTGATGGCGTTAGGTACATGTCCGCTAGGGTCGGAATTGGCGTACCGTTGCGCCATGGTGGTGTTTGCGGTTTCGCATGGCGCGCGCGCGCGTGCTTGGTGCAGTTAGCGTTGGCGTTCACTACGGTGTCGCTAATGGCTTCGTACTTTGCGGTGACGGGTCATAGTCGCACCGAGCGCTATTCGATGGCGGTATTGCATTTCCGCCATCGTTTTCCGATTTCCGCAAGGGTCGTAATGAGGGCCACTGACTGATATTGACCTTGAAGATATTTTGTATTTGTATTTATTAAGTTTATATAGCGCTTTACACCAAAGCGCTGCACATTTTAACAACAACAGGATACATTTAACAATAACAAATAACAGTAACAGCAGAAGCAAATTACAAATTTGGATCAGACCAACAAAAGAGTATGTAGAGCAATTAGACAGAAGGGAAGGGATAGAGTAGTGGAGTACAGCTGGGAGGAAGAGGGAGGATGGGTAGGAGGAGGAGGAGGAGGGAAATGGAAGGGGTGAAGGGGTGAGGATGGGGGTCTAGGGGGAAGAGGAGGGAAAGGATTAAGGGGAAGAGGGAAAGGGTGGGAGAGGGGGAGCGAGAAGGAGAAGGGTTATCATGGCGGGGAATGGAGAAGGAGAGATTTAAGGGACGTGCGGAATGAGGAAAAGGTAGGAATAGAGCAGATTGAGAGAGGTAAGGCATTCCAGTGGAGGGGGGCTACGAGTTGGAAGGAGCGGAAACGGGAGGAGGCACAAGGGAAGGGAGGAACAATGAGGAAGAAGTGGTCAGCAGAACGAAGGGAGCGAGAGGGAGTGTAGAAAGAGAGAAGGGAAGAGAGATAAGGGGGAGCAAGATCATGGAGAGATTTGAAGAATAGGCAGAGAAAATGTAATTTAAGTTGGGAGTTAAAGTGAAGCCAGCCAATGGAGGATAGGGAAATAGGGAAGCTGAGATGGAGTCTCGGGAGGTGAGGAGACAGTGGGTACGGGTGACAGAGTGGTAGATAGATTTGAGGGGGCGAGATGTGAAATAGGTAGACCAAAGAGTAAGGAGGAGTAGTAGAAGAGGCAAGAAAAGATAAGGGAGGAGATTAAAAGTTTAGTGGCATGGAAAGTAAGAGAGGGGTGGACTTTGCAAATATTATAGAGGTGGTAGCGACAGGCACGAGAGGTGAGAGATATATGATGGGAAAAAAGAGGAGTCAAAGTGAATGCCTAAGTTGCAAGCGTGCGGGCAGAAAGTAAGATTAGAGGGAGGAAAATGAATGAAAGGAGGAGTAGGGGGGGAGCTGGAGGGGAAGAAAACTACTTCAGTTTTGTCAGGGTTAAGGGAAAGAAAGCGAGACGACATCCAGTTTTTAATGGCAGTAAAACAGGAAGAAAGTTTAAGGTGGAGATCAGGAGAGAAGGAAGAGAAGGAAAGAAAGAGCTGAGTGTCGTCGGCATAGAAATGGTGAGAGATGCCAAATGAGGAGATAACAGGGGCAAGGAGGGAGGTGTAGAGAGAGAATAGGAAAGGGCCAAGCACCGAGCCTTGGGGTACGCTGTAATCCAGAGGCTGGGTGGGAGAGGAACGGCCAGCTGAGGAAACAGTAAAAGAATGGGAGGAGAGGTAAGAGGATAGTCAGTTGAATATAGATCCTTTGAATCCAAAGGAAGAGAGAGTGTTGAGAAGAAGGGAGTGATCGACAGTGTCGAAGGCAGCAGAGAGATCAAGAAGAATAAGGACCGAGGATTGCTTAGAGTGCTGGGCGGAGAGGAGGGAGTTAAGGATGTAAGCGAGGGCTGTTTCAGGAGAGTGGTTGGGGCGGAAGCCAGATTGGGAAGAAGGAAGAAGAGAGAGATTAGTGACAAAGGATGAAAGCTGCGAGTAGGCGAGACGCTCAAGAAGTTTAGAGAGGAATGTGAGAGAGAGGGCGCTAGAGAGCCGTCCAAGATGGCGGCTTTCCTGTGAGCCCCTCGTAGCTCCCCAAAGATCCTGAAAATAGCGTGCTTCCGAGGTGACTTGCTGAGCTGCTGTGAACACCCAGCGAGAGCTAAGGCGTTTCTGTGCACAACTCTGGAATGAGCTCGGCTGTCGCGTGAGTTTTTGCCCACGAATGACGGCCCGAGAAAGGTTCCATCCCCCCTTCCGCCATCTTGGTGGCAGCGCAACCACGGCGAGGCTGAGGCAGGGCAGTCGTAAGGGAGGCGGCTGTGCCCGGCTGCAACAACAAAAGGCACTGACCGTACCACAGAAGCGTTAGTCAGAGCAGAGAAGTCACAAGGCAGCGGTGTGCGGTGGTGCCCCCCCCCGAGCTCCGGCCACGCTGCGTCGAGACTCCCGGGAGACGGGGGAGAGGCCAATCGCTGGGAGGCCACGTAGCTCGGAGAAGGCCCAGAGGACAGCCGCGAATAAGCCAGAACGACAGAGGCCGATGACCAAACGCCAGCGGAAAGCCAGGTACAGCGTGATGAGCGCCCCCTTAATCGTCAGCACCCACGTTCAGTAAGATTGGTCTCCCGGCTCTCCCGCGCATCAACATAGCCTGCGACCGCAACGGCGCGGTGAGGCCTACTAAGATCCACAGTCTAGAGGGTACGGAGCAGGCACCAGAACCCCGAGAATGAGAAGGTCTCTACGGATATGTGCGTCACTCCACGGCGGGTTGCCAGTCAATTAAGCAGTGCCCCGGATTGCAGCAGAAACACTTCACCACCGGCCGCTGACGGTGAAACTGCCCTGCTTCAGTTCTAGGCCATAAACGGCGTCGATCGCTGAGCCCGTCCCCGCAAATTGCCCGAGAGCTCATCTAAAGGAGGGACGTTGGCGCTGCATCCACAGCCGCGACTCCAAAGCCCTCACCGGCACCTCTCATAGACAATAGAGGGGACATAGGCGAAACCAAAATTTGTAGTGTGCGCGCCAAAGCAAGCCATAAGAGATCCCCGGCAAGCTCGCCATGAACTCACCCAGCATATTCTTGACTGACCCTTCCAAGCTCACTCCGTGTCGCCTTCTCGGCACTTCATCACCCTTTTCCATTGTGATCATGGGGAAAACTGAACTTTGAGAGCTGCTCCTCAGTGAAAGCATCCTCTTCCAACAGCAGACCGCAATCACCCAACTCAAGAGTGCCCAACGAAGATGAGGTGACACAAGACTTCGACATCAGAGAAATTCTGTTAGATCTCAAGGAGGGGATAGGGAGCCTGGGGAGCAAACTAGACTCGCTTTCCTCCAAAGTTGACCTGCTCCAACATTGGTTGGATAAACATGCTGACAGACTCGACACTGTTGAACAGAGGGTTTCCGACCTTGATGATGGGACATCGGCCTTATCCTCCAGAGTATCCCAACTGGAGGCCCAAATGAAGGCCGTAAACGCCAAAAACGAGGACTTGGAAGGCTGCTCAGGCCGTAATAACATAAGGATAGTCGGAATCAGAGAACACCAACCCGCCCTTAAAATGGAGGAATACGTGGAGAAAATTTGCACAGACCTGTTTGGTTCAGAAATCCTGTCTAAATGTTTTGTTGTCGAAAGAGTTTTCTCTTTCTAGAGTTCCTAATGCAAAACCCATTCCCGGAGCAAACCCCCGACCTATCATTGCAAAGCTACTCAATTTTAAAGAGCGAGACGCCATTCTCAGAGCAGCCAGAATCAAAGGAGAGTTCCAATACGATGGTGATAAGATTCAGTTTTTCCCGGATTTCTCCCAAGCCGTCCAGGCGCAAAGACGTACTTTCACAGCCGTGAAACAAAGACTGCAAGAAAACCAGATCCAATATTCCATGCTTTCCCCGGCGAAACTTTGACTTCAGCACGAAGGCAACACGCAGTTCTTCAACACTCCAGACGAGATCAGCGAATACCTAGACCGAGCCGGCTGCCGGCCCGCCCCAAACAACCACATCCCCCAGAGGGGTAACAGATCGAGGAGAGATCCACCGTAAACATAAGCTCCATAGTTGTCGCACCAGGTATGATGCCTCAACAACACTCATACAGCGGCTCTTTCACCACGGACCGTAATTTGCAACGAGAGTTGGGAGCCAGCCGCCTCTTGGAGGGCCACCGGCGCCCCTAGCACTGCAATGTTGTCTGTTCTGTTTGTATGGGATTGTTCTCTGTGGGCCAGTTGGGGGTTGCCCACTCAAGGGTGGGATTCCAGTTCAGCCGGGCCACTACCTACCTCTCACCCTTATTCTACAACAACTATCAGGTTCCTCGCTACTCTAATACAAGCCAGGACCTCCGGCCACCTTCAGATCGCAAGAATCCAGTCAACACCTCCAGTCCCGATAAACCAGAGCTTAACTGACCACCCAGATGGCGGAACCAACACTTAAAATCGCCACCTGGAACATCCGTGGGAGTAACCATCCCGCGAAGACTAGGAGAATCCTGCATTATCTCAGACGCCACAAAATTAATCTAGCTATATTACAAGAAACGCATCTCCTGCCTTCATCGGAACAACTCTGGGCGAAATCATGGGGCTGTCACAGGTATTTCTCATCATATTCTTCGTACGCCAGAGGTGTTGCAATCTTGATAGACAGGAAATCGGACTTTAGTCTCATCAACTCAGTGAAGGACTCAGAAGGAAGAGCTCTATTGGTGAGAGGGTTGATCTCAGGGAATGAGGTAGTAATAGTAAATTCATACGCACCAAATACCGATGGGCCCAATAACTTCAACTGGGTCATGACTCAGCTGGGGAAGTTCAATGCAACAACCATTATCTGGGGAGCGGACCTTAACACGCCAATTGACCTCATACTCGACAAATCCCATAATACAACGGGACACCCCTCTAAAGCCAGTGCCCAAGTCTGTGAGATTTGCCACACGTTTGAGTTAGCCGACACTTGGAAGCGCCACAATCGAGACGCCAGAGAGTACACCTTTCATTCTGCTGTTCACAACACTAGTTCCCGGATCAATTACATTCTAGCATCTATCCACTGCCCTTTTGATTGGGGAGAGAGTTAAATCCTGCCGCGTTCCTTCTCTGACAATTCAATGGTCACACTAGAAGCCACTCTTCCAGGCACCACCAATCCTGGACTCCGGTGGAGATTCAAACCTGGAGCACTCACCGACACTGTCTTTGCGGACGAAATTCGCAAGGAAATAACATCCTTTATCGAAATAAATCAAAACTCGGTCACCTCGGCCAGCACCATGTGGGAAACACTAAAATGCTTTGTACGAGGAGTTTGCCTGGCCAAAGAAAATGGCATATTAAAACTGATCCGGAAGGACTTGGCCAGTAGCGAATGACACTTGAAAGAACTAGAGATGAGAGCCTCCACTACTCAAGACCCACATATTCACGCAGAAATAAAGAAAGAACTGCTGAAGTTTAAAGAAACAGCTGAACGAGAAATTCACGAGCCGCAAGCATCAGGTCCGCCAATATGGGGAAGGCCAGAAACCAGGTGCCTTGTTAGCCCGTCTCCTATCTATAGACAAAACCCCGACTCAAGTCGAATGTATCAAAGACGACCAGGGTAGACTGGTATATTCTGAAGAAAACATTGTCAAGGTATTTCGAGACTTTTATCAAGATCTTTATAGCTCTAAAGGGGCCTCCGATCCAGAAACCATACAAAAGTTCCTCAATGACACAGAACTGTACTGGGTTGAATCGGAGCTACGTGAACCCCTAAATGCTCCGATAACAGTTGAAGAGGTTCTGGAGGCAATAAAATCCCTCCCAAATGCCAAGGCGCCTGGGCCCGACGGGCTCATCGGAGAGTTTTACAAGGCCCATGCATCCATCCTAGTCCCTCTTCTGCTCCGAGTCTTTGAAGAATCTTCGCAGCTTGGCTTCCTTCCCCCCACATCACGTGAAGCCAACGTAATGGTGCTACACAAAGCCGGCAAACCCCCGGACGATTGTGCTTCCTACAGGCCAATCTCCTTGTTTAATCTGGACAATAAAATTCAAGCTAAAATCCTTGCTGCAAGGTTACTGCCTCTTATGCCCGCACTTGTAATCGGAGACCAAGCTGGGTTTATCCCGGGGCGAAGCACAACCTATGGGATCAGGAGACTGTTTGGCGTTATAGAGGCCCTAAATCCATCACAACGGGCTATAGCAGTCCTTCTCGACGCCGAGAAGGCATTTGACTCGGTTGAATGGCCATTCATGTTTGCAATGCTTACACAAATGGGCCTAGGCAAATTCTTCATCAAATTAGTGTCCCTGCTTTATAGTGCCCCCCGCTCATATATTACTCTTGGAAACTCCAAGTCCGCAGGCATAACACTAGAACGTGGAACAAGACAGGGCTGCCCGCTCTCCACCCTTATCTTTGCCCTCATTATGGAACCCCTGGCATCCAGGCTTCGCGCCAACCATCTGGCACAAGGTCTCAAACTGGGTCCCCATAGATTAATTGTCTCCCCCTACGCTGATGATGTTATGTTATTTGTCAGCGACTCCCAGGCCAATCTCAACCCGGTGATGCGATAAGTCATAAAATTTGGTCGAATGTCGGGTCTCAAAACGAATCATTCAAAATCTGTAATCTTCCCCCTGACCCCAACCGCAACTGAATTCCCAGATGATTACGGTTTTAAATGGGAAACCTCAAAGGTTCGCTATCTGGGTATCTGTATGTCTCGAAATCATCATGAAATTTATAGGGATAACTATGTCTGTACATTAAATTTGTTGCAGGAACGAATTCACAGGTGGAAAACTCTACCTTTAACGATATGGGGAAGAACCTCCTTAACGAAAATGGTCATCTTACCCAAAATCCTCTATTTGCTTACGAACATTCCGTTACTGGTCCCCAGGTCTTTCTTCCAAAAGGTCAGGAGCCTAATACTAGAATTGGTGTGGGCTGGGAAATCAGCGCGCGTGGCGTACAACACACTTACGCTGCCCGTGGCGAACGGGGGTCTTGCGCTCCCCGATATTGAAAAGTACTATTGGGCAGCCCAAGCCCAATTTCTCAGTCACTGGTATACGGTCCTTTTGTTCGACCCCACATGCAAGTGGAACGTGCCATAGCCTCCCCCAACCTCCTGAGGGCTGTTATTATCAGTCAAATTCCTGTCCCATATAACACGCTAAACACAGTCCTATTCACCTACGCAATTTGGAAAAAAATAGCTAATAAATATGGGGTGACAATAAGATTTTCCCCATTATTGCCCATTAGATTCGTTCCCGGTATTCCCATTACTAATGAGAAAGTGTTCCTAATATGGACAGACAAGGTCAACATTCACTCCTTTGGTGACCTCTTCCCTCGGGGCACGTTCCTGACCGCACAAATGGCCAAAGATAGAGGCGGCAACTCCTCGTTAGATGTGTTCATCTACTTCAGACTACGCCACACCCTTCAAAAGCTGTTTCCATCCTTCCCCAAACAACCTCCCACATGGGATTTATTACACAATACGAGTCAAGCACAGGGGGAGGGAAGATTAGTATCGTTGTTATATAAATCCCTCATAGTAGGCAATGCGCCTCCCAAATCCAATGCGCAGCAAAAATGGGAAACAGCCATTCAAGAAGCAGTATCGGATGAAGACTGGTCTTATATCCTCCGCCAGACGCAAAAAGTGGCAACAAACACTTGGCATAAGTTGATTCACTTTAACTTCGTGCATCAGACGAACTACACCCCAGTTAAGAGGAACAAGCATCATCCGGAACTGTCCCCCCGATGTGACAGGTGTGCGGCAGCTAATGCTGACTTCCTCCACCTAGCCTGTAATTGTCCGGGAATCCACAATTTCTGGGACTCCGTTCTACAAGTTACCGAAGACATCATTGGCGAACAAGTGACCCCAACACTCCTCGGAGCCCTGCTCTGCCTTACGAAATACTTGCAGCCGGCATCTCAAAAACTTGTGGCCCTGCTTCTGGTGCTGGCCCGCAGGAGAATCGCGATATCATGGGGTCGAGGCCCGCTCCCCAAGATTGAAGACTGGAAAAAAGACATTGTTTATTGTCAAAACACTGAATGCGAATTTATAAGACTCCTACCGCTGCATGCTCGCCCCCCGGATATCTGGGGTCCATACATAAATTACTTGCTAAGAAATGCTGATCCCTCAGACTCTGATATATCTGTAAACTAGAAGATGTGCAGTGAAGTCCAGACCCGCAAGAGGGCACTTGGCAATCTAAAACTGAAATAAGGAAGGAACCTACGGGATCCTGTAAGGGTGAACTTGTGGGGGGCGGGGGGTGGCTCGGCAGGGTTGTTTGAAGTTGGGGGTTTGTTTTCTAATTGTGCTGTGTTAGCTATGAAGCCCCGCTTTTTTCAAATATTGTTGTTGAAAACTGAGCTTTTACCTTATAACAAATGTTATTTAGAATGTGAACCCTATGTAGGACAGTGGACTCTTATTTTTCAACATGACTCCCCATTTTGAATTACGAACATGGATGTATGCACAATGCAGGATGAAACGTTTGAGTTATTCACATGTGGAAATAATCTTACATGGACTCATAGGCACACCTAAATGGAGATACAGGACTGGTCACACATTGCCTTCAAAATCCCTTTTAAAATCTCTTTCAAACCCTTTGTGTTGCAAGGCACGTTTGGAGTTCTTCAAGCACATCATAGATTTTATAACTTTGCACCTGAATTACCACTTAGTAATGCTTATTTACATCTCCCATATATGAGAGAGTTTGGTGGTTGTAGCGATCCCCCTCTCTCCCTTGAGCAATATAACAAGCCCGTTCTAACACAGGGACGTCTTTTGTTTACATGTGATGTCATCCATGCTGACCGCGTGGTGACGTCACTTGGTAAATAATCAGATCGTCCGGATTTAGGATAACAGCTCCAGAAATTCGTTTGGCCATAGGGATGATCTTGCTCACCCCTAGGTATTGAGAGGCTTACGCATGCCTAGTTTTCCAGCATCATAATTAAACCATATTTCACATTCGGGATAGCCAAGAATCCACGTCACACGCGCATGCGCGTGATGACGTCATGGCCCGCGCGCATGCGCGTGATGACGTCATGTTCCCCTTTTTTTCATAAATAACGTAAGCACAAGCAAAATGGAGTCCAGCTATCCCGAGGGATCCTGACTCCATGGGCTTGTGCTACGAATTCAAGGTAAGAACTCAGCTCTTGCATTTAGCTTTAACCTCCCTCTTGTGGACTCCACTTCCAGGATGTCCACAGTAGTTTAACTATATCCCACAATATTACTATTTTTTAGACCCGGACAGCACCCAAAGAGACCTGAAAGTCTGACTTACTGGTGTTACCTGCCGCTTCTACTCAGGAAGCAGATGTCCTGACTTCTATGTAAGTCCTTTTTAATGTACCTAGGAGTAGTTATCTCCATTTGAGTCCTTAGTCTCTAATTATTTAACCAAGTCCCATTCTGGCCTTGTCTAACAGATAATACCGGGAAGCAGAAGCCCATTAAGCCCATTGTTGCACTTAGCGGACCACATTGGGAAACTCCCACCCTGAGGACTTTCCCAACCCGATATCAACTTGCTGTCATCACACTGTAGAGTTTGAAAATACAAGGTTAGAAGCTTTCTCTCTAAAATCTTTTTTTTCAGCCTAGTTAGCTGCACACCATGACTTCTTAGAGTTAGTCACTCTTACCACCACAGTTAGGAATATCTATGCACTTGTTCTTTGTGAATGTTATATTAAAAATATTTTGGATTTGCCTTCTTAAAACCAGTATAAAATATACAGCATTGAGATTCCCATTACCTAAATGGTTATGATAAATGCCTAAAGATGAGAACAATGTTAAACTATAAACACCAAGATGATGTAAAGGCAGTTATATGGTATTAATGTATAGAACATATATTGTTCAAATTGTTTACAAAAATTACCTTAAATCATTAATGTAAGCTCAAATTATAATTTCTCTTTAGAAATCACTTATTGCCCCTGATGAAGAGTGTGAAGCACCCGAAACGCGTTGGGCCCCTCCTGACTTCAACATCATGAATAAAAAGAAGATGGTTTCTTGTGACCTAAAACTGTCTGTTTGAGAAATTTTCTTTCAAGAATATTCTATTACTTGATATATTTATATTGATTGAACGTCATGTGTGAACACTTCTAAATTGTTGGTCTGGTTTTCCAGACAAAGGATAGTGTGCAGGGGACGTAAGTTCCCGGCTAGGGAACTTCTTTGTTTTTTATGCATATCACGCAACCTAGGTGTCAAGGTTGCATTCTTCTCCTCTGCACCTTAAAACACATCTTCAGATACAATTAATTTTTAGTACATTTTAAGCATACAGAATTTAGTTCTACATAGGGTGTGCTTGTGGTGTCAGTAGTTCTTATGACATTTCAGATAGTGCAAGAGCTAAGACATAGATAAGGAAGGGAGGGGGAGAGTGGGAAGGAATGGAAAAAGACAGACGACTACCGTACTAGGTCCTGGCGACATATCTGGTAGAGCCGTAGAAAACAAAAGGTGAGGGAGAGGGTTGCAGAAAGGTAGGGGAGGATCAAAACACATAAATATCATACTAGGCCTGATGACATTTCAGATAGTGCTGGAGGGGGGTGAGGAGGAAAAAACCAGTAAGGGGAGGGGGAGGAGACAGATGAGGTTGCTATCATACTAGGTCATGGGACAATTCTGATAGAGTAAGTGCATAGAAGAAAGTAAGTGGAGAAGGAAAGGAGATATGAAAAGGGAAAAGGGAAAGAAGGAGAGAAGAGAGAGTTAGCAGTCAAACGAGTGGGTAAGCAAGAGGGAAGAGTGAATACAATTGCAAAAGTCAGTAGTAACACATAATGTTGCAAGCCAGGATACAAGATGAAGATGGGGACAGCATGATTCAGAGCCACCAGGACAAGATGAAAAGGAAGTTCAGCATGAGAGTTCAGAAAGGGTGACACACTGTGAAAGTCCATAAAAGTCAAATCCAGCATTGGCCACAAGAGGGTGATGGTGAAACCAGAATTTATCAGGACAGACTCCTACAGAAGTAGGCTTGAAGGGGGAGAGGGGGGAACAGGGTAGAAGAATCAAGAAAGAATGACTCATTAGTCTCAGAATGACAACATTATGTGTAAATCTGAGAAATGTGGTTTGGTTGCCACATAAACTGGTTGGCATATCACAATTGCCTTGTATGTAATGCAGGAAATAATAAGTATTTGTGTTGTAGCAAAAATCAAAGGCTGGACTTCTTTTCAAGTGAAGTTAGTTCATCACATTTTTAATAGCAGCACTACAGGTGAACACAGATAAAAATACACAGAAACATGCAAATGCCTGTAGAACACCAAACGTGTTTCCCGTCTTTCTACAAATTATACTTATGTATACCTTTGTGTGCCATTAATTCCAATACAGCAGTGGAATATTATCATGAGATCATAGGAGAAGGCAAGTCTTCCACTATTAGCACAATATCAGGTTCAAAGTAGCCATGCCTAACATCGAATTTCAAAATATGAAATGTATGTAACCCAACTTTGCAGCTGCAAGCAATGAGTACAATTAAGTGTAGAAGACTTTCTAACAGTGGTTGAATGAAAGTGGTTGTATGAAAGCAGCCTGTATTTCTGTTTTGTAATATAATCTTTGCAGTGAAAGCATTCCTCTAAATCATTTTTTTCGGTTACAGCATTTGACAGCATTTTCGATTGTGTGAGTTAAAGCATCATTATTTGCAAAGCAGCTCATTACAATTCTGCTTGAATACATATCATCCAAGATGGGTTACATTTTTCAGCTGAATCACAGCCTTCTTGTTCAAGTGAACACACATTCCATGGCTTTATCATGTCAACTTGCAGTTCCATTTCCCATTAACAATCTTAATGCACATGTATTTGCATGTTCCCACCACAATGCGAATTTGTAACCAGTCAGGTGCTCACATATTTATATGCCTGAAATCAAACAGACTCCACCATGGGTTACAGCCTTTAAAAGTGCCAAGGAGAAGGTTGCATGGCCTGTCAAAAATGGCTCATTCCATCTAGTAAACATACAACTATTGTTTGAACTGCACTGCAGAAATATGAGGAATACATAAAGGTGTTCATCCTTTTATAAAAATATATATATAATTAAAATGAAACTAGATCTAGTAAGATGGGCAACATGAACCTAAAAGATTAAATTAGATGAGTCAAACCCAGAGTTTTTTTTTTTTTAAATGGACATCAAGGTAGGAGTGATGCCAAAAGAAGGAAGGGAAGTTAACCAATCCTGAATAGGGAAACATTAGAAGACGGTTCCACACTTTCTTGAGTGGTTAGGTTTTAGAGAAATTAGACATACTATTGTCATCTCTGAACCTTCTGTTACTTGTTCTGCGCTGACAGAAGCAAGATGACCAGCTGATGTCTTAAACACATTTCTCGCTTTACAATTAACTGTTGACATTTTGCATTACAGGCCCATTAAGGGCCTCATGCTAAATTGAATTTCTCAGGAAGTTAATGGATGGTAGGAGTCAATGATTAAATTAACATAGATTGTAGTGGCTTTGTATTTCTAATCGGCTAGCACTGATTGCACAGTACTCACCATCGGTACATTTGAATGGGAGTGGTCTTCAGTCAGCACCACCCTCTGCCATTTGGCACAGATCAAGATGTGTGAAGATACTCTGTACACACATGAGGCCGAAGCAGGCAATGTTGACATATGATTTAAAGCCCCACCAGGCAGAGGAAACAGTATGCAAAGGCTCTGAATATAGTCCTTCAAGGCCTCCTATGAGCAGTACATAGGGAATAGTCCTAGTTTCCGCATGCCAAGTTGACCTGCAGAAATACCAAACCAAGAGGGACCAGGCGGAAAGAAAGGTATCTTTAAAAAAAGGTTTGTTTGATTGTGTGTGAATGTGCATGCATGTGGGAGGGGGGGGTTGCAGATGTGTGCATGCATGTGCTTATCATTGTGTAGTGGGATGGGCAAGGGGGTAATGGGCTGTTTAGGGCACGAGGCATATGCGTGAGGTAGAAGTGGGGCAGTGAGAGCCACATGGGGCAGATATGTGGTTGTGATTGTGGTTGTGAGTGTGAAAGGAATGAGACAGTTAGACAATGATGGGGAAGAACCAGGCCAGTGAAAGTATTAATTCGGCATTATTGAGAAATGCTGTATTTTTGAGGCGGTGATAACTACATGGGGCAGAGAGAGGAACTGGTCATTTTAATGTTTAACCCTTCTCTTCTTTATCCCATTTGTTTACCTTGAATAGTTGCCTTAACGTGCTCGCACACACTGTGCCTGTCTTCTTTATTACAGTATTTGTTTACACTATGGCGCCCTCCCTTTTTTGGGACATCACTCACTATTATTATTTTGTTTTATGATCCATTCATGTTTACTTTTCCCTGTTCATGGAGCTTCCGTTTAGTAGTTAGTCATTTCTATTACTATTTAACTTATTTTATTTCGAGATGGTAGGAGTTCTATAATGCTGCTAGTCTTTCCTCTCCCTTCATTTCTGTATTTCATCAGTGATCAATCTATCTTCCATCTTTATTATTGTTATGCCAAATGGGCCCTTTTTTCCCTTTAAAATACGTTGGTTATGGTCATTGAAAGCCACCCTGGTTGTTTGCTCCAACTGATGTTGCTTTTTCCTTTATTATATCATCTTTACATTTTTGATGGATTATGAATGATCAGTTTGAAGTTGATTGTTCTACAATCATTTTGAATGATTTGATTTATGATCTTGCAAAACAAATATTAGTCATGACATTTCTTTGGACAATTTCTCTGAAACACTTACCTACATTGCATAGTTATCAATTTCTAACTTTATATCAATATTAGCTGACAGCCCAGTCCTTTGTGCTACTCGCTGACATTGAAGCATTGTACACATTGCCTTTTTAAATTACAGTGAATCCTGCTGAAGTGTAACTTCAAAGCAGAACCACAGAACTTCTCTGACTCTATTATAGATCGTGAACATGTTGATACTTTGGAGTGAAACCCGATCTAACAGTTCTTCATAAATCCTGTTGACCTCATCGCAAACATTCAAGTCTCTGAGATTGTTAAAAAAGTGCTGCTCATCGAAACATGTATTATTATTGTTTGAGTGGATAATTGGTTGATTGTGATTATTTATATAGTACACATTGAGGATAGACCTGTATGAAGTTGTGGGACTTCCATTGTCTGTCAGGATGTATAGGTTCCTGGCTGGGGCTCATCTGTTGTTTCTTGTGCAAGGACTTTTTAACTTTCTTCTCCTTTGTGGATTTCTTTTTTTGTCTGATTCTCGTAGAGGAAGGGGCAAGCACCTCCTGATGCCCCCTGCCCAATGGTCAAACAGTCAGGCAGAGTAATCCTGGGGAGACAACTCAATACACAGGAAAAGACCCTCTGCGAGGGGAAAAAAACTATAGATGTTATGTGCATGTTGTCCAGGCAGAGATGAAAGATCCAGGAACTGGGTGGACAGAACAACAGGAAGTTCGGGAGGAAGGAAGAGAAAGCTGAAAGGAACTGCACGGAAAACCAGGATCCAGCTAAGGCAGCAGGGAGGAAGGATCGGCCAGGAGAGTGCCGAAGGAGGGAAGGAACAGGAAAACAAGGTAACTCACAAGGAAGCGCTGAGCTGGGCAGCAGAGTAGCCAAGCATTGGGAGGCGAGGAGCTCCAGCTCTGCAAATGCATATAAACAAACTGCACAGAAGAACTAGACTGTGCACAGCAATGCCGGAGTAAACCAGTGGCAGCTATGTTGTTAGGAAAAAAGGCACCCGCAAATCGGGAATGGCATCTCCAGCTGGCCAAGTGAGTCGTGGGACGGTAAATCATGACATCGTCTTTGCACATTTCCTAAAGTTTTCTTCGAAATGTTAAAATTTCACAACACAGCATAATTTTATTCAAGCATCGTTAAATATAAGAAAATTGGGTGTTGTTGTTAAGGTAAGCATATGCAAAAAGTAGAGTGATAAATGGTACTGTGGAGGTGAAGCATTTTCCCCTTTGAAACAATCTGTTACCCAAAACTAATTCTGCTAGCGTATACCCTTCAAGTCAAGGAAGTAGGTCCAGAGAAATATTATCACAAAACATTATGTTCTGAAAGTGTCTCTATGTAAAATGCTTAGATATGTTTCTGTACTCAGCTGATGCAATTTATCAGTGTAAGGTTGTCCTATGCTCTCTAAAAAGCAAAGTGCACCTACTTTAACAACAGCTATCATTTCAACATACAGATTAATGTTATCAGTGTTAGGTTACCCTCTGCTGTCCAAATGGCGAAGTGCACCCACTTCAACAACAGCAATCATTAAATCACCATCACCTTCCACTATTGCACACTATTGCAAACATTTGGAATACTTTCAAGTTACTTCTTGCAACCCTCCCACCCCCCTCCCACTGCACTTCTCTTCACACAGAGCACAGTGGTTCCAGTGCCTATGACAGTTAATTACAAGCTTAAAATGTTTCAGTCTCTAAAGAACAAAATGTTGTAGAACGAATGCTGAAACTGAAAGTAGGTGCTGTAATTCACGGGGACTCTGCAATGGAACAAGGTTGACAAATACACGTCTACAAAGGAACATAATAGAGGCCTGTGCAACTGATGGACCTTAGATACTGTTCTTATACCGCGCATACCTTTCATTCCTTCTGATACGTTTAGGCTTTTCAATGACCATTGATATGTCACAGGGACCTACACCCCTTCCTGGAAGCGGGACAGAAGTCACCCTATGACTTACTGACTGATATTAACCTTGAAGATATTTTGTATTTGTATTTATTAAGTTTATATAGCGCTTTACACCAAAGCGCTGCACATTTTAACAACAACAGGATACATTTAACAATAACAAATAACAGTAACAGCAGAAGCAAATTACAAATTTGGATCAGACCAACAAAAGAGTATGTAGAGCAATTAGACAGAAGGGAAGGGAGAGTAGTGGAGTAGAGCTGGGAGGAAGAGGGAGGATGGGTAGGAGGAGGAGGAGGGAAATGGAAGGGGGGAAGGGGTGAGGATGGGGGTGTAGGGGGAAGAGGAGGGAAAGGATTAAGGGGAAGAGGGAAAGGGTGGGAGAGGGGGAGCGAGAAGGAGAAGGGTTATCATGGTGGGGAATGGAGAAGGAGAGATTTAAGGGACGTGCGGAATGAGGAAAAGGTAGGAATAGAGCAGATTGAGAGAGGTAAGGCATTCCAGTGGAGGGGGGCTAGGAGTTGGAAGGAGCGGAAACGGGAGGAGGCACAGGGGGAGGGAGGAACAATGAGGAAGAAGTGGTCAGCAGAACGAAGGGAGCGAGAGGGAGTGTAGAAAGAGAGAAGGGAAGAGAGATAAGGGGGAGCAAGATCATGGAGAGATTTGAAGAATAAGCAGAGAAAATTTAATTTAAGTTGGGAGTTAAAGTGAAGCCAGCCAATGGAGGATAGGGAAATAGGGAAGCTGAGATGGAGTCTCGGGAGGTGAGGAGACAGTGGGTACGGGTGACAGAGTGGTAGATAGATTTGAGGGGGCGAGATGTGAAATAGGTAGACCAAAGAGTAAGGAGGAGCAGTAGAAGAGGCAAGAGAAGATAAGGGAGGAGATTAAAAGTTTAGTGGCATAGAAAGTAAGAGAGGGGTGGACTGTGCAAATATTATAGAGGTGGTACCGACAGGCACGAGAGGTGAGAGATATATGATGGGAAAAAAGAGGAGTCAAAGTGAATGCCTAAGTTGCAAGCGTGCGGGCAGAAAGTAAGATTAGAGGGAGGAAAATGAATGAAAGGAGGAGGAGGGGGGGAGCTGGAGGGGAAGAAAACTACTTCAGTTTTGTCAGGGTTAAGGGAAAGAAAGCGAGATGACATCCAGTTTTTAATGGCAGTAAAACAGGAAGAAAGTTTAAGGTGGAGATCAGGAGAGAAGGAAGAGAAGGAAAGAAAGAGCTGAGTGTCGTCGGCATAGAAATGGTGAGAGATGCCAAATGAGGAGATGACAGGGGCAAGGAGGGAGGTGTAGAGAGAGAATAGGAAAGGGCCAAGCACCGAGCCTTGGGGTACGCTGTAATCCAGAGGCTGGGTGGGAGAGGAACGGCCAGCCGAGGAAAAAGTAAAAGAATGGGAGGAGAGGTAAGAGGATAGTCAGTTGAATATAGATCCTTTGAATCCAAAGGAAGAGAGATTGTTGAGAAGAAGGGAGTGATCGACAGTGTTGAAGGCAGCAGAGAGATCAAGAAGAATAAGGACCGAGGATTGCTTAGAGTGCTGGGCGGAGAGGAGGGAGTTAAGGATGTAAGCGAGGGCTGTTTCAGGAGAGTGGTTGGGGCGGAAGCCAGATTGGGAAGAAGGAAGAAGAGAGAGATTAGTGACAAAGGATGAAAGCTGCGAGTAGGCGAGACGCTCAAGAAGTTTAGAGAGGAATGTGAGAGAGAGGGCGCTAGAGAGCCGTCCAAGATGGCGGCTTTCCTGTGAGCTCTGTGTAGCTCCCCAAAGATCCTGAAAATAGCGTGCTTCCGAGGTGACTTGCTGAGCTGCTGTGAACACCCAGCGAGAGCTAAGGCGTTTCTGTGCACAACTCTGGAATGAGCTCGGCTGTCGCGTGAGTTTTTGCCCACGAATGACGGCCCGAGAAAGGTCCCACCCCCCCTTCCGCCATCTTGGTGGCAGCGCAACCACGGCGAGGCCGAGGCAGGGCAGTCGTAAGCGAGGCGGCTTTGCCCGGCTGCAACAACAAAAGGCACTGACCGTACCACAGAAGCGTTAGTCGGAGCAGAGAAGTCACAAGGCAGCGGTGTGCGGTGGTGGCCCCCCCCGAGCGCCGGCCGCGCTGCGTCGAGACTCCCGGGAGACGGGGGAGAGGCCGATCGCTGGGAGGCCACGTAGCTCGGAGAAGGCCCAGAGGACAGCCGCGAATGAGCCAGAACGACAGAGGCCGATGACCAAATGCCAGCGGAAAGCCAGGTACCACGTGATGAGCGCCCCCTTAATCGTCAGCACCCACGTTCAGTAAGATTGGTCTCCCGGCTCTCCCGCGCATCAACATAGCCTGCGACCGCAACGGCGCGGTGAGGCCTACTAAGATCCACAGTCTAGAGGGTACGGAGCAGGCACCAGAACCCCGAGAATGAGAAGGTCTCTACGGATTTGTGCGTCACTCCACGGCGGGTTGCCAGTCAATTAAGCAGTGCCCCGGATTGCAGCAGAAACACTTCACCACCGGCCGCTGATGGTGAAACTGCCCTGGAGCCCACTGCTTCAGTTCTAGGCCATAAACGGCGTCGATCGCTGAGCCCGTCCCCGCAAATTGCCCGAGTACTCATCTAAAGGAGGGACGTTGGCGCTGCATCCACAGCCGCGACTCCAAAGCCCTCACCAGCACCTCTCATAGACAATAGAGGGGACAGAGGCGAAACCAAAATTTGTAGTGTGCGCGCCAAAGCAAGCCATAAGAGATCCCCGGCAAGCTCTCCATGAACTCACCCAGCATATTCTTGACTGACCCTTCCAAGCTCACTCCGTGTCGCCTTCTCGGCACTTCATCACCCTTTTCCATTGTGATCATGGGGAAAACTGATAGATTGCAACGAAAACTGAACTTTGAGAGCTGCTCCTCAGTGAAAGCATCCTCTTCCAACAGCAGACCGCAATCACCCAACTCAAGAGTGCCCAACGAAGATGAGGTGACACAAGACTTCGACATCAGAGAAATTCTGTTAGATCTCAAGGAGGGGATAGGGAGCCTGGGGAGCAAGCTAGACTCGCTTTCCTCCAAAGTTGACCTGCTCCAACATTGGTTGGATAAACATGCTGACAGACTCGACACTGTTGAACAGAGGGTTTCCGACCTTGATGATGGGACATCGGCCTTATACTCCAGAGTATCCCAACTGGAGGCCCAAATGAATGCCGTAAATGCCAAAAACGAGGACTTGGAAGGCTGCTCACGCCGTAATAACATAAGGATAGTCGGAATCAGAGAACACCAACCCGCCCTTAAAATGGAGGAATACGTGGAGAAAATTTGCACAGACCTGTTTGGTTCAGAAATCCTGTCTAAATGTTTTGTTGTTGAAAGAGCCCATAGAGTTCCTAATGCAAAACCCATTCCCGGAGCAAACCCCCGACCTATCATTGCGAAGCTACTCAATTTTAAAGAGCGAGACGCCATTCTCAGAGCAGCCAGAATCAAAGGAGAGCTCCAATACGATGGTGATAAGATTCAGTTTTTCCCGGATTTCTCCCAAGCCGTCCAGGCGCAAAGACGTACTTTCACAGCCGTGAAACAAAGACTGCAAGAAAACCAGATCCAATATTCCATGCTTTCCCCGGCGAAACTTTGACTTCAGCATGAAGGCAAAACGCAGTTCTTCAACACTCCAGACGAGATCAGCGAATACCTAGACCGAGCCGGCTGCCGGCCCGCCCCAAACAACCACATCCCCCAGAGGGGTAACAGATCGAGGAGAGATCCACCGTAAACATAAGCTCCATAGTTGTCGCACTAGGTATGATGCCTCAACAACACTCATACAGCGGCTCTTTCACCACGGACCGTAATTTGCAACGAGAGTTGGGAGCCAGCCGGCTCTTGGAGGGCCACCTGCGCCCCTAGCACTGCAATGTTGTCTGTTCTGTTTGTAAGGGATTGTTCTCTGTGGGCCAGTTGGGGGTTGCCCACTCAAGGGTGGGATTCCAGTTCAGCCGGGCCGCTACCTACCTCTCACCCTTATTCTACAACAACTATCAGGTTCCTCGCTACTCTAATACAAGCCAGGACCTCCGGCCACCTTCAGATCGCAAGAATCCAGTCAACACCTCCAGTCCCGATAAACCGGAGCTTAACTGACCACCGAGATGGCGGGACCAACACTTAAAATCGCCACCTGGAACATCCGTGGGAGTAACCATCCCGCGAAGACTAGGAGAATCCTGCATTATCTCAGACGCCACAAAATTAATATAGCTATATTACAAGAAACGCATCTCCTGCCTTCATCGGAACAACTCTGGGCGAAATCATGGGGCTGTCACAGGTATTTCTTATCATATTCTTCGTACGCCAGAGGTTTTGCAATCTTGATAGACAGGAAATCGAACTTTAGTCTCATCAACTCAGTGAAGGACTCAGAAGGAAGAGCTCTATTGGTGAGAGGGTTGATCTCAGGGAATGAGGTAGTAATAGTAAATTCATACGCACCAAATACCGATGGGCCCAATAACTTCAACTGGGTCATGACTCAGCTGGGGAAGTTCAATGCAACAACCATTATCTGGGGAGCAGACCTTAACACGCCAATTGACCTCATACTCGACAAATCCCATAATACAACGGGACACCCCTCTAAAGCCAGTGCCCAAGTCTGTGAGATTTGCCACACGTTTGAGTTAGCCGACACTTGGAAGCGCCACAATCGAGACGCCAGAGAGTACACCTTTCATTCTGCTGTTCACAACACTAGTTCCCGGATCGATTACATTCTAGCATCTATCCACTGCCCTTTTGATTGGGGAGAGAGTTAAATCCTGCCGCGTTCCTTCTCTGACAATTCAATGGTCACACTAGAAGCCACTCTTCCAGGCACCAACAATCCTGGACTCCGGTGGAGATTCAAATCCGGAGCACTCACCGACACTGTCTTTGCGGACGAACTTCGCAAGGAAATAACATCCTTTATCGAAATAAATCAAAACTCGGTCACCTCGGCCAGCACGATGTGGGAAACACTAAAATGCTTTGTACGAGGAGTTTGCCTGGCAAAAGAACATGGAATATTAAAACTGATCCGGAAGGACTTGGCCAGTAGCGAATGACACTTGAAAGAACTAGAGATGAGAGCCTCCACTACTCAAGACCCACATATTCAGGCAGAAATAAAGAAAGAACTACTGAAGTTTAAAGAAACAGCTGAACGAGAAATTCACGAGCCGCAAGCATCAGGTCCGCCAATATGGGGAAGGCCAGAAACCAGGTGCCTTGTTAGCCCGTCTCCTATCTATAGACAAAACCCCGACTCAAGTCGAATGTATCAAAGACGACCAGGGTAGACTGGTATATTCTGAAGAAAACATTGTCAAGGTATTTCGAGACTTTTATCAAGATCTTTATAGCTCTAAAGGGGCCTCCGATCCAGAAACCATACAAAAGTTCCTCAATGACACAGAACTGTACTGGGTTGAATCGGAGCTATGTGAACCCCTAAATGCTCCTATAACAGTTGAAGAGGTTCTGGAGGCAATAAAATCCCTCCCAAATGCCAAGGCGCCTGGGCCCGACGGGCTCATCGAAGAGTTTTACAAGGCCCATGCATCCATCCTAGCCCCTCTTCTTCTCCGAGTCTTTGAAGAATCTTCGCAGCTTGGCTTCCTTCCCCCCACATCACGCGAAGCCAACGTAATGGTGCTACACAAAGCCGGCAAACCCCCGGACGATTGTGCTTCCTACAGGCCAATCTCCTTGATTAATCTGGACAGTAAAATTCAAGCTAAAATCCTTGCTGCAAGGTTACTGCCTCTTATGCCCGCACTTGTAATCGGAGACCAAGCTGGGTTTATCCCGGGGCGAAGCACAACCTATGGGATCAGGAGACTGTTTGGCGTTATAGAGGCCCTAAATCCATCACAACGGGCTATAGCAGTCCTTCTCGACGCCGAGAAGGCATTTGACTCGGTTGAATGGCCATTCATGTTTGCAATGCTTACACAAATGGGCCTAGGCACATTCTTCATCAAATTAGTGTCCCTGCTTTATAGTGCCCCCCGCTCATATATTACTCTTGGAAACTCCAAGTCCGCAGGCATAACACTAGAACGCGGAACAAGACAGGGCTGCCCGCTCTCCACCCTTATCTTTGCCCTCATTATGGAACCCCTGGCATCCAGGCTTCGCGCCAACCATCTGGCGCAAGGTCTCTAAATGGGTACCCATAGATTAATTGTCTCCCTCTACGCTGATGATGTTATGTTATTTGTCAGCGACCCCCAGGCCAATCTCAACCCGGTGATGCGAGAAGTCATAAAATTTGGTTGAATGTCGGGTCTCAAAACTAATCATTCAAAATCCGTAATCTTCCCCCTGACCCCAACCGCAACTGAATTCCCAGATGATTACGGTTTTAAATGGGAAACCTCAAAGGTTCGCTATCTGGGTATCTATATGTCTCGAAATCATCATGAAATTTATAGGGATAACTATGTCTGTACATTAAATTTGTTGCAGGAACGAATTCACAGGTGGAAAACTCTACCTTTAACGATATGGGGAAGAACCTCCTTAATGAAAATGGTCATCTTACCCAAACTCCTCTATTTGCTTACGAACATTCCGTTACTGGTCCCCAGGTCTTTCTTCCAAAAGGTCAGGAGCCTAATACTAGAATTGGTGTGGGCTGGGAAATCAGCGCACGTGGCGTACAACACACTTACGCTGCCGGCGGCGAACGGGGGTCTTGCGCTCCCCGATATTGAAAAGTACTATTGGGCAGCCCAAGCCCAATTTCTCAGTCACTGGTATACGGTCCACTTTGTTCGACCCCACATGCAAGTGGAACGTGCCCTAGCCTCCCCCAAACTCCTAAGGGCTGTTATTATCAGTCAAATTCCGGTCCCATATAACACGCTAAACACAGTCCTATTCACCTAGGCAATTTGGAAAAAAATAGCTAATAAATACGGGGTGACAATAAGATTTTCCCCATTATTGCCCATTAGATTCGTTCCAGGTATTCCCATTACTAATGAGAAAGTGTTCCTAATATGGACAGACAAGGTCAACATTCACTCCTTTGGTGACCTCTTCCCTCGGGGCATGTTCCTGACCGCACAAATGGCCAGATAGATAGAGGCGGCAACTCCTCGTTAGACGTGTTCATCTACTTCAGACTACGCCACACCCTTCAAAAGCTGTTTCCATCCTTCCCCAAACAACCTCCCACATGGGATTTATTACACAATACGATTCAAGCACAGGGGGAGGGAGGATTAGTATCGTTGTTATATAAATCCCTCATAGTAGGCAATGCGCCTCCCAAATCCAATGCGCAGCAAAAATGGGAAACAGCCATTCAAGAAGCAGTATCGGATGAAGACTGGTCTTATATCCTCCGCCAGACGCAAAACGTGGCAACAAACACTCGGCATAAGTTGATTCACTTTAACTTCGTGCATCAGACGTACTACACCCCAGTTAAGAGGAACAAGCATCATCCGTAACTGTCCCCCCGATGTGACAGGTGTGCGGCAGCTAACGCTGACTTCCTCCACCTAGCCTGTAATTGTCCGGGAATCCACAATTTCTGGGCCTCGGTTCTACAAGTTACCGAAGACATCATTGGCGAACAAGTGACCCCAACACTCCTCGGAGCCCTGCTCTGCCTTACGAAATACTTGCAGCCGGCATCTCAAAAACTTGCGGCCCTGCTTCTGGTGCTGGCCCGCAGGAGAATCGCGATATCATGGGGTCGAGGCCCGCTCCCCAAGATTGAAGACTGGAAAAAAGACATTGTTTATTGTCAAAACACTGAATGCGAATTTATAAGACTCCTACCGCTGCATGCTCGCCCCCCCGATATCTGGGGTCCATACATAAATTACTTGCTAAGAAATGCTGATCCCTCAGACTCTGATATATCTGTGAACTAGAAGATGTGCGGTGAAGTCCAGACCCGCAAGAGGGCACTTGGCAATCTCAAACTGAAATAAGGAAGGAACCTACGGGATCCTGTAAGGGTGAACTTGTGGGGGGTGGGGGGTGGCTCGGCAGGGTTGTTTGAAGTTGGGGGTTTGTTTTCTAATTGTGCTGTGTTAGCTATGAAGCCCCGCTTTTTTCAAATATTGTTGAAAACTGAGCTTTTACCTTATAACAAATGTTATTTAGAATGTGAACCCTATGTAGGACAGTGGACTCTTATTTTTCAACACGACTCCCCATTTTGAATTACGAACATGGATGTATGCACAATGCAGGATGAAACGTTTGAGTTATTCACATGTGGAAATAATCTTACATGGACTCATAGGCACACCTAAATGGAGATACAGGACTGGTCACACATTGCCTTCAAAATCCCTTTTAAAATCTCTTTCAAACCCTTTGTGTTGCAAGTTACCTCGTATGACAAAGGCACGTTTGGAGTTCTTCAAGCACATCGTAGATTTTATAACTTTGCACCTGAATTACCACTTAGTAATGCTTATTTACATCTCCCATATATGAGACAGAGTTTGGTGGTTGTAGTGATCCCCCTCTCTCCCTTGAGCAATATAACAAGCCCGTTCTAACACAGGGACGTCTTTTGTTTACATGTGACCGCGTGGTGACGTCACTTGGTAAATAATCAGATCGTCCGGATTTAGGATAACAGCTCCAGAAATTCGTTTGGGCATAGGGATGATCTTGCTCACCCCTAGGTATTGAGAGGCTTACGCATGCCTAGTTTTCCAGCATCATAATTAAACCATATTTCACATTCGGGATAGCCAAGAATCCACGTCACACGCGCATGCGCGTGATGACGTCATGACCCGTGCGCATGCGCGTGATGACGTCATGTTCCCCTTTTTTCATAAATAACGTAAGCACAAGCAAAATGGAGTCCAGCTATCCCGAGGGATCCTGACTCCATGGGCTTGTGCTACGAATTCAAGGTAAGAACTCAGCTCTTGCATTTAGCTTTAACCTCCCTCTTGTGGACTCCACTTCCAGGATGTCCACAGTAGTTTAACTATATCCCACAATATTACTATTTTTTAGACCCGGAGTAGGAGTAGTTATCTCCATTTGAGTCCTTAGTCTCTAATTATTTAACCAAGTCCCATTCTGGCCTTGTCTAACAGATAATACCGGAAAGCAGAAGCCCATTAAGCCCATTGTTGCACTTAGCGGACCACATTGGGAAACTCCCACCCTGAGGACTTTCCCAACCCGATATCAACTTGCTGTCATCACACTGTAGAGTTTGAAAATACAAGGTTAGAAGCTTTCTCTCTAAAATCTTTTTTTCAGCCTAGTTAGCTGCACACCATGACTTCTTAGAGTTAGTCACTCTTACCACCACAGTTAGGAATATCTATGCACTTGTACTTTGTGAATGTTATATTAAAAATATTTTGGATTTGCCTTCTTAAAACCAGTATAAAATATACAGCATTGAGATTCCCATTACTAGAAAATCTAAATGGTTATGATAAATGCCTAAAGATGAGAACAATGTTAAACTATAAACACCAAAATGATGTAAAGGCAGTTATATGGTATTAATGTATAGAACATATATTGTTCAAATTGTTTACAAAAATTACGTTAAATCATTAATGTGAGCTCAAATTATAATTTCTCTTTAGAAATCACTTATTGCCCCTGATGAAGAGTGTGAAGCACTCGAAACGCGTTGGGCCCCTCCTGACTTCAACATCATGAATAAAAAGAAGATGGTTTCTTGTGACCTAAAACTGTCTGTTTGAGAAATTTTCTTTCAAGAATATTCTATTACTTGATATATTTATATTGATTGAACGTCATGTGTGAACACTTCTAAATTGTTGGTCTGGTTTTCCAGACAAAGGATAGTGTGCAGGGGACGTAAGTTCCCGGCTAGGGAACTTCTTTGTTTTTTATGCATATCACGCAACCTAGGTGTCAAGGTTGCATTCTTCTCCTCTGCACCTTAAAACACATCTTCAGATACAATTAATTTTTAGTACATTTTAAGCATACAGAATTTAGTTCTACATAGGGTGTGCTTGTGGTGTCAGTAGTTCTTATGACATTTCAGATAGTGCAAGAGCTAAGACATAGATAAGGAAGGGAGGGGGAGAGTGGGAAGGAATGGAAAAAGACAGACGACTACCGTACTAGGTCCTGGCGACATACCTGGCAGAGCCGTAGAAAACAAAAGGGGAGGGAGAGGGTTGCAGAAAGGTAGGGGAGGATCAAAACAGATAAATATCATACTAGGCCTGATGACATTTCAGATAGTGCTGGAGGGGGGTGAGGAGGAAAAAACCAGTAAGGGGAGGGGGAGGAGACAGATGAGGTTGCAATCATACTAGGTCATGGGACAATTCTGATAGAGTAAGTGCATAGAAGAAAGTAAGTGGAGAAGGAAAGGAGATATGAAAAGGGAAAAGGGAAAGAAGGAGAGAAGAGAGAGTTAGCAGTCAAACGAGTGGGTAAGCAAGAGGGGAGAGTGAATACAATTGCAGAAGTCAGTAGTAACACATAACGTTGCAAGCCAGGATACAAGATGAAGATGGGGACAGCATGATTCAGGGCCACCAGTACAAGATGAAAAGGAAGTTCAGCATGAGAGTTCAGAAAGGGTGACACACTGTGAAAGTCCATAAAAGTCAAATCCAGCATTGGCCAGAAGAGGGTGATGGTGAAACCAGAATTTATCAGGACAGACTCCTACAGAAGTGGGAGAGGGGGGAACAGGGTAGAAGAATCAAGAAAGAATGACTCATTAGTCTCAGAATGACAACATTATGTGTAAATCTGAGAAATGTGGTTTGGTTGCACAATAAACTGGTTGGCATATCACAATTGCCTTGTATGTAATGCAGGAAATAATAAGTATTTGTGTTGTAGCAAATATCAATGGCTGGACTTCTTTTCAAGTGGAGTTAGTTCATCACATTTTTAATAGCAGCACTACAGGTGAACACAGATAAAAATACACAGAAACATGCAAATGCCTGTAGAACACCAAACGTGTTTCCCGTCTTTCTACAAATTATACCTATGTATACCTTTGTGTGCCATTAATTCCAATACAGCAGTGGAATATTATCATGAGATCACAGGAGAAGGCAAGTCTTCCACTATTAGCACAATATCAGGTTCAAAGTAGCCATGCCTAACATCCAATTTCAAAATATGAAATGTATGTAACATAACTTTGCAGCTGTAAGCAATGAGTACAATTAAGTGTAGAAGATTTTCTAACAGTGGTTGAATGAAAGTGGTTGTATGAAAGCAGCCTGTATTTCTGTTTTGTAATATAATCTTTGCAGTGAAAGCATTCCTCTAAATCATTTTTTTCGGTTACAGCATTTTACAGCATTTTCGAATGTGTGAGTTATTGCATCATTATTTGCAAAGCATTTCATTACAATTCTGCTTGAATACATATCATCCAAGATGGGTTACATTTTTCAGCTGAATCACAGCCTTCTGGTTCAAGTGAACACACATTCCATGGCTTTATCATGTCAACTTGCAGTTCCATTTCCCATTAACAATCTTAATGCACATGTATTTGCATGTTCCCACCACAATGCGAATTTGTAACCAGTCAGGTGCTCACATATTTATATGCCTGAAATCAAACAGACTCCACCATGGGTTACAGCCTTTAAAAGTGCCAAGGAGAAGGTTGCATGGCCTGTCAAAAATGGCTCATTCCATCTAGTAAACATACAACTATTGTTTGAACTGCACTGCAGAAATATGAGGAATACATAAAGGTGTTCATCCTTTTATAAAAATATATATATAATTAAAATGAAACTAGATCCTAACCAATCCTGAATAGGGAAACATTAGAAGACGGTTCCACACTTTCTTGAGTGGTTAGGTTTTAGAGAAATTAGACATACTATTGTCATCTCTGAACCTTCTGTTACTTGTTCTGCGCTGACAGAAGCAAGATGACCAGCTGATGTCTTAAACACATTTCTCGCTTTACAATTAATTGTTGACATTTTGCATTACAGGCCCATTAAGGGCCTCATGCTAAATTGAATTTCTCAGGAAGTTAATGGATGGTAGGAGTCAATGATTAAATTAACATAGATTGTAGTGGCTTTGTATTTCTAATCGGCTAGCACTGATTGCACAGTACTCACCATCGGTACATTTGAATGGGAGTGGTCTTCAGTCAGCACCACCCTCTGCCATTTGGCACAGATCAAGATGTGTGAAGATACTCTGTACACACATGAGGCCGAAGCAGGCAATGTTGACATATGATTTAAGGCCCCACCAGGCAGAGGAAACAGTATGCAAAGGCTCTGAATATAGTCCTTCAAGGCCTCCTATGAGCAGTACATAGGGAATAGTCCTAGTTTCCGCATGCCAAGTTGACCTGCAGAAATACCAAACCAAGAGGGACCAGGCGGAAAGAAAGGTATCTTTAAAAAAAGGTTTGTTTGATTGTGTGTGAATGTGCATGCATGTGGGAGGGGGTGTTGCAGATGTGTGCATGCATGTGCTTATCATTGTGTAGTGGGATGGGCAAGGGGGTAATGTGCTGTTTAGGGCACGAGGCATATGCGTGAGGTAGAAGTGGGGCAGTGAGAGCCACATGGGGCAGATATGTGGTTGTGATTGTGGTTGTGAGTGTGAAAGGAAGGAGACAGTTAGACAATGATGGGGAAGAACCAGGCCAGTGAAAGTATTAATTCGGCATTATTGAGAAATGCTGTATTTTTGAGGCGGTGATAACTACATGGGGCAGAGAGAGGAACTGGTCATTTTAATGTTTAACCCTTCTCTTCTTTATCCCATTTATTTACCTTGAATAGTTGCCTTAACGTGCTCGCACACACTGTGCCTGTCTTCTTTATTACAGTATTTGTTTACACTATGGCGCCCTCCCTTTTTTGGGACATCACTCACTATTATTATTTTGTTTTATGATCCATTCATGTTTACTTTTCCCTGTTCATGGAGCTTACGTTTAGTAGTTTGTCTTTTCTATTACTATTTAACTTATTTTATTTCGAGATGGTAGGAGTTCTATAATGCTGCTAGTCTTTCCTCTCCATTTATTTCTGTATTTCATCAGTGATCAATCTATCTTCCATCTTTATTATTGTTATGCCAAATGGGCCCTTTTTTCCCTTTAAAAGGCGTTAGTTATGGTCATTGAAAGCCACCCTGGTTGTTTGCTCCAACTGATGTTGCTTTTTCCTTTATTATATCATCTTTACTTTTTTGATGGATTATGAATGATCAGTTTGAAGTTGATTGTTCTACAATCATTTTGAATGATTTGATTTATGATCTTACAAAACAAATATTAGTCATGACATTTCTTTGGCCAATTTCTCTGAAACACCTACATTACATAGTTATCAATTTCTAACTTTATATCAATATTAGCTGACAGCCCAGTCCTTTCTGCTACTCGCTGACATTGAAGCATTGTACACATTGCCTTTTTAAATTACAGTGAATCCTGCTGAAGTGTAACTTCAAAGCAGAACCACAGAACTTCTCTGACTCTATTATAGATCGTGAACATGTTGATACTTTGGAGTGAAACCCGGTCTAACAGTTCTTCATAAATCCTGTTGACCTCATCGCAAACATTCAAGTCTCTGAGATTGTTAAAAAAGTGCTGCTCATCGAAACATGTATTATTATTGTTTGAGTGGATAATTGGTTGATTGTGATTATTTATATAGTACACATTGAGGATAGACCTGTATGAAGTTGTGGGACTTCCATTGTCTGTCAGGGTGTATAGGTTCCTGGCTGGGGCTCACCTGTTATTTCTTATGCAAGGACTTTTTAACGTTCTTCTCCTTTGTGGATTTCTTTTTTTGTCTGATTCTCGTAGAGGAAGGAGCAAGCACCTCCTGATGCCCCCTGCCCAATGGTCAAACAGTCAGGCAGAGTAATCCTGGGGAGACAACTCAATACACAGGAAAAGACCCTCTGGGAGGGGAAAAAACTGTAGATGTTATGTGCATGTTGTCCAGGCAGAGATGAAAGATCCAGGAACTTCGGTGGGCAGAACAACAGGACGTTCGGGAGGAAGGAAGAGAAAGCAGAAAGGAACTGCACGGAAAACCAGGATCCAGCTAAGGCAGCAGGGAGGAAGGATCGGCCAGGAGAGTGCCGAAGGAGGGAAGGAACAGGAAAACAAGGTAACTCACAAGGAAGCGCTGAGCTGGGCAGCAGAGTAGCCAAGCATTGGGAGGTGAGGAGCTCCAGCTCTGCAAATGCATATAAACAAACTGCACAGAAGAACTAGACTGTGCACAGCAATGCCGGAGTAAACCAGTGGCAGCTATGTTGTTAGGAAAAAAGGCACCCGCAAATCGGGAATGGCATCTCCAGCTGGCCAAGTGAGTCGTGGGACGGTAAATCATGACATCGTATTTGCACAATTCCTAAAGTTTTCTTCAAAATGTTAAAATTTCATGACACAGCATAATTTTATTCAAGCATCGTTAAATATAAGAAAATTGGGTGTTGTTGTTTAGGTAAGCATATGCAAAAGTAGAGTGATAAATGGTACTGTGGAGGTGTAGCATTTTCCCCTTCGAAAAAATATGTTATCCAAAACTAATTCTGCTAGCGTATACCCTTCAAGTCAAGGAAGTAGGTCCAGAGAAATATCACAAAACACTATGTTCTGAAAATCTCTCTATGTAAAATGCTTAGATATGTTTCTGTACTCAGCTGATGCAATTTATCAGTGTTAGGTTGCCCTATGCTCTCTATATAGCAAAGTGCACCTACTTTAACAACAGCTATCATTTCAACATACAGATGAATTTTATCAGTGTTAGGTTACCCTCTGCTGTCCAAATGGCAAAGTGCACCCACTTCAACAACAGCAATCATTAAAACAAACAGAAGGAGCACAGTTCTGCGCAGGCACCATCACCTTCCACTATTGCACACTATTGCAAACATTTGGAATACTTTCAAGTTACTTCTTGCAACCCACCGCACCCCACTTCTCTTCACACAGAGCACAGCAGTTCCAGTGCCTATGACAGTTAATTACAAGCTCAATGTTTCAGTCTCTAAAGAACAAAATGTTGTAGAACGAATGCTAAAACTGAAAGTAGGTGCTGTAATTCATGGGGACTCTGCAATGGAACAAGGTTGACAATTACACGTCTACACAGGAACATAATAGAGGCCTGTGCGACCGATGGACCTCAGATACTGTTCTTATACCGCGCATACCTCTCATTCCTTCTGATACATTTAGCCTTTTCAATGACCATTAATATGTCACAGGGACCTACACCCCTTCCTGGAAGCGGGACAGAAGGCACCATATGACTTACTGACTGATATTGACCTTGAAGATATTTTGTATTTGTATTTGTATTCATTAAGTTTATATAGCGCTTTACACCAAAGCGCTGCACATTTTAACAACAACAGGATACATTTAACAATAACAAATAACAGTAACAGTAGAAGCAAATTACAAATTTGGATCAGACCAACAAAAGAGTATGTAGAGCAATTAGACAGAAGGGAAGGGGAGAGTAGTGGAGTAGAGCTGGGAGGAAGAGGGAGGATGGGTAGGAGGAGGAGGAGGAGGGAAATGGAAGGGGTGAAGGGGTGAGGATGGGGGTGTAGGGGGAAGAGGAGGGAAAGGATTAAGGGGAAGAGGGAAAGGGTGGGAGAGGGGGAGCGAAAAGGAGAAGGGTTATCATGGCGGGGAATGGAGAAGGAGAGATTTAAGGGACGTGCGGAATGAGGAAAAGGTAGGAATAGAGCAGATTGAGAGAGGTAAGGCGTTCCAGTGGAGGGGGGCTAGGAGTTGGAAGGAGCGGAAAGAGGAGGAGGCACAAGGGGAGGGAGGAACAGTGAGGAAGAAGTGGTCAGCGGAACGAAGGGAGCGAGAGGGAGTGTAGAAAGAGAGAAGGGAAGAGAGATAAGGGGGAGCAAGATCATGGAGAGTTTTGAAAAATAGGCAGAGAAAATTCAATTTAAGTTGGGAGTTAAAGGGAAGCCAGCCAATGGAGGATAGGGAAGCTGAGATGGAGTCTCGGGAGGTGAGGAGACAGTGGGTACGGGTGACAGAGTGGTAGATAGATTTGAGGGGGCGAGATGTGAAATAGGTAGACCAAAGAGTAAGGAGGAGCAGTAGAAGAGGCAAGAGAAGATAAGGGAGGAGATTAAAAGTTTAGTGGCATGGAAAGTAAGAGAGGGGTGGACTTTGCAAATATTATAGAGGTGGTAGCGACAGGCACGAGAGGTGAGAGATATATGATGGGAAAAAGAGGAGTCAAAGTGAATGCCTAATTTGCGAGCGTGGGGGCAGAAAGTAAGATTAAAGGGAGGAAAATGAATGAAAGGAGGAGGAGAGGGGGAGTTGGAGGGGAAGAAAACTACTTCAGTTTTGTCAGGGTTAAGGGAAAGAAAGCGAGACAACATCCAGTTTTTAATGGCAGTAAGACATTAAGAAAGTTTAAGGTGGAGGTCAGGAGAGAAGGAAGAGAAGGAAAGAAAGAGCTGAGTGTCGTCGGCATAGAAATGGTGAGAGATGCCAAATGAGGAGATAAAAGGGGCAAGGAGGGAGGTGTAGAGAGAGAATAGGAAAGGGCCAAGCACCGAGCCTTGGGGTACGCTGTAATCCAGAGGCTGGGTGGGAGAGGAGCGGCCACCCCAGGAAACAGTAAAAGAGCGGGAGGAGAGGTAAGAGGCTAGTCAGTTGAGTACAGATCCTTTGAATCCAAAGGAAGAGAGAGTGTTGAGAAGAAGGGGGTGATCGACAGTGTCGAAGGCAGCAGAGAGATCAAGAAGAATAAGGACCGAGGATTGCTTAGAGTGCCGGGCAGAGAGGAGGGAGTTAAGGATGTAAGCGAGGGCTGTTTCAGGAGAGTGGTTGGGGAGGAAGCCAGATTGGGAAGAGGGAAGAAGAGAGAGATTAGTGACAAAGGATGAGAGCTGCGAGTAGGCGAGGCGCTCAAGAAGTTTAGAGAGGAATGGGAGAAGTGAGATAGAACGGAAGTTAAAGATGAGCAGGGGATCAGCAGAAGGTTTCTTCAGAATCGGAATGATAATGGCATGTTTGAAAGCAGAGGGGAATGTGGCCGTGGAAAGACAGGTGTTGAAGAATGAAGTTAGGTAGGGAATAAAAAGAAGGTAGATCTTAGGAATAAGAAGGGTGGGGAAAGGTTCAGACAAGGGGTGGGCTTTGTAGAGGATGATAGAGCTTTGTAGAGGATGATAGAGACGTCAGAGGGGGAGACAGTGGAGTAATTAAATGCTAGAATGACGTATGTAACACCGGGAAGAGCTAGTATTTCTGTTAGGAAACATTTTCTTTTTGCTTCTTTCCTCCCATAGACTTCGATGGAATACACTTTCTTTTTGCTTTGTTTTGACTGCTGACCATAACCTTTTCTTCTCTTGCTTTGCACTAATTATTAACTAAAAGGGCTGTCCCGTGAGATTTTCACCTATCCTTTTACAATGTCGTCATTTGTCCTTCTTCATACCATTTTTGGTCTGGAATGCCATATATGGAATGCCCTTTTCATATTCAAAGTCACAGCTACAGTGTGCAGCCAAATGAGGGGGCTGGGACTGCCTTGTCCCAATCTCCATTTGTCTCCCTGAGGGTATATTGCTGGGTATTATTGGGTATCCACTGCTAGTCTGAATGGAGTAGATCCTTACCATTGGTGGACCTAGGCGAGATTCCAGTCCAGATTGTGAATAAATGGAGAACGCCTGCAGCCATTTGACAGATCATTGTTAGAGCCAAGACCACTTCGAAGAAGTACAGCCTGTTGACAACCCAAAAACGACTGTTGCGGTTGAACGTCATTACCCCTAGCCTAGTCCCAGTGAAGGCCTGCTCCTCTGTCCTATTCTTAGGAAGGCCCACATTGGTGCTTCGACCTCTGGACTGGTGGAAACAACCAGTCTCAACCTCTGCTCGATGATCCAAGCCTACTGAGCCTTCAGAAGTGTTCCTGAACCACCCGGTGGATTGACCAGCTCCCTCCTGGACTAGCGAACTGCAGAAGTCACCATTATGAGTGCATTGTAGAGGAAGAGCCAAATACCCCTACCAGAATCTCTGCCCCCATGTTGCCTATGTTTTGGTAACCGGAAATTGTGACACATGCAGTACCAGTGAGGATGCCTATAGCACAAAGAATTCTTGAGACAAGGTATCCATAGAGAAAACCCTACATACATTCACAAAGAAATAATGGTCTTCTGGAGAAAGTCCCGGAAGAAGTATTAAAATAAATGAGAGAAAGGACTGGTGACATCACATAGAGCAGAACAGACACACCTAGAAAAGACACACATTAACAAGGAACATAAACATTCTATAAGATTTGAAGACGAGGTGTCGAGGTTAAGCAACATTTCAGGATCGGAATGAAGCTGCTCATGCAGAGAAACACTGAAGAAAATGCAAAGTCATTTTACACTTATACAGATGTTGTAACGCAAGTAGATGAAGCAATCCTGAGGCTGCTATGTAGTGAATAGATTGCGGCGATGTGCCAATGTATATGCATAGAAATGTATGGAATCTGGATGTTGCACAATGTACTTTAGCAAGCTTAAAACCATGTGAAGAGAAAGGGCTTGAAGTGTGGCCCAGTTGGAAAATAGCTGATGGTGAAGAAGATTTAAAGCAAGGCTGGCTGGCCAAGCACAAAGAGTCAAGGCCACTGGGTGCCTGGTTGTCTGTCAAGAAGCTACATGAACGTGAGACAGAAACAAACAATTTTTTGAGGTGGAATGGAAAAACACTGAAGGTGTCAAGAGTTCATCATTTAATAGTATTATATGCAACAAAGAGCTCGGAAAAGTGGTCTCCAGTCACATGGCCAGATCAAAATAGACTGTTTGTCGAGCTACACCGAAACCAGAAGATAGGTCCATGCCACACTCCCTTTTATTCTAAGGCACAGTGAGCTTCCACAAAGCCAAGTTCAAAGCCGTATTGAATGGCAGACCGCAGGAGTGATGATAGATGTTGGGCTACTTGGGTGGGAAGGCATGACCAGGCCTACCCTCCCAGTACCTGTGTAACCAGCTTGCGTGCTGCTAGCAAGTGGAATATTACAGAAGGGTACAAGCATGCCAACCAATATAGAGGGCCATGTATCAAGGAGCCCCATAGTTTGTGTAACCAATAGAGTGTTGAATATTAGTTTGACAAAGAAGATGACTTGCACTAGGGATGGGCTTAGTTGTCCATATGATGTTAGAGACCCAATTATAGCCCGTATCAGTTTGAAACATATACTTAGATGTTCCCTTTAAGCCTATCACATCTCCAAATAGGTTTCCTTCCTATGTCATGTAGTGTGATGTCAATGATGACAAATATGTGTTCTAAATGTGTTTTTTTTCATGTAACACATTGAGAGAAATAGAGCAAATGTCTGTTGATGTCCATTGTAGCTCCCTGTTTTAGATAATTGTTAATAAAACAGTACTCATTTTTGCCAACTTCCTGAGTCAGTTTGATTATTGATGTATGAGTAAGTTCTGCTTCCCTATCAATCTCTAAGTAATGGTACCTCATCTCAAAGGGCCCCAGGTCTGGGGTTCATGTTGTAGCAGAGGAAGGATGGTTAAAGATCCGTCGACCCAGTAGGCTTTTACGGGTCTAGGCATATCGGATGTCCTCTGCCATTTTGCTCGAGGGCCATAAGTCTTGCTGTTGATAGCGGCTGAAAAGATTCTTGCAAGACGTTAAGAGATAGGTGGGACGGGTCTATCTTTCACAAAATCCCATTCTGGTTTCCACAAAGAGCTGAGAGGACCGAAGGCGGCGGTGGCCGGTTGAGGAGGAGACGATCCAGAGTGTCAGGAGCTGAAAGCGAATTGTGAGTAGATTGAGAAATGTGGCAAAAAATGAATGAGCATTCAGTGGGGAAACTAACGGAGGTTGGTGGTATTCATATAATGACAAAGAATGTCACATAGAGGTATATGTGATGAGGAGCATCACAGATACGCCCATAATCCTACATTCAAGTAACGTCTCGAAGAAGTTATTTAAAAATCCAAGTGGATAAATAGTCGACAAGCAAACAAGTTTTGCATAAGGAAATAATTTACACTCCCATCTGAGTAATATTTAGGGGCAAGAATCAAAGCTAGGAGTGCAGAGAAGAGATACATGTTTGGACGGGCCATTTTGTATGTGTGTGTATTATATGTATTTTATATATAGAGGAAACAATGAGATGTCAAAGAGCCACACATGATAGATTGTGTTAAGAGGTTGTGAGTAAATTATGTATTTATTTATTTAGTCATTAATGGTATTGACTGAATAGGTAGATTGAAGAAAAGTGAGACATAAAGTTTTGGAGCGGCGACTATTGATGCACGCTCATATTTCATTGTTTTTCTGAAAAGAATCTCTGTGTAATCTAACAGTAAGTATCCTCAGTCGACTGAGACTTGTCACAATGGAGGAAGTTACTCCGCTCATTCACCTATGCAAACAACTGCCAAAAAATGCACCCAAGCTTAAGCAATATAGTGCAGAATGGGTAATGGGAACAGCAGATACAATGCCATGGCCACAAGGGGGATTACTGTCAAAAGCAGTTTTGAAACATATGACCACATACTTTCTTTCTGTGTACACAGGAACATAATTGGAGAAAAGGTTAGCTAGCCTTGAGCTTTGGAAGATGTATCAGAAGGAACGAGAAGACCGGCCTCCTGAAGACTGGATGCTTAACCAGTGGAAAGAGGGGCGTGTTGACCCTTCTGCTCCCCTACCACACCTAAAGTAAATAGCGATAGTACAAAAGATGAAGGATTGTGTCCATTAAGGGAGCTTAAAGCGGCGACAGAGTTTAGTAATGCAATACATTAACATGCGTATAGCAGTGACAAGAGCCCAGAAAGAACTCCAGAAAAGGATATGATCTCTAAAGTCCCATGGGATAAAGAGAAAAGTGAACAGCCGAGTGTGATCCTAGATATAGAATGGGAAATTATGAGATGGAAAGGTGAAAAAGACAAAGCTGACGAGATAGTGCTCATACAGAATGAATGGCTGGGTGGTCAGATACTGCTCAAACCTGATGGGAAGAGCATAGAGGAAGTAAGGAAAGAGGCTCCATCTCTCACATTAGGTTGTGATAGAGCTACACACTTATCTATGGAGCAACAAGAGTCCGTTTTTCGTTGTTTGCACCACTCTCAATTATCAGGTCTACTGTTTTCCCCACCTTATCGAATGTAGATTGGTGGCATTCAGCTTTTCGGTTTAATGATTCATTAAATATGATCAAAGTATAAATACTATTCTTTAGTGCAGTTAACATAGGGTCATGTCCTGAGATGGCAATTGATTGGCAATTGTTTCATCCCAAAGGATGGGCAGGGAGCTGGCCTTGTAAAAGAAACATTTGAAATTACAGATGTATTAGCATTTGAGCCAGGAGAATCGTGATAGAGTAGACGAGATTGTGACAAGTTAGCTAAGTCTAATGCAGTTATTTCACACATTTGAGTTACGCGAACTATTATGTCAAACTTCTGTGATGGGACTTTGGGCACGTCATTTTGCACACAGCAAGCAATTTCTGGACAGGCAGCCACACTTGTTTGCATTTCATTCATCCCCGTCCTACTTAAATCAATCACACCTGGATGGCACAGTTCAGCGAGCTTACTTGCATCCTCAAGTTCATTATCAGAAATAGCTTTACTTGCAGCGTGATTAAAATTTGTTCTGGCAGGCATTTGTGATTTCAAGGCCTGCGAGTACAAGTAATGAATAGAATGAGCATCCCGTAAGTGCAAAGGAACGCAGTGCGTTCTTTGATGCATTTTGCGACCATTACTGGTGAGCAGTTGTTTAGGCTCGCTGGTAGGCACATTTATAGACTGTGGGATGTTATTTAATAGTTCCTCCTCCGTGATAGAGTTGGAAACAACAGCGTCCAACTCGACATTGGAGGGAGGAGCACACAACACAGGATTATGCTCCGTTCGTGGTACGGACACACAAGGGGCATAATATTTACGAATGTCGAAACCCAATGATTTGGAACGTTTCAATTTCTTGGTAGCAGAAAAGAATTCCGTTCCATCCAGGCATGTCTCGTCTGAGGTATTACCGATGGGTGGGACCAACGCTGTTTTCATAGACAGCAACACTGGGGGGGGAAGAAATGATCGGCATACCAGATTTCAGATTCCCATGCACTTGAGCGATCTCAATGTCACTAGGCCTAGTAGGATCGTTGTCTTTGTCGTCCCTCTGTTCCCCCTCCCTTGCCTCGTTGCACCTTTAAACACTTGTGTATAGGCGCGTCATAAATGTCATATCATATCATATCATAGGTCCACGCTGGCACATACAGCAACTTCAGCATGATCAGTCCTTTTCTTGCACTATTAGACAGCAAACTCAAATGTAAGATCAGTTGTAACTTAACGGCTGCAAAGTGATAAAGCAAAGCATACTAACGAAATGATGCAGCAAGCCCTAGCCCCGCAGCCAGGCTGATCAGCCGATCAGCACTCACCAAAGCACTCTCACGATGCACGCGTGGAAATGCGCGCATGCCCGTGGATATGTAGTGAACTCTGGCAAAGGGGCCGGGGCCAACCACAGAGCTGTAAAAATGCAAAAATATCATGTCAGGAAGTAGTCCAAGAGCTTTTCTTTCACAGAGTTTAGCAGTTGAAGGTGCTATATATGTACCAGTGGTGTGACACAGTCAAAGTCCTCAAGAAGGTAGTAAGGTAGATCAGGATCACCTAATAGCTTCACAGGACCCCTCCAGCCGATCAGCACAAACCAAAGCACTCTCACAAAGTACTTCTGTATGAAGCCTCTGGCTTATGGGCTTCCTGCAAAGACAGCCACTATACCCGCCCCTCCTGCTCAGACTGCAAGTTCCCTACTTGAATCAGGGACCTGGTAGGTGAGATCTTCAGGGGCGAAGGTCTGAGGACACAGTGGCCTCACATCTCTGCATCAGCTGATCTTCAAGAATTGATTCTCAAAATCAATTTTTGGCATGAATCTGAGATGTGCAACAAATGCATACCAATTTTACAAGAAACAGATATGCATGATGCTCAGAGGTGTGCATCTTAAAAGTGTGCTAGTTAAGATAAAAGTGAAAAAGGAGTGCAGAAGAAGTGCAAAGTGAGCAAAAAGATGGAAATCATGCCAATTAAGCATGTACATGGGAATTGACCATCAGAAATGGGCAGACATGCACCCCAAAAAAATCCACAAAAGCACACACAATGTTGGGGAGAGTGCACATATCTTATTTTATACACTGAAAATCCACACTCAGAATAAGGAGAACCTTGTCCAGAAATGGCACACTATGTATTTCACCATAACACTATTCTTACATGCATATCTTTGCAAAAACACGGAGAAACAAAGAATACCATTCAACCCCTACTTACATTCAACATAGGTGTGAGTAAGCGCCGGCTCAATTGTAGCCTGCGCCATTCATAATTACAAGCAATTACAATTTATTATCTCAATTGGGTATATATTGTTCCACCCACATTTTAATTTCTTTTAACATCTACATCTAGTAGGGACCTAGATGGCAGAGGGAGAGGGTACACAACTATTTCAATGTTACCAACCTCATACTCTATGTTTTCTATACAGATATATACCTCATATCATAATAGTTCATAGTACACGTTATCCTCATTTTTGTATTTGTTTTTACCAAACATCAACTCTATGTATACTATAGGGATCTGGAAAACTAGCTTTACAACCATTATGTTCTGTCTACTTGGCTCCAAAGGGAGTGTATTAAAGATTTAGACTGGTATTTGTTTGTCTGAGAAAAACTCTTACCTTTGCACACTGAAGGTAAGGGTTTGATCGTGTGTAAGTACTCCACATCCAGTCTAAGAGCCCGGCAACAAAATGCGCCATGGCTTGTGTGTTTAGAACACTCCTCGCTTGTCAGAAAAGAACGAGGGGCATCAATCTACAGTTTGAAGTCTGTTCAAAGTATAACAAACACCTAACTAAAAATGAAAGGCTATTAGTGACCAAACGGAGTGCCCTCTGCATTAGTCATGCAACCTCATAACACGAAACGAGAGCCATCGGCACTCTAAACGTGCGCAAAACTAACGGCGGTTAAATCAACAACCTTACGGGCATGGCTTCTTGCGTCTGCGAGAAAGCACGTAATGTTCAAAGACATTCTTCACCGTACCAGTAAACACTAGTACAGTCTCTAGAAGCGGCCGATTCTAGCTCGGAAGGTGAATTAGCGTTAAAGCACTGCGTTTGTTAAAGGCATACCTTTCTATAATTCCCAAGACGTACTGCCGCGGCCTCAGGGTTTCCGTGGAAGAGGGTGTGCAAAATCGTAGAACAGCTGTATCTGTTTATATCTGTTCACGTATTAGTGACACGTGATGGTGATTTGCTGAGGCCCTACATATATTAAAGGGGGCGTGTGCTTTTATTCTTAACTTAAGGTAAGAGTGAAAAATTGCACTCTGGTTATAGATGACAATGGGCCTCATTACACGGTAGGCGGAGGACCAAGGAGCTACTAGCACCTTGGTCCATGCCGGTAAAATACCAGCACCGCCTTGGTGGAAAGGGGAATTACCACCCTATTCCAAGGTTGGCGGGGCGGTAATTCTCCCTTCCCCCATTGCCCTTCCCCATTCCCATTTTTGCCCCAAAGGGCTCTATGGGAATGGGGAAGGCGCTAATTACGGTGCCGCAAATTGCGGTACCGTAATTAGCACCCTGGTCCCTTTGCGGGTTGGTTTTTAACGCCTGCTAAACAGCAGGCGTTAAAGTACCTACCCGCAAAGGGACCTCGTAGTAAGGCAGTAAGGGTTAACGGTCACCGGAACCATTACCGGTGACTGTTAACCCTTACCACCTTCCGTGTAATGAGGCCCAAAATATTTACACTCAGGATGTCAGACACAGTATTTCTTGCCTGAGTACACACGTTTTTGTTTATTAACTTGGCATAAGCCAAGGTTACTAGTATACAGATGCCGCATTCAACTCCCACAATGACCACAATGCACCCTACCAAATCTAACAAACAGCAGGTAACGTGCGAAAAAACAAGAATGCATGTTCACTGTTCACATATGCTCTGTTTCACGCTTCTTTTTGTTTTTCCTATGTATATTAAGTTACAAGGACACTTAATTCCATAGATGACCCATGAAGACACACAATTAGAGAAATCTCAAAAGACCCAGTTTTTTCCATTTAATTCAATGGATTTCAAGTTACATAATGTTTCAATGGCTTTCAAACTATAGGGCTCTTTGCTACGTGGCCCTCTACAATTGGTTGGCATGCTTGTACCCTTATGGAATATTCCACTCAAGTGCTGGAGGGTTGGACTTGACCATGCCTCCCTACCCAATTATCCCAACATCCATCATCAATCCTAACGTATGCCATTCAATAAGTCCTTTGAATCCGGCATTAAAGGATCACTGTGCCTGAGAATAAAAGGAAGTGAGAGCATTGTCTTATCTTCTGGTCTCGGTGCAGCTCATACAAAGTCTATTTTCATCTGACCATGTGACAGGAGACTGTGTTTTGAGCTCCTTCTTCACATTTAACACTATTAAATGAATAAAACCTGGCACTTCTAGTGTTTTTCCATTACACTTCAACAGAAGCCTGTCTTGCTTCTCACGTTCATTGTATGTTCTCAAATAGATAACCATTTTTTTGGCTGCCCCAACCCTTGACACCGGGCCAGACAAGTCTTCTCGAAACTTCCTTCGCCATCAGCTGTTTCTTTAACTGGGCCACACTTTCAGCCCTTCTATTCATGGGGTCCAAGTCTGCTAAAATGCATCATGGAACATCCAGATTTTTTTTATATATATATATATATGTATATATATATATATATATATATATATATATATATATATACAGCATGGCCTGCAGTATATTTTCTACGTATAGCCAGCCTTATGATTACTTAGTCTACTTGTGTTACTGCATCTGTATAATTATAAAACAGCTTTGCATTTTCTTCCATGCTCTCCGCAAGTGCAGTCTTAATTTTGCTCATGAAATGTTGCTCACTTCTTGACTTTGCCATCAAATTCTATAAAGGGCTATTCACCTTCCTCATTGGCATCTCTTCTGGGTGCCTCATGTCTGCTTCATGTGACATCAGCAGCCTTCTCTTTCATTAATCTTCACACTTCTTTTGGAACTTCCTTCAGAAGACTGTAATTTCTTCGCAGGTCGATCATATAGGGTTTTCTCAATGTATACCTTGTTTCAAGGACTCTTTGCATTATGTATACCCTTATTGGCTTTGCGCATGTCGCACTTTCTTGTTTCCAAAATATAGGCAAAATGGGGGCGGGTCTTATGGTAGAGGCACTTGGCTCCTCCTCTACACTCTCCCCTCTGGTTGATTCATTGACGACTCTCCCATCAGTCTTAACATCTATACATCCTCGTCTGAAAAAGTGCTTGTTTGAAATCCATATCTTCATTACTCCTTTCAGAGATCCTGCTGATAGTACATGCTCCTCGACACTCCAGGTCGTGTGAAGATATTGTCCATTCGGGTTGCAGTAGATCCATCTTCTCACATACTTCTTGTGGTTTATCGGATATAGGGACTTCGTTCCCACAGGTGCATGAATGCTGTCTTCTATATATTTTCAGATTTCTTCATCTGTCAGCTCTTTGGATCCAAACTCTGGCTCGACATTGATCATGATCTTCATTCCTACTGCTTTCTTTGCTGTCTTCTTGCTCTGTGTTATTGTTATTCTGATCACACAGAATCCGAACATGATCATCACCAACAGTGCTCCAAGGAACTTGAAGATATTCACCATCCATTGTGGAACCCATGAGAAGATTGTCACAAACCAGCTGTCATCTGCAATATCTTCTGCTTCATCTTCCATCTTGATGTGTAGGTTTGTCAGCATCGTTATGGCCTCTGTCAAGGTCCCATTCTCTTCATCGTGAGAAAGCATGACTGTGCAACATGATTCTCCGATTTTGGCACAAACGCCTGAATCCATGGCTGTAATCATGTCCAGGACATATCTACTCTGAAGAGTCATCAGTCTTTTGGCTATCAATTCTTCCTTGATAGCATTGAAAACCTTTATGGTAGTGTTTATCGTCTGCAGGAGCTCCCATCAGTTAATCTGTAACCATTTGGCATTCGCCATCGTCTGTATCCGTGGCATGAAGATCGTTGTGAATACTGCCGAAGTCTGACTGAGCAATCTGTGTTCTTTCAGAATAGAGTTAAAGGATTCTATCGATTTAGCTACCTCTTTGTTTTGATTGAGGAATTCAACTGATCTCTTTCTCAGGTAAGCATCTGATTTTGGAAACTCTCCAATGTTCAGGTCACTCTTTGGAATCACCAATGCTGGAACATGGACAAGTACTATAGAACACAGCCCTCCCCAGTCCTTGGGCAACTTCATGTGTGCTCTGGATCCACAGGCAGTGTAGTGGTCCATTATCACTATTGCTCCATCCTTCATTCCTGGTACATCGAAGATTCAACCGCACTGCTGATTCTCTTCAACTTTTTTTGTGCCATTGTTTCTAAAGCATAGATCTGCACTAGCCAGAGGCAGTATCTGCAACGGGCCTCCTTTGTCATCAACTGATGTCAGCACCCTTGCAAGCTTCTGCCAGAGAGGTTTGAATCCCTTTTCCACACAATCTATAACTAGTTTGTGATGCCCTGTTACTGCCACTGCTCTGAATACAACTATGCCTTCTTCCCATCCATCTGGAGAAAGTGTTGTTGCCCAGATTTGCATCTGGCCTCTCTCCTTGCATCTTCATATGTCTTCATCATTCTTTCCTTGACAATTGAGCTTTTAATGTATTTCCCATCTTATCCCTGCTCCCTTCACCCCAGGCTCTTCATATCTCATCACATCAACTCTGGTGGGTGCTCTAGCCTTTGTCTTCAAATCTTGCACATAATCGTCTTCTTCTGGAGCTGTCCATTAGTCACCCATACCAAGGACACTGCTCAACCCCGGAACTGACCTCTTATATGGCAGAGTGCAAGGTGAGTCAGGCAATGAGCTTTCTGGACTGCTATTTCTATAACTATGAATATCTTGGACTTCCCCGTAGCATAAGGTAAGGGAGCACAAACATAGCAACTCTCCTCAGAGATTTTTTTGACCACCTCTTTCATGACCACCTCTTTCATGTGCTGATACCACATGTTATTCCCCAAAAGTGCTGTAATGTCTAGATAATTATTTAACTCATAACCATCTTCCTTTGTGCTTCTCTTGTGTCTCCCTCTGGCAAAAGGAGCTTGCGCATAATGATCATGGAGTCTATCAAACATGGACCTTCCTGTAGGGGGGATTGTAGGAACACTTGTCAGAGAAATGGGTGACTTTACATGTGTCACTGGTGTAGGGATAATCACATATGGTCTTGGTCTCTTTGCAACAGATAATTCTGCATAAGACACTGGAGTGGGAAGATCCAACTGGACTCCTACCTTTTTGTGACCAATGAAGTAGACAGTATTGATCAGAAAATTCAGAAAAACAATAATGCATGTTCAGAATTTCATATATTATGAACCAATACATGAGACCCCACCACTTTCGATTTTCCACACTGCACTGGGGTTGCTCATTTTCTCGAACTGCATTATTATGGACAGTCCACATTATGCCTGTATACTACTATAAGGAACGAAAATTCCTTTTTAATCAGGCAACCTCATTAGATGCTCAGAGATCTGTTCAACTATCGCTGCAAGTAACCTCTTGATTGCTGGGACATTTTTAGGATCTTGCTGGAACACACACATATTAGTACTACACCAAACAAGAGCAAGGTAAGCTTGGTGTATGTATGTAAAGACAGTGAGAAGTAGTCTATGAGCATCGACATCTGACAGAACCATGTGGTATACCGAAGAGAAACTCAGTGAGGAATGAATCGGGAAACTGCTCCCTTTTCCATTCGTCCAACTCAAAGTCAAAATTTGCCATATTTAGCACAACACGTTCTAAAGTCCAATTCAAAGATTCCTGCATCTCAAGAACTTTTGCTTGCACTCCTGCTAAAATATCCAGAAAGAGTGTCTAGGGTGAGCCACAGTCCAAATGCACACTTGCATTTTTTTTAATCAGCAATCTTAGCGTCCTTCTTCCTCGTCATTGATCAAGTCTGCATTTGCTGATCTACTTCTTCTTGTCTTGCTTCCGAATTAATGGTCTGTGGTGCATCAGTCTCACCAGCATATGGTTTCCCGTCGCCCATGTGGATCCAGGCACGTCTTTCTTGAACTTTCACTGCTGAGGGAGTTACATTCCTAACAATAAAGGGTCCACTAAAACGGGGCTTGTGTCACTTCCTTGTGAAGTTGCATATTAGGACTGGATCTCCAATAAACAATTTATGCATATCTAATAGTTCTTTAAGTCTGGTTGGTTGAGGAATGATCTTCATCTGTGTCCTGAGACCAACACCCCTTGTGCTTGAGTTGATCTGAAATGACAGAGATACTAGCGGTCATACATGTCAAATACGTACGTAACTCATTTCCTAAAAATTCTGCAGTCGTCTGGGCATCACTTCTGCTCCAAGGGCATTCTCAATCACCTCCCTGTCACTAGCTCGTGGGGTGTGAGGTGGTGGTCCGACGCAGGCTGAGTCCTTAATGCATATAATGCAAGGGACAGGCAATACAGCCATCCCTTCTTCTATGTCAATTTCAATTTAGTAATTATCTCTTTGAGAAGACCGCTGAGCCTTTCACATATTCCATTCGCTTGCTGTGATAAGCAGAGGAAAACTTGTGTTTCATGCTAAGCATTAGGCTTATCTGTTCAAATACTTCAATAACATAATGGGTCCCATTGTCGGATCTCAGCACCTCACATACTCCCCGTCTAGGAAAGACTTCTTGGACTAAAAACTTTGCACTGCAAGTGGCATCAGGGTGTGAACACAGACCAGCTTCGATCCATCTTGAAAAGGGGCACACCACGACTATCATATATCCCGATCAGCTACATACTCGCAGCATATCAACATAGTCAATATGTATATGCTGAAAAGGACCATTCGGTCGAGGAATCACTCCTCTGATTGTTCAGTGTTTGCCCAGTGGTAAACGTCTGAAATATGATGCAATTTACTGCATAAACGAGTCCTATCAGGTTCGATACGAACCAGTCCTCTGCAATAGCTGTTGCGAGGCATTCCCTAGTTACATGTATGGGGCACTGCAGCTGTTCAAGCTCTACCCTTAACAAGACTACAGACATCCCCAGCTTTCCAGTGCTGTCCTGCAGCCACAGAGGGGGATAAAGAACAACCCCTCTGTTTCCACAATTCTTGACCTTCCTGTGGAGCCCTGGCATGAACCTCCATCAACTGTGTTCTTGAAAAATGATTAAACCCTTCAAATACAATCATAATTGTGACTACTTTCTCTTTTACATTTGGAGTATCAAAACTTGAATTATCTGGTAAATATGCAACCCTTTTGGCATCTTCGTCTGAGGCTTCATCCCCGCAAGAGATAAAGTCAGTTATCTTAGTATGTGCTGCGTACCTAAATATTGTGATGGCTACTGGGAGTTGTAGTGCCTTGATAAGCCTCTCCAATAATTCTGCATGTTGCACTTGAGTGCCGTCCGCTCGGAGGTAGCCCCACCTTTTCCAACATGCTAGTCCTGCATGTACGGGTAACGTCACATAGGCCGAGTCACTGTACACCGTTACTTCCTTCCCTGCGTGTTTCTTGACAACAACAATAAATGCCACTAATTCTGCTGCTTGTGCCGAAAAGTTAGTCAGTAGTCTTGCACTTGCTACCACTTCAAATTTATCATTGGCTCTGTGTCTTTCAACAGATGAACCTGAATGCCTTTCCCCTCAGTTTGATCAATCTTTGAAGACCCATAAATAGAGAAAACCTCGCCTCCTGCTAGCACATTTGTCTTCACTCTTGGGATATCATTGTAGAACTCCTTGTAGTTAGAGCAATCATGAACCTGCTCACCCTCTGCCAAAGGCTCGGCTACAAACGTGGCAGGATTCACTATTTTACCCCTGACTATTTTAAATGCTAGATTCGATATGACCACCTCATACGCAGAAGCCCTCTGAAATTTCAACGTACTCCAAAACGGCAAACAATGCGTTCTCAACAAACAATGTCATAGAACATCCCATCATAATGCTGGTAGACTTCTCAATGGTGAACACGGCTGCTGCCAGTGATTGTTTGCAAGGAAAGTGTCCTCTCATAACTGGATCTAAAATACCACTATAATATGCCCAGATTTTGTACCCTAGTGTAGTCGTCTGTGCAAGCACCAATGTCACAACTGTCCCATGCATGTGTGAAAATAAAAAGAACAGAATAGTTAGTAATTCTTAAATCTGGAGTTGTACAGATTGCTTTCTTCAATTCTTCAAACCCTCCCCCCATTTCCTCAGTCCATTCTATTTTTTATCTTGCTCACTTGTGCTTTCTTTAAAGCCTGCAAAAGGGGTCTTCTATATGAACTATAATCAAATACCCACGCTCTACCATCAAATACCCACGCTCTACCATAGTTGCACAATCCCAAAAACTGCGGCATTTGTTTCATCGTGTGCGGTTTTGCTGTTTTCATAATCACCAGGAGTAACTTTCTTTGCCTCATATGAGATTAACTGACCTTATACAGCACTTGTTCTTGACAATATTGCAATTTCTCCTTGTCTACTTTATCCCTTGTCTGCTAGAATAAACATTAACTGAATCAACTCTTGCCTGCACTCATCGTCTGTTGTGCTACCAACCAAAATATCATCTACGTACTGCAGCACAACACTTATCAAATCAATATTGCTTAGGTCCATCTGCAGGACCCTATTAGCGATCAATGGAGATTCACAGTACCATTGAGGCAAACAAGTGCTCTTTAGCTTAGACTGATGAAACATAAATGACATAAGGTCTTGGGAGTCCTTATACAATGGGATTGAGGAAAACGCATTTTCAAGTCAATGACCTTGAAATATCGTGCCTCTGTGTGGATACTACATAGAATCATTGCCAAATTCGGTACTAAAGGAAACTCTGCCTCTACAATCTGGTTAATTGTTCTCATGTCCTGAATTAGTGTCCATGGTCCTCCTTTTGATTTTTTCACAGGGTACACTGCAGTATCGTCACTAGGATACCCTGTTCCATCAGGGTTTAATATAGTCTTGAAAATACCCTCATCCACCTTTTCGAGATATTGGGTACTGATTTCCTCGATGTAACATTGTCTTTAACCTAATCTTAACCTCACCTACCCCCATCAATAGGCCTACATCATAGGGGCCTGTAGTCCATGAAGAATTTGGTACTTTTTCCAAATCTTCATTAAAAAAAACTGGGCGCTGCCACACTATCATTTTTCACTGTGGGATTTCCCTTTTCTCTATTCTGATCCAATATGTAATAATCATCTCAAATATAAATATTACTTCATCATCTGATGGATAATCTCTGAACATATCCTTGTCAGTGGCATCAGTCAATCTATACACTTCCCCAATGGCAATCACATTTCTCCATGGCATGCCCTCGTCATTGGTTTCTTTGAGCATGGTCAATTGCCCTTGCATTATGGCTGAAGATAACCCTAGGCGAATAGTTTGACCCCTTTCTTTGTCCATAGGTACACCTCCAACTCTAGGTGTCAATAACTGTCCTGTGTTTGCACTCTGCTGTATCTGCATGGGTGTGTGCCATGGCTGCCCTTGAGGCAGATACAATGGTGCTTGTTGTGGTTGCAATGCCTGTTGCATTTGCAGCGTTTGTGCTTGATACACTGTCTGATCTTGGGCAAACCCATCCCTATTTTGTGAGCTATATGCTGGAGGATAAGCTGTCCCCTCTCTTGAGAATTGCCCATTCTGTACATACCCTTGGCTTCACATGTTCACGCAATGTGCCCTGCAATTCAACATGTCCAACAAGTAGGAGGAGCTCTTTTAACTAGTCCTCCTTGGTTGAATCCCCTTTGCCCATTCTGATTATCATTCTGCATATTCTGAAATCTGCATTGGTTATTTTGAAAACCACCTCTTCCTCTGTAGCCCATTCTTCTGCCTCTCGTGATAAACCCATTTCCACCTTGATCCATTTGGCATTGATTATTCACCTGCAATGTACCCACTGCTTGCTGCATTCCCAATCCTTCTCCACTTGTCAGTGCCACCTCTTCTATGGCATACTTTGACAATTTCTTCTGAACTAACTTGGTTTCCTCAAGTTTTCTTGTATCTTCCTTCTTCTTATTATCTTGCAACAGCCGGCAGTGATGCCCTATAGTCAACTGTATCTCTGGCCATGGCTTCGCTTTGATTCCTACTAGTTTCTTGAGCTGTCTCTGTTCCTGCTCTGGTAATCCATGACACAAAATATGGTAAAATACTTCCACTGATTTCCCCCACGGCTCCCTCGTTTCAAGAGTCCAGCGTTCCTGAATATTTTGAATGTAAGCAAGCAGATCTTTGCCATCTTTCATTTTACGTGCCATAATTGCACCCATATCTGACGTATCAGGATACTGTACCCTGAGTGCCCACCAGATGCTGCTCTACAATTATTAAATGGTGCTTCATCATGAGCTGTGTTCTGTGCCATGACACTTGAGTAGCCTGCTCTCGTCCAAATGTCATCAGCCCTTTCCCCAAGAATGGCTGCTTGGAGAGCCTTAATGTGCCCTATTGCCAGAGTATTTTCTCCTGTCATTTTTACTAACTCATAAATCAATTTACCCACCCCACCCATTAAAATGGGTAGTTTGCATCTTAACTTATCCTTATCCATCTGTGGCCAGGGAATATACTGAGGTCTGGCACCTCCTTTCGACAATAAAGGGAATTGTGAGAACAAAAATCTGCCATCGGCTCCCATCGTCTTTCTATCCATCGCGAGGACAATGGTTCCTGATCGCCTCCCTCCTGGCAATAACATTGGCCTGCTCACATATGATGGCGACTCTCCCTTATCACTAGGCAATCGTCCTTTAGGGTGCTCTGGATATGCTATAGGATCTGGTGTCTTATCTTTAGGCTGCTCTCAATCCCACAATGTCACTTCCTTGTCTGTCTGCAGATATCCCTCGAGACTGCATGCACTTTCTCCCTCCTCCCCACGGAAGGTTTCTCTCTCTTTGTCTGACATATCTAGTCCCCCACTTGTATGGCTTTCATCCCCATCACCATTATTTATAGTCAGCCTGCTCGAGACTAAACAGATCTCTTTCCTCGCCTTGTGATTGGACGGCCATAGATTGTTCTCCCTTCCCAAGGCTTCCCAATTTGCTGCTTTCCCTTAAGTCTTGATAGGCTCTAACGATCCTCCCCCCGATACTCAATACATCATAACTCTCCTCTAGGGTTATCCTAGATGGTCCTGCTGTTGCTCCTTGTGACGGGAGAAACTTCTATACATGGCTCCATGGTTTAACTGGGCTTGGTTCCATTAACTGTTTCTGAATGCGATTAATATCGCGTTCCCTTTGTCTCCTTTTTTGCTCAATTTCCTTGTCTAATTCCATTCACTTTCTCGTTCCTGTCATTTCCTCTTCTTGTCTTTTCACTTCCATTCTTTCATTCTCTCTATGCTCTTCCTCTTCCCTTCGTCTTTGTATTCTTGTGTCCCTTAATTTCGGTTATTCTTCCTCTTCTCTCTTCTTCTCTTGCCTGTCTCGTTCCTTGATTGCTCTCTGTCTGTTGTCATACTTCCTTTGCTCCTCTGCCCTTTCTTCCTTCCTTTGCTGCTCCTCTTGATACATATGTTCTTGCCTCTGCCTATTATTTCTCTTATGTTCTTCCTCTTTCAATCTTTTCTCTTGTTCCGTCTTTTCTATCCTGTTCATTTGATCTTCCTTTTGACTAACTTCCTTGATACTTTTCCAATTGAGTTTGAGCAATATCTGTCCACCCACCCATTTGTTCTGTATGAGCGTTACCTTGTCAGCTTTATCTTTCTCTCCTTTCAATCTTTTAATCTCTCGTTCTTTGTCTGCAGATATAGTTGGTTGTTCCTTTTTCTCCTCTTTATATTGTAAGACCTTAAAGGTCTCCTTTCTTTTTGTCTCTTCTGGACTATCACCACTGCTATAGGCAGGTGGTTCATATGTTGGATTAGTATATCCTGTTGCCGCCTTAAGTTCTCTTAATGGATACAATTCTACATCTCCTGTACTATCGCCATTTACTTCGGGCAAGGTAAGGGGAGCAGAAGGCTCAACACCTTCCTCCCTACACTGATTGAACATCCAATCCTCAAGAGGCGGGTCTTTCTGTTCTTCCTGGTACATTTTCCAGAGCTCTAAATTAGCTATACTCTTTTCCAATAGCTTCCCTGTGTACGCAGCGTGCAAGTATCTGGTCATGTGTTGCATAACCGCCTTTGACAGCGATCCCCCTTGTGGCCACGGCATGAACATCTTGACTGCTGTACCCTTTACCCACTCCACACTATACTGTTTGAGTTTAGGCATGTGCTTTGGCAGCGTCTTGAATAGGTGAATCAGTGGAGTCTCAATGGACTGTCAATACTTACCGTTTGTTTACACAGATACGTTTCAGAAAAACAGCAAATATGAGTGTGCTCCAACCTCGCCATTCAAAGCCTCTATTTCTCAATTATCTCAATCTATCTTTTCAGTCGGCGCCGACAATGAATAAAAAATAGGTAACAACTTTTAATCTCGAATTTAACCTCACAATTTGCTCTTGTCACTCTTTGACACTTCTTTTTAAATTCAAAATACACAAACAGACAGATTAGTCATCTTTACACGTTTTCACCATGCTACTCCTTTTCTCTTAGCCCCTAAAATACCCTAATTGGAGTTTGAGTCATTCCCTATCGTAAACCTGTTCATGTGCCACCTAAGTATCACCTTGGGGTTTCAAAATGACTCCTAGACATGCCTTGAGGTAGGAAAACGGACTCTAAAGAACATTCCTCGTTCACACTTTTCATCCACACCAAACAACCCCTGTTACTTTTTTATATTACCACAATCCCATCCTCTTTCTTTGCCAGTCCCCTCAATCTACTCACCATTAGTTTTTCAGCTCAAAACCTTCAGGATCGTCCCCTCCTCCAATGGACCACTGTCACCTTCAGTCAGCTCAGCGCCTGTGGAAACCAGGAGGGATTTCATCAAAGAGGGACCCGTCCCACCTGTATTGATTTTCTTGCAAGAGTTCTATGTTGGCCTGCTCTCCACAGGAAACCTTGCAATCCTCCGAATAGATGGTGGAGGGTGTCTGATTTTCCAAACCAATTCTGAAGACCTACTCATCAGTGGACCCAGAACCATCCTCCTTCTGATACCACGTGAACCCGTAGGCCCTTTAAGAGAGGTGGCGCTCTATAGGATGGATGGGGATGCAGATCTTACTCTCAGACCAATAATCAGACCAACTCAAGTTGACAAATCATTAGCTGTTATTTTAACAATTATCTAAACCAGGAAGTACAATGGGCATCAAAGCACGCTGCACAAGCATTCTCAAAGCTTTTCGTAAAAAATTACACTTTTATAGCAAAGACTTGTCATACGTGACATCATACAACGTAGAAAAATAAGTGAAAACCTATGTGAGATTGTGGTTGGCTTAAGGGGAACCTCTAGGTATACTTTCTCTGAGGTATGAGATTGTGATTGGATCTCTAAGATCAAGTGGAGAGCTATGCCCAACCCTAGTGCAAGACAGCTTCTGTGATAATAAAAAGTACATAATGTTTCACTGGCTTTCAAACTATAGGGCTCTTTGCTACGTGGCCCTCTACAATTGGTTGCCACGCTTGCACCCTTCTGGATATTCCACTCGCTAGCAGCATGCAAGCTGGTACCCCAGGTGCTGGAGGGTTGGACATGACCATGCCTGCCCACCTAATTAACCCAACATCCATCATCACTCCTTCTGTCTGCCATTCAACTAGTCCTTTGAACTCGGCCTTGCAAAGGATCACTAGGCCTAAGAATAAAAGGGAGTGAGAGCATGGTCTTATCTTCTAGTCTCGGTGCAGCTCACCCAAAGTCTATTTTCAACTGACCATGTGACAGGAGATCATGTTTTGAGCTCCTTCTTTCGCATTTAACACTATTAAATTAATAAAACCTGGCACTTCTACTGTTTTTCCTTTACAACTCAACAGAAGCCCATCTTGCTTCTCACATTCATTGTATCTTCTCGAATAGGTAACCTTTTTCTTGTTTGCCCCAACCCTTGACACTGGGCCAGACAAGCCTTCTCGAATCTTCCATCCCAGTCAGCTGTTTTATTTTACTGTGCCACACTTTCAGCCCTTCTATTCATGGGGTCCAAGTTTGCTAAAATGCGTCGTGAAACATCCAGATTCTATACATTACATGGCCGCAGTAGCGGCCATGTAGTTATGGTTAAGTTGGTGTTTCCATAGGAAGAACACTTTTTGGGCGGCTTATAACTTCGCTCCCCCTGGACAAATCCTCACCAAACTTTGGAAAAAAAAGTATGTGGCCCACTCTGATTCTTTTTGCAAAGTTTGGTGAGGATTCGTCCAGGGGGGGAAAAGTTATAGGGGGGGTCCCAAAACTTTTTTTTTCCCATAGACTGAATGGGAAAAAACTTTGCACACGGCTACAGCCCGAACCGCTGGACGGATTTACACCAAATTTGCGGTAGGAGCGGCGGCCTGGTCCCGAAATCGTGCTTTTGCAAATTTGGTGTAAATCCGTCCAGTAGTTTTTTAAAAAATGACCAAAAGGTAAGGCAAAAAAAATGAGTGATATCTGTGTTCGCTTCGCGGACGGACTTCCCTGTTCGCTCCGCGGACAGCACCCCGATTGGCCCAGCGGCTTGTGTCATGTCCGCGGACATGCGATGTGTTTGCTGATTGGGCGGCGTGGTGCGTGATGCGTGTCAGATTTTCTGTCACGCCCGCCATCTTGCATTTGCGGACGTCCGCGGACAGCGCAGTGAAAGTTTGTTCAAAATGTGTACTTAGTAGAGTGTGTTGGTGTGTAGAAGTCTTTGGGGAGGATGGGGGAGTATGAGATAGGTTCAAAGTTGTATTTTATTTATGTGCTAGACGTTTCTGTTGCGTTCGATTTGTCCGTGGAGAACACGGCTGTTCTGACATTTTGTAAATAAACTAAATGGTGGGGTGTTTAGAGGACGGAGTATGTGTCATTTTTGTTCGCAAGGAAGGTAAAAATGAGCTATGAACACTTGCGGTGTACTTAATTTTTCGTAAATACACAAACTGGGGGTGTCCTCAGGACGCTGTCCGTATTGTAATCTGTCTAGTTGAATATGTTCTAAGAACACTCACGGTGTCCCGAAATGGTTGCAATTACACAAAATGGGGGTGTTCTGAGAACGTTGTTTGTATTGTTCGTTGTCAGGGTGAAAGTGTTTTAAGACAACTCCTTTTGTCCGCTGATAGTACAATTTCCTATGGGCGTCAACCGACTTTTTGTCCACTAAAGAAATGATAAATACGGCTGGTGTGCGCCGACATTATGTGATAATCCTATGACTGGCGCTATTGACCTGGCTGACTTGCTTTTGCGACACTAAATCATATCTCCCGCCCCTAAGCCTGATATTATGAAAGCATTCATATTCCCCGCCTCTCTCCGTGACGTTACAGGGTGCGTCATCAAACGCGCCCAGTACTCTCCAGTCCTAAGTGACTTTACACAGAACCCGGAAGACAACACATATTATGTCACAACACAGCGTGCCACAATTCGGAATATGAAACAGTGATTTAAAAGCAAACAGCAAGATTGTAAATTTTGTAAATTACATTTATTTGACATCAAATGTTTAGAGAATATTCAGCAATTTGCATCTGTCTTTGTTGTCGATCCGCAAAAGTTCATGTTGAGGCACGCGATGTTCCTTTGCGGTACAGAGGGTGTTAGATCAGCTTACAACTCAGTGCGCCACAATTCGGAATATGAAACTGTGGTTTAAAAGTAAACAGCAGGATTGTACATTTGGTAAAGTACATTTATTTCACATGAAATGTTTAGTGAATATTCAGCGATTTGCTATTGTCTGTGCTGTCGATCAGAAAAAGTTTATTTGGAGCCACGCGTTGTTCCTTTGCGGTAGATAGGCTGTTGGTTTATGATAAAAGCAGTAAATGGTCGCTCTGATAATCGGAAAGTTGCTGCAAAAACGAGCCATTAGACCACCCTATTGGTTGGTATGTTGTTTGTAGCCGCTAGTACTGCGTAAGGGCATATTGGTCCTTGGCGATTGTCCCATAAAATGGTGAGGGTCATGAAGTTGCATATTTGGACCTGCACCTGGCACTTGAAGACCCCATCCGCTGGAGTCTGTAAATCGTGACATAGGCAAAATGGAGCCACATACCTGTTTTAAAAAACATAAATTAGTCTCACCAGCCGATCTTCATTAAAAATCATCATTTTATTTATTAGGGCGTGAAACTATTTGCTATCGAAGATAGTGCAACGGAGTATGTTAATAAAATAATAATATTTTCCCATTCATATAGCGCTAAGAACCGTGAGGTATCTAAGCGGTGCTTATTATTAACCACGGTGTGTGGTGCTCATTTATCGACCACGGAAGGATGAAAGGCTGAGTTTGGCCTTACCAGGATTCGAACTTGCGTTAGCAAGCTATGCACGGATGTCAAAGCAAGCAGTGTACTTGCTGTGCCATTTGACAGGCTACAGTGAAGTGGCACAGCGAGTAGAGCGCTTGACCGCCTATAGACCGGTTAAATTATTTGTATTAACCCACCCTGTGTCGTCTGCCTTTTTCAGAGCCCTCTAAACAACAGGGGATCAATTTGGCGGTGATAGTGCGCGGTAGAAAACATTATGCCACTTTCAACGAACAAGTTCAACTTGAGCGGTCTTTAATGCTACACTATTGTAATTATATTTGGTATAAAATAATCTAAAGGGTTACTTACAGTACAATTGCAATTTCCATTGTCTACGAGTGGTGCAGTCCCAAAATTCGACTCCGCGTGTGCCAACAATCTTTCGCATAGTGATATAATATATAAAAGTGGTTTTGTTTCATAAATTTCATCCTTATCTTCTCTTACGTTTTAGCAACACTCCTTCAAGAGAAGTCTTTCATCACAATCTCTGTCTGTCAAGGTCAAAACACAATACAACCTTATAATCCGCTTCGGGAGCCTCTCCGGGGCCCGAGAAAAAAATGGAAGCAGCTGACCTTCACTGTGAACGAGCATACATTCTTACTTTGCAACATTCTGTTTAAAGCCATCTTTGAGAAGTTGGTTTTTGCACGCCATGTTTGTATATTTTTTGTGTGATATTAAAAAAAGTTTGTTTAAAGGACGTTATGGTTTTAAGTACAGCCGAAAGACCCCTGAAAATCGCAAGTTATGGTAAGCTATGAAAAATAACTCACGCCACCACCGTGCACTGCTAAGACTAACACCCAGGACATCAAAGATGACATCGCAAATGTCATTGATGAAATCACTGATGACATCACATGTGTATGTACTTTTCATGGAACTTGTGTACTAGGGATTTTTATTATAATGTTGCGAAAAAAGTGTCAAGGATATTTCAATAAATATCATACCATTATTAGTGCTTTGAACGATGCATTGATGTAAATAGCATTGTATTATGAGATTCTATCTAGTATACTGAGCTACTAATGGAGAAACATAGCATTGTGTGCAGAGTAGTAAGATGAAAGTATAATATTTGTAATGTTAATATGTTGAATAATGAAATGATAATTGTCCTGAAATGTTCGAAAATTCACAAAATGGGGGTGTTCTGAGGACAATATTCATATTGTGTGATTGCTTAGCTGTATGCAATGAGGGAATGGCACAGAGAGTAAAGTGGACGCCGTCCGCGGACACCGTGGCTGTTCGTGGACAGGGCGTGCTACATCCGGGTTTTTCCAGGAAATCCAACATGGAAAGAAGACTGTACGGATCAGCCAATCAGATGTTGAGGTTGTGGATTTGTGTTGAAAGAGACTGTGTGTGGTGAAGATGGCAGAAGTGGAGAAAGTCAGGGTGTTGGTGCTCGGAGATATGTTTGTGCATGGTTTACAGCAGTACGCTGAATGCAGGCATGTTGCAAAGAACTTTGATGTGAAAGGAGTGGAGGTGGTGTGGAGCACTGTGTCTGATTGCAATGTACAGGGAATTGTACAAGTTTGTGAGGATACGGCCACGATGAACAGTCCGCATGTGGTAGTTTTGCACTATGGTGCTTTCCATTTGGGCAACGTCAGTGCCCCTACTTTGTTGGCTGATTTGGAACGCTTGGTTCAAGCCGTAATGAAGATCCTTCCAAATGCGAAAGTAATTTTTTCTGCATTACTACCTAGGGCAATATGGGACAATAGTTCAGTTTTTTGTCCTCAGCAAGACATTGCTAGGTGTGTCATCAACCGAGGCATGTGTGCCTTCATGCTTAGAACTGGTATGTTCTTCTGTAACAATGAGAATATTGATGCCAGTAATGCTGTTAATTTTAAAGAAGATGGTATTTCTTTATCTTTTACGGGAAATGCCTTTCTATTTTGGAATGTAAGGGTTGCTTTGGAGAAGGTTATGTAAAGATTTTAGGAGTAAAGTAAGAAAAAAAAACAAGAAAAAAAATACAAAATAACAGGTGTCTGTCAAGCATCTGTAAAAAAAAAAAACAACGGCTCTTTTCAGAGCCAACTTCAAAGGGGAAATGGGACACAATATTTAAATTTACATTCACCATGCTCAGATTTTCGGTGTGTCCGCGACATGGCGATAGTCCCCGGACATGAAAATCACTACGAGGGGGATAGTATGTTCTATGTTACATGTATATGAAGTCAGGGATATTATGGTTAAGTAGTGCTACTAAAAAACTATGAAATTCAGTGAAAAAACTTTGTTAAAGGGACGTTATGGTTAAGTTGCGCTACTAAATAGCTATGAAATTCACTAAAAAAAACTTTGCTAAAGGGACGTTATGGTTAAGTTGCGCTACTAAAAACCTATGAAATTCAGTGAAAAAAACTTTGTTAAAGGGACGTTATGGTTAAGTTGCGCTACTAAAAAGCTATGAAATTCAGTAAAAAAAACTTTGTTAAAGGGACGTTATGGTTAAGTTGCGCTACTAAAAACCTATGAAATTCAGTGCAAAAACTTTGTTAAAGGGACGTTATGGTTCAAAGTAAAACCGAAAAACCCCTGAAATTCGGCAGTTATGGTAAGATAAGCAACCGTAACTCGCGCCGCCACCGTGCACTGCTAAGACTAACACCCAGGACATCAAAGATGACATCACAAATGTCATTGATGACATCACTGATGACATACCTGGGGTAATCCTTGCATGGATGGAAGTCACCCGATAGACCCACCCTCAACCGTTACTGTAATTTACACTCAGTGATCCTTCGATAGAACTGAAATTGGCTAGGGGGAGTTTCTCAGGTCCTACAATAGGCCACCATGAGAGAGAAGGTCTCAGACAATCCATTCTTGAGAGAGAAAGCACCAAATAAATGTGTCTTCACCCAGTTACTGAAATTTACACTGAGCGCTCAGTTGATGGAACTGAAGCTGGACTAGGGGAGTGTGATGCTGGAAATGCATCGGAGGGACAGGGCCTCCGTATCCTTCTCCTTTAATGCTTTTTATCATGTGTTCTGTTGTTTTTTCCACGCAGGAGTTCATGTGGGACTACTGGCGGTGCAGCTCTCTCTTTCGGTTGGCTGGCTGACAAGTGGGTCTCCCACTGGGTTTCCCCTAAGGACTGAAGTGGGAAGGACAAAGACAAAGAAAAGGGGACCTCTCAGAAAGCTGAGGAGTCCCTGAAGCAATCACAGTCAGGTAAACCAAAATCTTCCTCTCCTAAGACCCAAATACCTAGTGGGGATAAGTCTGTTGTGGGTGGGAGTAAGAGTAGTGGTCCACCTGCTGCAAAGCAGGGCCCAGTGGTTCCAGTACCGTACCCTGTACTCCCAGTAATTGTTGGGATTGTTGGGATTGTGGGGCTCTGGATCACTGAAGGGGTGACCCCAAGTGTAAGGGTAAGGCAGCCTGACCTACCCCTACTCCGTACCTGAGGTGGAGGCCACTGCCCTCCCCTCCTCTACTGGGATCACCTTTGGTGCTCCTGTAGAGATTTCCTTAGTGTCCCTTGGGGACTGGGACCAGTACGCAGAAGTACTGGCGACTATCCCACAGAACACCCATAGGTTTTTGAGAAGTGTCCTCTTGAATGGCCAGTCTTCTACTGGTTTGAGAGACACTGGGGCAAGCATGACAGTGGTGGACAGGACCCTGCTCAAGCCAGAGGACTATGTAGGTGCTCCTCTGAGAACCACCAGGTTAGCTGGTGGGCCTCCCAAATTATCGCCTGTAGCCTTAGTCAACATTACGATGGTGGACAAGACAGCAAAGGTTCCAGTCCTGGTTCAGGACAATGTGCCTGCGAACATTTTGTTAGGAAACGATTTGGCCAAGTTGGGTATGATCACTGATGGTCTACCCATAGCTGCTGTGGCGGTCACCTGATCGCAGGTCACAGAGGGTCCGGCTGCGAGACCGGTACCCTCACTGATGGGGCAAACCAAGGTACAAAGGAAACAGAAGAGTAAGAAGGCCACCTCTGTGGAGGGAGCCCCTGCTCTCCCTGCTGTTCCGACAGCACCCATTGGGATCAGTGCTCCGGATGGGCTGGATCCAGTGGTTAACCCCGTCTCAACTCCTGTGGGAGAAGAGTAGAAGAATCTCCTGTGGGAGAGGTTCTCAACCCGGAGGATCATCCCGACCTTCAATGCTTGTTAGCTGAAGGGGGACCCTCCCGGGCGGACTTCTGTAAGGGTCAGAGAGAGTGCCACTCTCTCGAGGGTCTGAGGAAACAGGTCCTGTCCCAGGCACAAGGAGAAGTGCCTTGGACATTCCAAATCTATTGGGAGGCTGAACTCCATGTTAGAGAGCCCAATAAGCCTTAACCTGGTGCCCTCAAAAGGTTGGTGGTACCCCAGGTTTACAGGCCCATCCTACTGCAGTTGGTGCATGAGGTGCCCTTAGCTGGTCATCTTGGTACCAAGAAGACTAAGCAGAGGCTCTCTGCCCATTTCTACTGGCCCTGGTTGGGAGTGGAAGTGGAGTCCCACTGCAGGACCTGCCCAACTTGTCAGTTGTCTGGCAAGACTGGAGGCAGTGTCATTGCCCCACTAAAGCCATTGCTAGTGGTTGGCACACCGTTTGAGAGGTGGGCATCGACATTGTCAGTCCCCTTGACCCTCCCACTTCAGGTGGACATCGGTTCATCCTGGTCTTGGTCGATCATGCCACCAGGTACCCTGAGGCAATACCCCTTCGCACTATTACTGCCAAGGTGGTTGCCAGGGCTCTCCTGGGCATTTTCACCCGTGTTGGATTCCTTAAGGAGGTTGTCTCTGACAGAGGATCCAACTTCATGTCTAGTTACTTGAAAACCATGTGGAAAGAGTGTTGGGTAACCTATAATTTCTCCACCGCTTACCATCGCCAGACCACTGGTTTGGTTGAGAGATGTAATAAAACTCTCAAGGGCATGCTAGGCCCTTTGGAAGAGCCCCTAAGGAGGAAATGGGATCTCCTCCTGCCATGCCTGCTGTTTCCTTACAGAGAGGTACCTCAAGAGGGTGTTGGTTTCAGCCCCTTTGAGTTACTCTTTGGACATCCCATGAGGGGGCACCTTGCCTTGATCAGAGAAGGTTTGGAAGCCACCCCTCGAGGTTCCGTCAAGCAAGTGGGGGACTATGTGTTAGGCCTCAGATGGAGAATGACACAGATGATGGGTCAGGCAACAGAAAATCTCAAGGCCAGCCAGGAATTAAATAAGTACTGGCATGACCTTAAAGCTTCACAAGTGGATTGGACTCCGGGACAGGAAATCCTTGTGATGGAGCCTACCAAGCCTAGAGCTCTGGCAGACAAGTGGACTGGACCCTTCAGGATAATCTCCAAGATGGGCAAAGTCAATTATCTGGTTGATATGGGAATCCCTGGGGTAGCCCCTTAGGTATTCCATGTTAACAGGCTCAAGCCTTTCCACATGCGAACAGAAGTCCCATGTCTCTTGCTAGCCTCAGAGCAGGAAGAGGATGAGAGTGAGCCCCTTCCTGATTTGCTCCATAGCAACCCTCAGGATGGCTCAGTGGAGGGAATAGATCTCTCTCCAGATCTGACGACAGAGCAGCAGAGGGCCTGCAGGGCTTTGCTCCAGCATTATGCCTCTCTGTTTTCCTTGACACCAGGCCTTACACCGTGGTGTAGGCACAAAATTGACACTGGTGACAGCGTGCCTGTCAAAAGCAAGTGTTACCGTATGTCAGATACAGTTAAGAACCACATCCAGGCTGAGGTCGCCAAGATGTTGGATCTGGGTGTTATTGAATCCTCAACCGGTCCCTGGTCCAGTCCAGTGGTCCTTGTCCCCAAAGCAAGTTCCCAGGTAGGTACAAAGGATTGGAGGCTCTGTGTGGACTACCGAGGAGTCAATGCCATCACCAAAACTGACGCGCACCCATTGCCCCAGGCTGATGAGCTCGTGGACACCATACGTGCTGCCAAATTTGTGAGCACTTTTGACCTTACCTCAAGCTATTGGCAAATAGCTCTGACGGACCATGCCAAGGAAAAGACAGCGTTCTCAACACCTGAGGGACTCTACCAGTTTAGGGTCATGCCATCTGGGTTGAAGAATGCCCCTGCCAGCTTCCAGAGATTGGTCAACCATGCGCTCAGTGGGCTGGAAGCCTTTTGTGTGGCTTACTTAGACGACATTGCCATCTACAGTTCCACCTGCGAAGAGCATTTGACACATCTGGATAAGGTGTTGCAGGCCTTAAAAAGGGCTAACCTCACTATCAAGGCCACCAAGTGCCGGATAGCTCAGGGGAAAGTCAAGTATCTTGGTCATGAGGTAGGAGGGGGTCAAATCCAACCTCTCCCCAGTAAGGTACAGGATGTACGTGACTGGGAGACTCCCACTACTCAAACCCAGGTGAGAGCCTTTTTGGGCCTCACGGCGTACTATCGCAATTTCATGGCAGACTATGGAACCATAGCTGCACCCCTGACAGCTCTGACTTCACCCAAACAACCTAGGAAGATTAATTGGACTGAAGACTGTCAGAGGGCCTTTGATGGCTTGGGAGAAAGTCTGTGTAAGTCACCTGTGTTGTGTGCGCCTGACTACAGCCGACCCTTTATCGTCCAGATGGATGCCTGCAACACCGGAATTGGAGCTGTCTTGTCCCAGTTAGATGACAAAGGAAGGGAACATCCTATCATATTCATCAGTAGACAACTCAAGGGTAGAAAACTTAGGTGGGCTACTGTTGAAAAGGAATGTTTTAGCATAGTTTGGAGCCTTAGGCATTTTAGGCTCTACCTTACAGGGTCTACCTTCAAGGTCCAAACATATCATAAGCCCCTGAAGTGGCTTATGCAGATGAAGGGTGAAAACCCGAAACTGCTCAGGTGGTCCATTAGCTTGCAAGGGTTAGACTTCATCATAGAGCATAGACCAGGGAAGAGTCACGATAACGCAGATGGCCTTTCCAGAAGGTATGTTGACCGTCTGGATGAGGGTGTCTATCTCGTGGGAGATTAGGCACCCTAACCTCAGTCTGGGGGGGCGACTGTGATGCTGGAAATGCATTGGAGAGACAGGGCCTCCGTATCCTTGTCCTTTACTGCTTTTTATCGTGTGTTCTGTCGTGTTTTCCACGCAGGAGTTCATGTGGGACTCCTGGTGGTGCAGCTCTCTCTTTTTGTTTGGTGTGCAGACCCATGGGATACCCTTATGGCACCCATGGGTGGGGGTACAACCCTGTGCCCCTAGTGTATGTTTTTGGGCACCTGTGTGTGGCCCACAGAGCAGGGTATGGGCTGGTGGCAGCTCCATGAATTTGACAGGTGCCCTGAGTATCCTCCATTTTGGGATACCCAGGCCCTGCCATTGGAATCAGTTGATTCCTTTTAGCAAACAAGATGTCCCCTGTGGCCTCTTGCTTTCTATTGCCTTTTACCTTGTTTTCCCAAAGTCCTGGGAAGTCCTGACTCTGTCCCTTTCCCCTGACCGGCTGTTGGGTGGAAGTTCCATATATGGTGTTGTTGTGAAGTCCAAGCCAGACTGGCTGGAGCCTTCCCAATGACTGTATGTTGTGGGTACGCCTGTGGGTGGGACCTGGGTGAATGGAGTGTGTGACGAATACGTATTCTGTGTTGTGGGTGTCTAGGATCTGGTGTTTGACACAATGACTGAGACTGCCCTGCCCGAAACTGGTATGAATGCAGTGTGGAGTGTTGAATGGCTGCGTACTTGTCCAAATACACATATCTTGTTGTGAGTGTCTGGAGAGGAGTGAACGGCCTGAATGCACTATGCACTGATTGGATGCCTGCCTGCATGAATGCCCTTCTGACCGATTGGTTGCCTGAGTGTGACCCAGCAGAATGAATGGGAGATCAACTAGTATATCTTGGGGCCTCTCACTGCTAGAATTCGTGTTCAGAAGCTGAAGGGTAACTGGAGTGAAACTGAAGCATAACCTTGAAGCCCTGCTGGAAGAGAAGAATTGCTGTTTCTCTCCTTCACAATCTGAAAGCTGCTGTGTCTCCAAGAACTAACCCAGAGAGGAGCTGGTAAGGCGCCCTCTTCCCGAGCTACGAGGGACCATCGTGCAACAGCTGATCTTTGCCAAAGCTCCCTGGTAGACAGACCTGGTAGACAGACCTACGACAGGCTGCCGACCGGAGATGGGGACTGCTGCGGAATCCCAAAGGGAAGCTCCTGGACTGTTGCCCGCCACTGTCGACGTCCGCCGTCGCCGACTGGAGCTGCCGTGCTCCCATTTACCTAAGAACTTAATTTGAGCCAAGGACGCTCTCGTCTGCATCGCCACCCGCTTTAACCCACTGGAAAAGGCCTGACCGTCGATGCGCCGAGGAACATACGCCGGTGGGTTTCCCACCACCTAAAGACCACCGAGACGCCGACGACTCGACGCCTTTGCTGGGCCACAGTTCTTCAACATCTCTTTGCGGTCCAGAACTACCGTCACTGAGGTGCCCCACACGCCTCTTCCTTGCAGGATGCCAATGCTCCTGCAAGGAAGACGAGCCCCACTAGGAAAGAAGCTGCCACTTCACCGCCATAGTTCACCTTGTTCTCCATCGGACGTTCGACGAACCATGCCTCCTGCCTTAAAGGGAGGACACTCAAGAAGGGCCGTTGATTCCCTGACGACAAACGCTACAATTCCAGGTACATTGGGGCTGTAGAACTACTGTAGAGGGAAGTAAGACGCGTAGAACAATATATGGACTGGGCTTGTGATACATCTTTGCTTTACAGGTTGCCCAGGTGGGGGGATCTCCACACAGAACTGTGTCTAGTGGTACAGGGCCAGCATTCTGCCAATTGTTTAACCATCTTGCTTTCCTTCCTCTCTCTACCGCTGGTTTCCCCTTTATTTATCTGTGTGACATTTTGACAGTATAGTTGATGAACTTTAATGAGATCTGATAATATTTGTGGTACCACTGTAGAACTGTATATATTTACCATTGTTGATTTTCTGAGCACAAAGTGAGTTATTGTGATAGTGTACATAACCTTGAATATTATTTATATAAAGACTGTGTTTTAACCAATACAGTGTGTGGACATTCCTTTGTGGGGGCTTGGGGACGACACTTTACTTAGGAACCAGCTTGCATTACCTCCTGAGAAGCTAGGCCTTGATTGCTCGACCATAGCTACCGAATAGAGAATCTTGGCTGGGGTCCTCTGTGCCTCTCCTCTGCCATATAGAGAGCAGAAGTAAGGACACCCCCTCCAGTATTCCAGTATTTACAGGGAGTCCCTCTGGGCCCGCAGGAGGCCACCAACAGAGAGATGGCCTAAGATAATCCCCCTATGGGACGGAAGGCAACAAATAGATCTCCCTCTACCCATTACTTCAATTAACATCGAACTTTCTACTGATGGAACAGAGACTGCTGACTTGCAAGACAGACCAAATGGCCTGTTTCATGTTTTGGCTGGGAGTCAAGAGATGCACTGACTTCGTCATGCTTTTTTCTTTTTAAGTGGAACAGCGATGGTGTGAACTGCTGCTAGTCCACTTGCATTTATATCCCTACAACATGGTTAGAAAGTCTTTTTTAGCATTTCACAGAGGCATTCCCTGTGAAATGCACTTCCAGAACCCATGTGATGTAGGAGTTGCCGGGGTGAGCACTGGGGCTTATTTATGAGCTCCAGCACGTATTGGTTCAGTTCGATTATGGTGTGTTGCTTTGACAACTGTACTATTTTAACTGTTAGTCATAGTCACACAATAAGCAACAAGAATGTGCACAAGCCGCAAGCTTTGCAGCCCTGACTGGCTCATTGTTCTTGTTTTGTCCATTTTCATGAGTTATAATGAGCGAGGTGACAGAGGTAGGCGTTATTTTCTGGCCTTTTGTGCACACAGGCCAAGTCAGTCTGCATGTTGTTTGCACAACGCAACCTATGTACAAAATAGCAGCACTGCCGCTGCAGGGTGAGTCGGTGCTTTGTGTGGTGTAGGCAGCACTAGGAAGCTGAGTTTATAGGAGCACTAAACTAGTTCTGCAGGAAGATAATCATGCACATGAAAATGTGCCAGTATTGGCAGTAAAGAACTCTTATGTTTTCCCATTCGATGCGTTAGTATGTCACCCAGTCCTGATTTTATTCTTTACATCGGGAACTTTAAGTTTTACTTTTGTCATTTTAAATTTAGTATTAGAACCCCCAGAATTCAAACACAAACATAACTAGATAACTTACTCACGCATGGAATGGGGAAATTGAAGAAGCCTGATGGTATTACTGGAGTGTGGCAGGCACACACTCTGGTACTTCCGCATTGCTGCATAAGGGGCCACTCAGCTGGTATAGGCAGGGCCCTATTAAGCTGCACACTAGCTCTTTCACTTTTTCACTTTTGGGCTCAGTCTGCATAGAATGCACAAAGAGGCAGTGACTTAAAAAGGTCTGGTTGTTTGACGAATCAAATTCTAGGGCTCCAGTGGTCTAGACATGAATACTGGTGTCTAAACCATCAACCAGCCCCACACCTGTAATACAACAGAAGAGTTCCGAACAGATTGCATTAACAAGCAATTTATAAACCTCCTTAACCCAATGTTGGTAACATGGATGGAATGGCAGGCTAATCTCTGAAAGATCATCATGGATCGTTGGTTAGTTGCAAACTAGCAAATATACAATTATCATCTACTGATAAAAGCAGTGTCCAGACAAGGTTGTTTTTTAAAATATCTACTTTATAAATCACAACAGACAGTCTAATAACACTATGAAATGCAATCCACCCTGTTATGGAATGTAGAGAACAGACAGTTTCAAAGAAGGAAAAGGGATGCACTCTGGAGGCTGACAGGAGGGGAGTCAGTATGGTTAATAACTACACCAGTTTGTTAAGGCTCCTTGGCTTTAGCACAAAGGGAGCAATGGGTCTTAAAATCTCTTTAGAGGCCTTTTGGGAAGGACCAGGGGGAAAGAACCACAATGTACGTATGCTGAAGGTGTCCATGGTTCTTGACAGGGTCGAGTCAGCTCTAGAGCTCTTTGCAGGCTTCTGTGACAGAGTTTGAGATTGGAGTCAACTGTGGGTATGAGGCATCAAGACGCATCGGCGAGCGAAGCTGGATGAACGGCTGCAGGCTGGCCTTCATGGAGGCTTGGGGTCAGGAATCATTGCCTCAGTGCTGATCAGTAGTTCTGAAGCATTGTTCGAGATGTCTTGGATGTCTTTAAGCGACAGGGGCTTACAACAGTAAGCATTGCCGTCGGTTTGCTTATCGAGGAACTCGACTGGCTCAAAAATGTAATTTAAAGCAGACATTGGTAGATGCTCGTCGAGGCACTTCTCGCAGATTCTTCAATGGGCGCATTACATCCATTAAGGTGGACGGCCCAATGCTGAGGAATGTGTTGAAGGCAGTTGCATTCTCCTTGGCTGTAGGTTCAGAGACCTTGTGGCACTTCCTATCCAGGAAGCTTGCTGCAGAGCCTAGCAGAGCACGCTGTGTGCTGGCTGGGTACAGGTTCTGGAGTGGCTGGAGCGTTCTGTGAGTTCTGTATCTCCCTTTGTTCCCTGGGATCTTGCTTCGCTCTTTTGATTATGCTGGCCTTTCTTCAGTGGTGGAAGATGTACGACAGACTGTACCTTCAGCCGGGATCCAAGTTTGAGTTCTTCTTTCTTCTTCTTGTAAAGTCTTCAGATGATTTGCCAAAAGAGTTGCTCAAGCTCTCTTTTAAAGCCAAGTGGGCCACAGTGATTGGGGTAGGCTAAGCCTACCATGATCAACCAATACTGGGGTCCCTGCCAACAATCTCCTGCGTTTGTGAGGCCATAACCAGAGTGCTTTGCAACAGGAGAGGTAGAGGGGTGAAAACAAGAACAAGGTGTGCCCCAGAACTAAAATGGCAGTAACCTTCTCTCAACAGAACTATCTCTGGCTACACTCCTTTGTGTTACTAAGTCCCACCCATCTTCCTGTCTATTGTTGATCAAAGAGTCTGTCTGATTAATGGAGCTCTCTGTAGTTCCTGATTTAAGCGACAGGTCTCCCTTTAAGCTGCAGCAAAACCAGACTCTTGGGTTCCCGCAAACCACATTATCGTACCTTATAAATTCGATTCCCCTACTGGGGTGGCTTACTGTAAACACTAGTCCCAGACATAACAGCTCACTGTCCTTAATACTGAGGGCAGGAGATGGCTTCAGGTTGACATAGTTACAAATGTAAGGTTGTTGGGTTTCCTATCTCCTTTGTTAACCTCTGCAGCAAGGCTCCATGTGGGCCTGTTTGAAGTACAAGAAACAGAACTGTGTATTACTACTCATTAGGCTCAAATGTACTCCTGATTGGGTACAGGACCCAATATTGATTCGTGAATGTTTGAATAAGGCTTTAGCCTATAAAGGCTCGAATTTGTATTTGTACATTCATTCAAATTCTTGCTGAATATCAAAGGTTATTTTATAAGCTTTACTGAACAGTGTATCTCATTCAATAGAACCAGTCCCCAACACAAATGTTAGAGAACCTCTTCCCTTTAATTCTCTAATTTTAAACAAAATTAATATAATAAACAACAAATAGCAGATATCAACATGATTCTTCTTTTTGCAACAAAATATCAAAACATCAAACAAGAAGTGTACATAGGAATACAATTGTCTCTTAGAGCGGATAACTCCCTCCAGAGAAACCCTTCAAGGTTGTTACAAGTAACCAATGCGTTTCGGATCAAAGATCCATCTTCAGGGTAGGGGCTTCTCTGTTCATATACATGGTGAGCTGTGAAAAGTAGCAATTTCCTTAATTCTGATCCTGTGGTAAATTCAAACGAATATTCATTGTGATAAGTGTTTAAATAGAGAGAGGCTACAAGTAGGGTATGGGGAGGCTAATGGTACTAACCTATCCTAGCAGGCTGTTAAGGTCCAGAAAATGACCTATCAATGGAACAAGAGAGGAAAAAATAGCCAAGGTAAGCCTTTTTAGTAATGTAAAAATGCATTTATGCTGTTAAGTGACTTCAATTCAGTACTCCAACTAAGTCAGAGCCTAGTCTGGGATGCCCAATGAAAGCCCTTATTTATGTATTTTTATGACAAGTTCATAAATCTGGATGATAAACCCTTATATAACGCCCCTCTCTTTGAATTCCCCTGACCTCACTGAGCCAAGAAGCAGATTTGTTTTGCAAATTAAAAGATTGTTTGAAAATTAAACAAGATATATATATATATCACACTTTTATGAATAAATTAATATTTGATAGCACTCTTATGAATATGACAGTGATCAACAATGAATAATCTCACAGTAGCACAATTCTTAATTACTTAGGATTTGGTATAGAAAGGATAAGGTAGCTGAGAATACTTTATGGTTTCTAGGAAATGTAATGATGAAAAAGAATGCAGCACAGAAATAAACTGAGATGGTTTCAACAAGAGATAATAAAATCACGTTTCCCCTTGTGGCAATTCACTCCCCCCCTACGCAATATAAAGAGGTGGAAGGAGAGCACACAATTTTCAGGAATATAATCAAATGCAATACAAATTCTAGTTCCCCCCCTAGCAAGCTTAGATCAACCGGTATGCTTTTAAACAGGCAAAAATACTTTTAAATGTGGTTTGCAATGAAGTGAAAATATGCTAAAAATGATTTTAATACCCTATAGGAGATTCAGGGTGGGTGACAGCTACTTTGAATTAGTTCAGGTCAACATTATCAGTGATTCATGAGGGATTACCAGTTTGTAAACAGAGTTCAGCAATGCAAGGAAAAGGACAGCTATTTTTGACAGGTGGAGAAATTTGAGTCAAATTGCAATTCGTGGCACTTTTTCCGGGTGCGTCCAGCGCATTTACGGAACAACTATAAGGAGCTGGGCTTGTCGAAAAGCTTAGATTCTTAGCTTTAAGATGACAGTTAAATCTCGTTCCTAGCACGTATGGTTCAAAAGATACAGACGATTTAGTGGAGGTAGATTCTCAGAAATAAAGTAAGATTCAAATGATAGATGACACTTTCACAGGTTCCAAATCACAGAATGGACACACAATTTTATGCAGTTCTAAATAGGTGGAAATGGTTTGAATTAGATTATTTTAAACTAAGAGATTGGTTTGCACAGCTCTGGCTGGATACTCACTCCTAATTTTGGAAGGAATGGGCCTCGTCACAGATCTGGTCAACAGGTTTAGCTGAGGTTCTCTCTGCTCTGCTGGTCTGGATCTCTGGTTCTGGCAAAAGTTCTGGCACTGCACAGTGGTCTGGTCTGATTCTGGTCTTCTATCGGCGCTGCACGGCGGTCTGGATACAGCTCTGCTTTCTGGGTTCTGGCACAGGGTTCTAGCCAGAATCAAACAGCTCGCCCGGCTGTTGACTATCAGGTTGCAAAAGATTTTGAGGCCTGCTGATAAGGATTCAGCTTGTGGATTGGCCCCTCTGCCTTAAGTTCTGGAGTCTAAGTTCTGGATCTCAGGATCTGTCTGGATTTGAAGTCTGGAGTCTGGTTTTCTAAGTTCTGGTCTCTGGATATTGCCTGAATTTGAAGTCGTCCGTCAAAGTGCTTTGCAAGAAATCAGTTTCAAGTGGGAAGTGAATGTCCCTACCTGGGTCTCAGTGGCTCTTTTTATGTCTTTTGAAAGTGGGTGGGAAGGCTGACTTTCTATGCCCAACCCTCTGAGGATCCTGATAGGCTATTGAAGAAACACCCCTTTGTTTTTACTTAGAAAACGAATTTTTCATAACTAACATGTTTCCCAGATACACACGTCGTTGAAATTACATGTACACATCACAGATTGCTTAAAGTGCAGTTTGGTTCAAAGCACATGTTTCTATGAGCTTGGGTTTAAAAATGACAACATTTTGCACTTTTTAGTGACTTTCCCTATATTGGTTTTTCCTCAAAATTTACACAGACCTGCACCTTCTCCCTGAGCATATTAATATAAGTTATCATGTCTCTAGCATAAACCCAGTGTCTGCAAGATTAATAAATCGCAGGGTTCGGTCTCAGAACATCACAAAGAGTTGAGCTTAGTCTCTATTTGTAGGTACATTTTTCATATAAAGAATCTCCAAATTGTACATTTCTGTATAGGAGATACAATATTTTATAAGAAAATTAATAAACATACATTTGCCCTCAGCGGAATTCACATCTGAGTCTGGGTCCGCCCCCAGGAGCTTGGCTTGACTCAGAGATCAAATGTCTTCCTTCCCCAAGAGCAACTGTTGACAATTACAACTCAAATTAGCATATCCTTTTCATCTGAAGAGTCTGTTGCGTTGACTGAGGTCAGCAGAGCAGGGTGCCACTCTGCACCTGGTTAACAGAAACCTGTGATCTCCTTGTGCTGTTGCTGGTAAGGGCAGGTGTGAATGCTTCCCATGGACAGAGGCCTCTTGAACTTTAAATTAGATCAGACTGCCTTCTGATGTGGGGCCTGGGAACAGTAGGTGTTAAGAATTCTCATTAACCAGCAAGGCCTTGAAGTTTCCAGCTAACTCAGGTTCCTTGTCAGCTCCTGAAAGACAGGCCTCCTGTCAGAGTTTAGACCGCTAGCGCTGGTTAGTGTTGAGCGCCGGTACTGCACCCCTTTTCGGGAGCTGTCTTGAATTAATACATTTCAGATTTTGAACAGCACCATATTTCTTTGCACTGGTTTTTGCTCTGTGTGTAGCCAAAGGATAGGGCCTGGCAGTGGTTTCTTGTATTAACATTAACAGAGGCAAAAATGGATGGCAACCTATTTTTCATGTTTTCCCTGTGCATTTTCTGGGGAGTTCTGGCCATCATGATGTTTTCAATGCCAGTAATGCACAGTTCTGTGCTAGGGCTAGGATGGATGGGTAAAAACATCCCACAATGTACTATTTACAGCATGAACATATGCTTACCTCACCAAGATGGACGAAACACCTGTCACTATACGTCAGATATATAGATGACATTTTTGGCATTTGGACAGGCCCACACGACGAACTAGAGAACTTCTTTCGGATGATGAATGAGATGAGTCCCCGAATCAAATTCACTACTGAGACAAGCAGTACGATAATCCACTTCTTGGATGTGGAAGTTTATGCTGCTGGGGCTAAACTTGAAACTAGGATCTATACCAAACAGACGGATAGAAATAGCCTGCTATTAACAACGAGCTTCCACCCAAAACTAACAGTCGATAGTGTACCACTCAGTCAATTTCTAAGGTACAGAAGAAACATCTCAGAGAGCACAGAATATGAACTCCAGTCGTCCCTTTTGGAGACTTAATTTGCAGCAAGGGGTTATGATCCAACCTTGATTACCAACGTAGCAGGAAAAGTCAGAAACATAAATCGAGAGACCCTGCTTGTACCTAAACCACCGAACAACTGGTGTATGTTAGCACATACTCAGTACAAAGCATGAGAATCAAGAGGGCAATAAAAAAACATTGGCCAATGCTACAGTTGGACCCACAATTACAACACTTGTTCCCAGATCTTCCAACGTTTGCATACAGAAACAGCAAATCTCTACGTAAGAGCCTAGTGGGGGCCGAGATTCCATCCCTAGTGACATCAACTCAATTTAAAGGCACGCCCCGTGCCAACATTGGAGTAATAGCATTAGGGGAAACTTCATCTCGCATCCCCATTCTGGGAAACCTGTACTACTAAAACACTCCTGTACCTGTGACGCCCAGAATGTAATATACGCTTTGAAATGCCCATGTGGACTTTACTATGTTGGCATGACAACCAGGAAGGCGAAAACGAGATGGACTGACCACAAGTCCAATATTCGGACAAAAAATCAGAAATCACTGGTTGCAGTCCACTTTGTAGAAGCACGGCACACCATTGCACAGCTAAAATGCGTCATCTTAGAGCAGGTAACGGCAGGAAGCAGAGGGGGGCGATGTACAACGTAAATTGCAACAGCGGGAGATCCCATGGATCGAACTTTTGGACTTATTAAGCTCTCGAGGCATGAACACTGAGTTTGACCTAATGTGTTTTGTGTGACTTTGGAATATATACCACATGATTCAAATTATGCTTCTGATTGCACCAATGTTAATCATAACCGTTTGAACTATTGCTCTGTGAATTTGAGAATCTGAGGATTCGAATTTCGACTTGACCTTGCTCAATGCCTGATTAATGTTACACTGTGCTTAAGATATGGCCTTGTCTAGTTATGTTACTTGGCAAGACGCCAGGTCACTAGCCAGGTGGAATCAAGGCAGGGTAAAATAATTTGTCATGTATGTACCTTGTGATCTGTAATTGATTGTATATCAATGAAGTGACAAATGCAACCAATATACCAGCAGTGCACATCTTTGTGATATGGCCTGTGCACAACCCTCCAGAAGCCCTTATGAGTGAACACATAATTGATGGATCTTGGGGGCACCTCGCGGATTCCCTTGAACCGCGGTGGTGCCCCCACGCACATCTGTCACTTTCCATTCCTTCTATTAATATACACACAGTATAATAGGTCATTATCCCCACTAGTTGAGCTCATCGACATTGTTAACAGATTGGATGTTCCCACGCATTCTTAATCCCCATGACAACCTATGTTACGGCCGTAGGCCCACACCAAGATGGCTTCCGCCCGGCCACCCCAGTGTGCATGCTCGGGGTTGCCCGGTCAACTTAGGACGCTACCCGTAGCCACGCTGCATTCAGTCTAGCAGTCGGCGCGGGAGGAGAAACTCCACAACTAGGTGAGTCCGTGTTCAGTCCCCTTTGGGAATCAAGACCGATGGGGCTGTGCACGCGCTTTCTCCATGTGCGCCACCCTTATGAGAGATATACGTTGCTAGTGAGGCTCTAGATTTCACGATCGAGAGTACTATGGACTATTGTCCGCTGCCCGATTTTAAATGCATTAGATTGAATGGAGATTAATGTTTAATGTTTTGTGATTCTTCATGAGGTTGCCTCATGTCCCTAAATGTGAGTATCACGTATTTACTTTAGAGTTTCTGCCGTAATGTGCATGGCCGCATCCCAGTCTCCAGTGATCTTCACCAGAATTCTGGGTGAGGCAGGGATGTCACTTCCCATTACATTTTGCTACTTCTGAGTGAGTAGTTTTTTACATTGCAAAAAACGCTAACCTAGGCTATTTTTTCCTCTCTTGTTCCATTCATTTTCTGGACCTTACCAGCCTGCTGGGATAGGTTAGTACCATTAGCCTCCCCTTACCCTACTTTTAGCCTCTCTCTATTTAAACACTTATTACAATGAATGTTCGTTTGAATTTCCCACAGGATCAGAATTAAGGAAATTGCTTCTTTTCATAGCTCACCATGTATAGGAACAGAAAAGCCCCTGCCCTGAAGATGGATCTTTGATCCGAAACGGGTTGGTTACTTGTTACAACCTTGAAGGGTTTCCCTGCAGGGAGTTATCCGCTCGTATTCCTATGTTCACTTCTTGTTTGATGTTTTGATATTTTGTTACAAAAAGAAGAATCATGTTGATACCTGCTATCTGTTGTTTATTACATTAATTTTGTTTAAAATTAGAGAATTAAAGGGAAGAGGTTCTCTAACATTTGTTTTGGGGACTGGTTCTATTGAATGAGATACACTTTTCAGTAAAGCTTATAAAATAACCTTTGATATTCAGCAAGAATTTGAATGAATGTACAAATACAAATGTAAGCCTTTACAGGCTAAAGCCTTTTTCAAACATTCACGAATCAACATTGGGTCCTGTACCCAATCAGGAGTGCATTTGGGACTACTGGGTAGTAATACACAGTTCTGTTTCTTGACAATTTCTAGTCCCAAGTGGCCTTGTGACTTCAGCCGCCTGCACCTGAAACAACAACTAGAGATTCATTTAATTTGAAGAGACTGATATCTGGAAATTTGTTATATATTATAGATAAATTAATAACTGGCTGTGCACCCCTGCACCCTATCTTAGTCCTGTTTGAAGTGCCCCCGCTCGGTAAGTTATTCTCTGCCATCAGCTGCAGGGACAAACAAAAGAGCAGGGTTGTTCCATGAAGCCTTTGTTAGTTAATCAGGCTGGCCATGGCAAGAGGAATGTTTGGTCCTCGCCCTTCATGGATATGACAAAGTGCACTCCTGCTGTCATATCCCAACTAAATATGATAAAGCAGACTGTGCCTGTAGTCTGTGTCCACCCACAGTACAAGGGTCTAGGCGTTTGTCATGGTGGGAGTATAGCAAAACGTGTTTGGATTGGTCCCACACATTTTCTTGAGGTTGGTCTACCATCAGTCCATTTAATACAACATTGCAAAAAGCCCAGGCGAGCACATGGTGGTTGAATTCCTCACAAGCTGATTCGAGACTCTTTGAACCTATAGATGCCTATGTGCTGGAAGAGTCTAGAAATCGACAGAGCCACATCACTATAAAAGGTTTACTACTCATAGCGTAATTGCTTGACTGAGTCAAATCAGTTCATGGTGCTATGGATTCAAGTGTTTTGAGTTGGCTCAAGATTCGAGCTGTGGCTTGACCCCGTAGAAAGACCTGTGGTTTGAGTCGTGAGACACTTCAAATCATTATGAAATGATTTAAAAATCTTACAAGCCAGTTTAGAAAAGGTTCAACCAGGCCTGGCATAAGCATGTGTTGTTTCAGCAGCAACCTAGTCATGCTTGAGCACTGCATGCAGACTGACATATCATTGATATCCGGCGATTTCGCTGTGAACAGAATCTCCAGTTATTGCTGGTGTGTACAGGGAGAATGTGCGCCACCCCATACCTGACACAATACAAGACAATTGATATTGCTGAAAATGTAATGAGCTTAATAGATAGTCATTCCATGGAGCAACTGCTGTGCGGTGTGGGACTTCATTGTGTATGGAATGGCTGTACCGATGGGCATGCACCAGTTAGTGATCATTGCAGGGAGAGCGGACGGTCTCACAGCAAGCATGTGGTAAACCCAATGAACAAAGCTGTTCCGTGAAGGTGTAGCGCATGCTGAACAGAATCCCCGCCCTGAATTTGTTGGGTGTGGATACTGAGGAATTCAAAATGGGTGATGGGTCATATTATTCCACGGGTATTCTTCTTCCCCACTGAATGCTTATGGATGTTTTTGTCTAAAAATCTTATGTGCTCCAGGTTTTCCATAATTAGAATGATGGCTTCATTGCCAGGATCAAGTCTCCGACGGTTATAACAATTCTATCAATTCTATCAAGAACCTGCATTTATCTTAATATATATTATGTATTTATACTATATAATATTGAATTGATTACTTAATGAAGGGTTTTCTGCTGAAAATCATGACAGTTATTGCATCTGGATTGCTTTGTACAATGTGCATAGGATAAATAGGTACATAAGCAAAGGATGGGCATACACGGAGAGCAGGGGTAGCATTGGGTGCTAGCTGGTGGGTGGGCATTAACCAGTTGGGGAGGACACGTCAATAGGAAACTGTTTTGGAACAGAAATAGCTCATCTACATCTTGCCTGCCTGATATTAGGATTAAAGAGAACAATTTTTTGATCAGTGACCTCTGCATTGGCAACATCAGCGGTCGTCTTCTTAGTGGCTGCAACATTTCACTACTTCTCTTGCCAATAAACGCAACTCACACAGCAGATGTAGGTAACATTGGCATTAGGCCTTTTCTGTCCATAAGGGACAAAAACAGTCATGTTTCACTTGCCTCCAACTGACGGCCACTGCTAGCTAATGCGATAGCACACCTGTTTCCGTTTTACTTATTAAATCTGGCCGCTCCACCCTAAACAATTCTCCTCTCATGACTGATGTGTCCAAAGCATCCTGACTTTAACCCAACAGAATATTGTATTCTGTGAAGTTTATTTCCATTATAGGTAGGAGTGTTTGGATCATTGTGAGGATCAAGACTTTTCTGGCACTCAAAGTGAAAATCACAAAGCAGGTTGTGTCTTGCTACGCCTCTGTGGCAATTTGGATTCTGCCTCGAAGGAGTACAAGGATGAGTGGGGTTAAAATGGCCCACTCAGCCCTCACACTTCTACAAATGAAAGCAAACGCAATCATAAAGGTAAAACAGGCTCAATCAAGAGATATACTTTCTTAACCATTTGCGATAACACAGGCCGAGGGAAGGCCATAGTCTCAACAGGGGTGTGAAGGTGAACCAATAGTGACCCAAACAACACAGTATCACAGTCCAAAATAAAGGGCATGCCCAATGAAGGTTCCATAAAATTATAAACACGTTAATAAAACTCACCATCGGCAAGTAGTACAAAAAGAGATTACTCCAGAAAACCATGCCCAATGTAAAGGACAGAAGAATGTCACAGACTGAAGAATGTAGTCCTCTGTGTATAATTCCAGGGGTGGTAGATAAGGTTCTACCAAAAGGATATCTTGTTAAAAAGAGGAGAGGTCAGGACCAAGTGGACCATGGGGGCAGTTCAGTGTCACAGTACCTGGATTCAGTTCTTGGTGGCCTGACGCATCAGACCCGGGTTGAACAACCGGGTTCACTGTAGGGTTGTGGAGACACTGGCAGCGATAGGGCATTGAGCAAGGTCAAAATGTGGGTGTTCTGTGCAATCAAACAGCAGTGGTTCAAGCGATGCAGGTCAGAGTGCTCCCAAAAATGCTCCCAAAATGCTTCACAGTTGTCCAGGTTGTCCAGGCTGAGTCGGGCTTTGGCTGCTGGCAGAGTGATGGTCCAGCTGTTTGAGTCCACGGGAGATGGTCGTGAAGTGGTGATCAAGGTTGTACCAATGTGCAGTCGATGAGGTGCCACGTCTCGGGCTAGCTGGGCCGAGCCGTGGATGTAATCCCCGATTAGAGTCAACGAGAGACTCTCCAGAGATCTGGTCCGAGTTCCAGCATTGAGCACACGCTTCAGGCCGGGCAAGTGACGTGCTCTGCAAGAACAAGATTCTGTGTCGAGCTAATGTAGAAGTAGTGCAATAGTAGTGCAATAGTTCGCCTGGTTGGTGGTACGCAGACATCAGCACCAGCACCTTTGTGAGGAATTTTAAGATCTGTATGGGGAGTGTGCGCTCGCCTGTTTATTTGAAGTTTTTTTATTTAAAATGAATGATGGGAGATCAACCGTAGAAAATTTGTCGGGCTAATCCGCACATTTTTTTCCTATGCTCGCTGCCACTAAACACATAGAAAAGTGTACTCCGGGGGGAAACAGCCTACATCAGCTGCAATGTGACAGCCACAGGTACATCAAAGCATTTCTAGAAGGGGGAAGGTGACACCTTCCTCCGGCCATTTCCAGCCTCATTAAAATATCAAAGTCTCTGCCTTGTTCTTTGTAGTTCTGTGTGGTGGCAGCACATACTGATGAGAGTTAATTGAAGCAGGCCTGTGAAGGTGCTTGTTCACAGAACACAAGGGACAGGAAACAAGAACACCTCTTTGATATGTAATCTGTGAGCTTGAAGCTAGCTTCCACCCCTCTGTCTGAAGGGCAAAGAATAGCATGTCTTGAACAACTGTTTACAGTAGGTAACCCCTGCAGGAAGACCCCCTTTCAGAAGGAAGAAGTATGTGAATTGATGGATACAGAAAGTCTGTTCTCACCACGAACTTCAAGGGAGACCTGCTCTTTGATCAGGAGTCACAGAGAGCTCAATTAACCAGAGAGACACTCTGAGCCACAACATACAGGAAGATGGGTGGGACTTAGTAGTACATGTTGTCACCCCTTACTTTTCCTGTTGCAAATCACTCTGGTTATGACCTCATGCAGAACAGAAGATTGTTGGTGGGGCCTCAGGAATGGTTCATTACGGTAGGCTTAGCCTGCACCAATCACTGGGGACCATTTGACTTTAAAAGAGAGTTGAGTCCTTCTTTTGGCAGATCATCCAACAACCTCAAAAGGAGTAAGAAGAAGGACTCATGTGGATCGTGGCTGAAGGTACAGTCTGCCTTACAGCATCCACGAGTGAAGGAAGCCCAGGATTTCCAAGAGGGAAGCAAGATCCCTTCCCTAAAAATCTCCCAGGGAACAGAGGGAGATACTGCACTCAGAAGACCCGTCCAGCAGCTCCAGGACTGGCACTGAGCCAGCACACAGCATGCCCTGCTAGGTTCTGCCAGCAAGCTGCCTTGGTGGGAAGAGCCAGAGAGTCTTTAAAGAAAGGACAAGGCTGTTGCTTGCAAACACTCTCCTCAGCTTTGGGCCTTCCACATTAAAGGATGACACATGCCCTGCAAAGAAGCTAGGAGGAGTGCCACAACAAGCATCAACCAGCCTCAATCTTTTAAGGACATTTTCGAGACAGTCGAACCCTCAAACAGTGACCGGCTGCAAAATTGACTGTTGTCATGCTGCTGTCACTAAAGGCATCCAAGATGCCTCGACCAGCGGTCCAGAACTGCCAATCAGCACAGAGACAATGATTCTTGACCCCGAGCTGCTGTGTGTAGGCCAGCCTGCAGCTGTCCGTCTGGCCTCGCTTGCAGAACTGCCTGCAGCCTGATACCCACTGCTGTCTCCCGTCTTGAACTCTGTTGCAGGAGCTGCAAAGCGTCCTGGAACCGACTCGATGCTGTTGAGAATCAATTTCATCTCAAGCACCAGGTACATTGCAGTTCTGTCCCCCTTGTCATTATCTATAGGTCCCTAGTAACATTTACGACCCCTTGCTCCCTTGGTGCTCAAACCAAATAACCTTGAACAGTTAAGGCTAATTGATTTACTGACTAACCCTCCTGTTAGTAACCACATTGCATCCCTTTCCTTTCTGAAACTGTCTGTCCTCTGTGTTCCTTTACAGGGTGGGTTGTATTTTGTAGTGTGCTAGAACTGTCTGATGTAATAATTATTAAGTAGATATTTTTATACAAACTTGACTGGACAATCCCTTTTATCATTGGGTAATAATTGTATTTTTGCTTTGTTGTAACTAACCAATGATCCATGACCTTGAGGAGATAAGCCTGCCATTCTGTCTACTTTACCAAAATTGGACAAGGAGGTTTAAAATATAGTTGTGTTTCCAATCTGTTCAGATCCCTTCTGGCATACTAGAGGTGTGAGGCTGATTGATGGTTTAGAAAACGATATTCTCCCCTGCACCACTCGTTCCCAGGTAGTTGATTCGTCAAAGCATTCCCTTATAGTTCAATATGGGGGAACAAAGAGCGACTCGTTCAATGCAGTATAACAGGCAACTGCAGCTCGTCTCGCCTCCCGGTTGCTGTGAGGCCTTTGCAAAAAGTAACTGAGGACAGGATGCTCGAGTTCAGGATCTGCTCTTTAAGGAATTATGTTGAAGGGGTGCAAGACTCCTTCTTTTAAGGGCACAAGTCCTCAAGTGATTCGTCTAAAGCTAGACTGGTTTAGGGGACCATACCCTACTCCTGGCTGGAGTGGACTTTGCACTCTTCATTGTGCACCCAAAATGCTTTGCTCCAGAGGAAGTGGAGGAGATGGGAAAGGGAAAGAGAGGCAATGAGAAACAAGATGGTGAAAGGTGTGTTCCTGTATCCAGAGCACTCCTGTCTATCCTTTTCCCACACCATTCCCTCCTATTGGCAACAAAGATATTGCACTCTGTTGTGAGGCTACTCCTCCTGAATTTGTTTGTTCCTTTGATTACTGGGCCTAGGACAGCTGCCCTCTGTGCGTTTGTCTCTGGGGAGGGGGTTATCAGCCCTCACAAAGAAAATCAAAGGGACGCCGGGTCCTCTGGGTTTCTGTCTTGCCATATGGCAGTATCAGCCTGTCTGACCTGAATACACAATCTCTTCCACAGCAGAGCTGACTATCAGGAGCTGGCAAATGTACAATATCAATTGGGACGTGGTGGCCCTGATCATACGTATAGCCATGCACTATGCCTAAACTCAGGCATAGCTTATTCTTTGGGTAATCATCGAAGTCGGTGTACGTGAGGCATAGCTTAAATGTCACCCCTTTGCTGCTGTCACTTTGCTGTCACAGCAGTGATCAAGTGGGCGGGCATCTTGCGACCATTGAACCTGTCTGATGCGATTAGCAGACCAGGTGCTGCAGTTCAGGCTACTGAATCAGCAGGGCACAAGTGCACCATGTTTTTGGCTTGGAGTTCTGCAGATGTCCCCTTTGGAGAAGGAATCACCTGCATCATTTTATTAACCAAAAGTCAACAAAAGCCAGGGCTTTGCACTATTGCCAGATGGCAATTCCCCACAGTCCCAGCCTACTGGAACACTATCTGGGGCACAATCAAGACTGCTCCACTCCTCCTGCAGTTCAAGAAGGAACTCAGGACCCTGCTCCTTTGGGGAATACTTTGGGGGGTCACTTAAGACCTGCTCCTTCTGGATCTTTAACACCGCTGTAGTATTGGTTATTGAAGCTACTATGACCTCTGAAGTTCCTTTCCACCAACCTCTCATAACCCCAAATTGCTTGTAGGTTGCTCTGCTGCTTCCAAGTCAGTTTCATGTTAAGTACACATTAAAAGTGTTCATGTCCCAGTGCCAGCAGGCAGAGAGTGATTGGTTCAATAGCCAAGTGTGTACATTCAGCTATGCATGAATTGGGGTTCTTTCTGGGGCATGGTAAGAACCTTCAAAGCAAGATAACGGTATTATAGTGAATTGAGCTGTGCCAGCGTGGGTGGTAGACTTAACACAGGACATATGTATTATATTTCAAGTATATTTCCACACAACTGGATGGGTTGATTAAGCTTTATTCAGGAACTCCAGTAAGGCTGCAGCTCTCTCGCTTTGGCCAGCACTTCAACTCATTCAGTTCCTAAAATAACATTCTAATATCTCTACATTTTAATTGTTACCACATTAAGTGTTCTATGCAGAATGGTATGAGATCACAGAAGCACTGGTAACTTGAACTATGTACAGTGAAGTCTATTTACAATTACATCACACCTCCGTCCCTTTGAGCATGAAAGACAAAACTTGTTACAGGATATCTACACAAATTACATTTTTTCAGAACACTTTCCTTATTCCGAACTGCATTACCAAGACCATCTAACACTGTCTTAGTTTTTAAGAATTGATTATCAGTTTTTCTGGTCCAGCTTGGGAGTTTTATCGTTACCTCATCCCCTTTCTTGACATTCTTCAAACTACCACCATGTCTCACATCATACCACCTTTTACTCTGCTCATCCCTTTGTCTCACCTTCTCTTTCACTAACTGAATATCAATCTTTCAATTTTTTCGCACGTCCCATTCATCCAGGTATCAACAGGGTGTGTGGTTTCCAACCACGCATCATTTGAAAAGGAGCGACCCCATTCACAGGATGGATTGTGTTCCTATACTGAAATACTCTCTAACTCATTTCCTTCTTCCAATCCTCACCTAAACGCGCTTCCATTCATATTCCATCCATGAGTGTCCTCTTAAATCTTTCTAAACTCCCGTTGATTTTTGTATGATAAAGTGCTGTCCTCTTGTGTTTCACCGCATTCCTGACCAACCAACCTTGAAAAAAATACACCTGAAACTAATTGAGGACCATTATCTGACACAATAGCTGCAGGCCAACCTTCCCTCCAGAATATTTTTTATAAAAATGATATTCTTGGACGTGATGTCTTTGACTAGCCCAACCTCCGTCCACTTTATGAGCAAATCCATCATGACAATAACATACTTTCTGTACACCATGAAAATTGAATGGTCCTAACAAATCAATCGCAATGTTATCCCACACCATTTTGGGACTATCTGGTATCACCATGGGGGTGCTCTTGTTCTCAACACCTTGTCACTATCTCTGCATTGCTTGCACTATTTTATCCTTGTCTCAATAAATGCGTCTATTTCTGGCCACCAGAAATCCATTCTGATCAGCGCTTTTGTCCTACTGATTCCCATGTTGGACCTATGATCAAGATCTATAACTTTCTTGTGTATGCCTTCAGGTATAACCAATTGCTGCCCTCTACATATGTTGTCTACGAACCATAACTCATCTTTGACTCGCCTATATTTTTTTTTTTTTTTTTTTTAAACTCTTTATTTCTCATTTTCAACAATATTCAACAAGCAGTATCATCATCATAAGTCATTGAACTGCAAAATATACAATAGCAGGAAGCAATACAGCAGAATTTCATACCATGACCCCATATCCCACCATATCAAAATGTAAAATTAACTTAAAACCAAACCAGATATATCAAACAAATAACAACAGACAAACAAGACTACACAAAACAACCACATAAACAACACAATTCCCCCCCCCTATATGTAAAGTACCTGAAAGTAAACCATTTCACTCCACTCTATAATTCAACCTAGCATTATCCATAAAGGTCATTAAAACTCTCCCACATTTCATCATAAAGTTCTGCCTTGTTTTGTTTACTAAACATAGTTTTTTCAAATCTTGATAAAGCTCTAACATCCAAAATCCACTCCTCCACTGTCGGCTTTTTCCGTGTCTTCCAGACCTTCAACACTTGTTTAACCGCCACCAACAAAACTTTACGCACCCCGCACAATATCACCCAACTTACATTACGCCCACCACCATACGACAGGAATATAACTGCTAAGGGATTGCGTGGGTAAACAACGTCCCAGACCTGATCAATCCTGTCAATAACCTCCCTCCAAAATCTTACCACCCTTTCACAATGCCACAACATATGTAACAGAGTACCCTGTTCTTTTCCACAACCCCAACACAAATCATTATCAACTAAACCCAATTTGCACATACGTGTTGGAGTCCAATATATTCTGCCCAATATCCTTATATTCTAATTTCCCTTTTACACCCTCTTTAATGTTACACCTCCACTTGAGCAGCGTCTTTCGCGTGGCTTCCTGATAGTCTGCATCCTCCACACATGCTGCTAACCACTCCTCCTCCTGAAGAGATTCCTCTGCAACAAATATGTCACTAATCATTTCCTCACCTAGAGTTTCTATATCATAATTTGAAAACACTGGCTTCCTGGATAAAACATCTGCCAATATATTGTTATTATGACTCACCACAAGTTCCACAACAAACTCCAAAGCTTATAACCATGTCATCCATTTTGAAATGTGCCTGAATACACTATCCAACCCCTTATTGTTAAAAATGGGTATAAGTGGCTTATGATCGGTGCAATCTATGAACTTCCTTCAAAATTAATATACCTCATGTTTTAAAACGGCCCACAAAATGGCAACAGCCTCTTGCTCAATAACTGAATATCGGCATTCCACCTCTTTTAGAGTCCTGGAGACATATGTTAGAGTGTACTGTCTTGAGCCCTCCTCTTGCATCAAAACACCACCTAGTCCACTCTCTGGTGCATCTATACACACTATGGTCTTGGCTTGCTCTCTAAAACCTTGTAGAATGGGTGCCTTTGTTATGTTCTCTTTTACAACTTTGAACTCCTTTTCACACTTCTTATCCCATTCAAACACAACTCCTTGTCTCGTCAATTGTCTCAAATTGGTGATTTGGGTTTGTAAACCTCGAATAAACTTCCCATGCTCAATGAGAGCAGGAAATTAAGACACCTCATTTTTGTTGGTTGGTGCAGGCATGTCTACAATTGCCTGCACTGTGCTCCCTTTTGCTTTCACCCCCTGTCCAGAAATGCTGCAGCCTACATAATCTACTTGTCTCTTCCTGAACTTGCACTTATCTAATGTTAGTGTCAAACCTGCTTCTTCTAGTTTCTTTAGCACACTCCTGAGTCTCTCATCATGTTGTTTGACATTCCCAACCCACACCAAGATGTCATCCTGGTAAAACTTTACCCTACACAAACCTCCCAGAATACTATGCATGGCACGTTGAAAAACACTGGCTGCAGCAATACGGTGAAAAGGGCATCCTGACACACTTGAACAAACACACATGTGTTATAATCTTAAAATGTCATACAAAGAGGGATGCATTTTCTCTTGGTGATAGGCTCTATATAGCTCTAATAAAGAGTATGTATTGGAACCATTGATATTGGTGATCATCTCATCAATCTTGGGAAGAGGAAACCTCTCCGTAATTACATTTCTGTTGACTTCCCTAAGATCTATATACAAATGAATTTATCAATTAGGTTTCCTAACAATGACAATGGAGCTAAACCACTCTGAAACTTCCACTTTCTCCATTAAACCATCTGAAAACATTCTCTCAATTTCTTTCTAAACCTCTTTTTTACATTCTAATGGCACAGGCCTAACTTTCACAACAAAAGGGAAGTGCATTCCTTCTCAACTTCATCTTATGAACACATTTACTCAAACATCCAACATGATCCTGAAATACGTTTGGTGCCCACCCTCTATTTCATTATTGCCACTCTGTCTAATACTTCACTACTCTCACCTATTCCCTTCACAGATTGTAGATTTACGTGATTGTATTCATTATACACTTGTTCATCTCGGTTGGGATCTAATTGTATCCCTAACTACATCTGTGACATACACGTTGGACTTAATCATTTTCTTTTTGAAGTTCACGTTAGTATCAAGTTATCCAATAATAACAATGGGGTCTTCACCATAGGCATTGGCTTTAACTTTAGCCTCTTTCAATGTGCAGTCTGTTAAGTTATCCTGCATGACCTCTTACTTATCAACATGTAATATGGCCCACTGTCCACTAACATTTCAGTTCCAGTCCCATTCATCTCAATTATGGTTCTGTGCTTCCTGGCTTTGATTTCACTCGTTGCCGAGACAGCATCAATCACTTTTATGATGTTGAACCCTTATAAACTTCAACATCTTCCTCCTCACCATCCACTTCAAAACTTCCCATTTCACCACTCCAAAACTTACAACATCTAGAAATGTGTCCCCTTCTACCACATTGTCTACATTCCACAAATCTGGCTATAAACTCTTTGTCTCTGGCGAAATGATTGATATTGCCACATTTGTAGCACCCACTACCTCCTCTTGAATTGAGCCCTTAAACGTTCCTCTATATGTTTGAAATTATGATGTTCCTCCTCTTGTGTATGTTTGAAGACCTCCTCCTCTTCCACGAAAACTGAATTCTTCAGCACTCTTCTTATCCAGAGTTATAACCCTCCCTGTATTCTTTTCACTCCTGACAACACTATTCTCTGTTCTTTATGAGGAATTATTTTTGTCAATTTAAAGGGTTCTCCCTTCTTGGGCTAATTCCTTAATAATGATGGAGGCATGTTCTTTGTTATCTCAATAGCCCTGTCCAAGTCTGGATCTTTTTCCTTCCATAGTTCTCCTCAAATCCTATCGTCCATGCATGTTATCATGAGTTGATCTGTCAAGTGTTCTTCCTTACAACAGCCTTTGAATTGACACTCTACAGCCAGTCCTCTTGGAGCTTTTAGAAACTCTTCAATTGTCTCACCCTTTCTTTGATCTCTAGTGGCAAACGTGTATCTTGCTAAAATCTTATTTTATTTGACTTTAAAATGTTTGTCTTATTTCAAAATGTTGTTATCAAATGCATTGAGCATGTGACCTTCTTGTGGTGGGTCTGGTAACCTTTTTAACACTTCTTGTCCGCCATGTCCAAGACAGTGAAACAACAAGACATCTTTCCTGTCCACTGAATAGTTCGGACCATATACAGCCAGGGACGAATATCAAGAAATCATCCTTCTATTCCCTACATTTAATTCTTGGTTCACCACATCCCTGGGGAAGGAAAATCAGTGGGTCTGGTATATTTGCCTTGATATCGATGCTCTAATGTATTTGCAGTTCTTTTGATGGGATACTGCTTTTGTTCAGCCTCCAGTGTGTCCAATATGCCTAGGGATGGGAGATGCGTGAGTGACCTATGCAAAGTTTGAGACCGAATAGAGCCTTGGATGACTGTGACTGTGAAAGAGCAGCTTCTCTTGTTTTACAAACGAAAGACTGTGCTGACGCTCTTGTTACTATACAATATACTTCTTGAAGCATGGGTGCATTTATCCAGAGAGACGTTTTGATTAAAATTGCTTGGTAATTTTTCAGCACTGTCAATGGAGGTCCTTAAACAGCCACTAAAAGTGTATGAACCGACTGCAGCCAATGCTTCTCTGCTGTAACGGTAGGCTGAAGCAGCTGTGTTCTCTGCATCCTTCGCTGCTGCTGCAGAGATGTACATTTTAACACCCAAATCCCTCACGGAAGCACAATTCTGCACTGTCAAAATGCGAGCACTGTAGAAGAAACCTGATTATAATGCAATGCGTATTTGACAAAAAATCAAAATGACAAAAAAACAAAACGGTGCAATTAACCTGGTTGTCATGGCAACAGTTACATGGTATGCTTGGTGTGAATGATGGCCCCTTAAAGAAACACACACACTTTTTTTTTCGTCTTTCAAATGTTGTCTTCCTGGTTGAAATAAAAATAATAATTAACAGTGCAAGCACCCACAGCTTGGACATTAATCTTGATTTTATAAAATGTTGCTTCCAAGCAAGTCACTTGCATGCCTGGCCACTGGCAGTGATCATCCTGCACATTTTATTCCGGTTATAATAGGAATGAGTGGAACAACTGCACTCTATTCTACATTTAGAGTGATAGTTCAGTGGGTCAGCTGACTCTGCAAAAGAGTTATGTGTAAATTTGAAACATAGGTTCGAAACCTGGAACTTCACTTCTGTTTATCCCCCAAAGTTCATAACACAACCATCAATGAACAGGGTATTGTGAAAATGACTTATTTGGAATGCTTTGAAGATGCAGTCATTGATATCTGTTCTGTTCATTCCCCCATGGAGCATAAATGAGGAGATAAACAGATGCATAATTGGTTTATGCTTTGCACTTTCACGCAGGGGGACATAAATGGTGTTTGCAAGCAGAGTGGGAGGCAGGCGGGGACATCCATTTCCTCGCCCTCATTCTCACTCCGCCTGAAAAACAACCCAGTGTTACACCTAAAAAGAAATATTCGTGCAGGCATAAAACGAATGGATTTCTAAAAGCAGTCATATTCCATAAGAATTTCACAAAAAGGTCTGGGAGCCCCTCTACCGAGAACAAACACTGCCAAATAAGCTGTTCTATGAGAAGGTGCTCACTCAGGAGGGTCTACAACTACATTTTAGCCAGTGGTCTAAGTGGGCGGGAGCAGTGCTCCTATACTTTTTTTATTACGTTTGACCGTTTCTATACTTTTATGTTAACAAGAAACCGGTCCAGAATTGTTTCACTTGAAAACAAAAGTTTAGGAAGAAGGTGAATTTTGTCCTTGAGTACTGCACTGAAGGTTCCCTTAACAGCAGGCATGTTTGTTTGGGGGTTTATATTGTGCATGGCCAGGGCCTGTCAATGGGGTTTGTGAGGACCTAGGCCAGCCCAGGAGGGGACATATTTTCACTACTTCTTCTCGGCCACTTTGACCGCTGGTTTTAGCTCACTGTACCTTTCACAGAGCAGAGGCATGTGTCTGGGGTTGCTGTTGGTACTCTTGTTCATAGGAGAATTGCCTAGATTTCAGGGCTGGACTGCCGGAGTGGGTGGGACAAGGACTGATATGCAAATGGTTATTTTGCCTCTGTGAAAGGTACATTGAGCTAAAGCATGGTTGTAGACCCTCCCGAGTGGGCACCTTCCCATACAACAGGTTATTTGGCCATGTTTGTTCTCAGTAGAGGGGCTCCCAGACCTTTCTGTGCATTTTTAGGAATTTTGGGTGTCACCCCAAAGTTACCCAGGGTAATCCATACGTGGACCCCTTGCTCGCTGTGCTTAGAGAGGCACAGCTTCACCTCACTGATGACGTCCGATTAAGCTGAAACACGTGTCGGGGGTTGCTGTTTGTACTCATAGTAAAATTGCTTAGCATTTCGGTGCTGGACTGCAGTTGTGGCTGCGAGAATGACTGATATGCAAATGGATATTTCTCCTGTGTGAAAGGTACAGTGAGCTAAACCGTGGTTGTAGAACCTCCCGAGTGGGCACCTTCCCATAGAACAGGTTATTTGGCCATGTTCTTTCTGGGTAGAGGGGCTCCCAGACCTTTTTGTGTATTCCATAAGAATCCATTGCAAATGACACATTAACATATTTTACAAAATGGACAGTAAGAGGAACAAGTAGAAGCAGGCCCTTCGCATTTGCATCCTGAATTGCATGGAGGAGGCCCCTTCTGTTTGCACTTAAGCGTAAAAAGATGCCGATCTTGATGCATTTGTCGGGCAGAGTTTGAGCAGTATGCATGTTGATGGGGTGGCGGTAGCAGTTACGGGGGACCTTGCGCAGTGTCCCAGAGGTGCATACCTGGTTGAGGGGGACCACACACACTGTTTCAAGGGTGCATGTGTTTGCGCTCTAAGAGCATGCAAAGGTAGCTGTTTCTGGCTGTTTTTACTTTGTGTGGGGACCTAGTGGGGGTGTTCCAGCCGCGACTTGCATATATGATTACTTTGTGTGAACAATTCCATGAATATGTGGAGCACGCTGGGAAGCTTCTGCTCGCAGGCTCATGCAATGTCGTTCTCGGCACGCAGGCTTTGAGGGATCTCTGTGCACTTTTCTATGAATAGGGCCATAGGTGTTAGAACCAGGAGAGAATTCTCATAAAGAAGGGGCATCCAAAATGGGCAGCAGGGCATCCCCTTTCCATTATAGAATAGATGTCACTGGTTTCTATTATGCATGTACTTTCCGATCAGTAAACCTTACATTGGGCACAGTGCCAGCTAGTGCCTACCGTGACAAACCTCACAGACCATAGCTGGTCAGATAGCACAGTTAGCTAAGTGCTTGCCCCTGACATCTGTGCACAGCGGGTCAACTCAGCCTTTCATCTTTCCAAGGTCAACAAATTGAGTACCTCCGTGTGGGATAATAATGTCTTCTCTTATTTCAGCTCTCTGAGACCTATGGGTGTGTAGCGCTATATGAGAAATACATTATTATTATGTGGGTCGATGTCCCGCATGGTGGTATGAGGGCCAGTATCTCTGTTGGCAGAGTTTTTGGTTGAATATTTTTGGACAAAAAAGAATCGAAAATTGTTTATCTTTTATTTGGGAGTGCTCCCTCACCAAGGACCCCTTCCCTATTATCTAATCCCAATTCCCCACCACGTATCTCTTATAGCCCCTTACGTCCCCTCGACCCTCCCCGCCCCCCAATATTTTTTGATTCTTTTTTTCAGCTGAAAGTTTACAGCAAACAACTCAACGAAAAAAAAAGCCTGGTGATGCAACAACGTCATGCCAGGCGGCCCATATGCGGCATAAGCCATTGATTTAGATGCTTTCTCTTGTTAGCCAATTCATTATGTCTGAGCTTCTGAACTTGGGGCTGAGAGTCGGGCAGAAGTGGGCAAAAGAACAGAGGAGAGCTGAGTGACCGAGCATAAGATACATTAAAAGAAATCATGCAGTCAGTGCATGGGCAGCGAAGGTGCCAGGGGAAAAACATTGGCATCCAGGGCAATGTGGAGCTCTCCTGAAACATGGCGACCAGCAACAAGGCAGTATTTAGACACTGAGAGCATTCTCGGACAGCACATGGGGATGGAGAATGCCACTGTGGTAGAACCCGTGCAGTCAGTGCTTAAAGTGGGCCGGGGCCTGCCAGGGCCAGGCCCCGGCAGTCTCCAAAAAGTGGGACTGAGCCGGGGCCCTGCCGGGGCCCCGTCCCACTGCACGCAACATTGGCGGGATGCATTATCCCGTCGCGGCCGCAGCCGCGACGGGAGATGCGCCTGCAATGAAGTCAGGCAAGCTGACAGAAGTAGCAGCCAACCACAGCTTGTGACTGGCTGCCACTTCCGTCAGTCATAGTAACTGCATCTTGCAGTCTCTAGAGGCGTCTCTAACCCTCGGCGAACCTAGGGATTCCTTGACATTTTTCGAGGTTTATGAAAGATGGCTTGGAAAGTACACATTTCAAGCCATCTTTTATAAAGCTTTGCCGACGGACAATTTTGTCCGTAGTCAAAGCTTTATAAAAGATGGGTTGAATTGTGTACTTTCAAAGCCATCTTTTATAAACCTCAAATGTTTAAAAAAGATGGCCTGAAAACTAGGCAAACCGTAGGGTATGCACACAAATATATATAAATGTTATATATCTGTGTGCGTACCTTACGATGGTTTGTGTACTATGCAAGCCATCTTTTATAAACGTAGAAATATATTACATATCTCTATGTTTAGAAAAGATGGCTTGCATAGTACACAAACCATAGTAAGGTACGCACACAGATATATAACATTTATATATATTTGTGTGCATACCCTACGATTTGCGTACTTTTTAGGCCACTCCCCTCCCGCAAGCCACGCCCCTAAATGAGAGCCCCCCCTCGATTTCTTACCCCACTTAAAGGCCTGCGTGCAGTGAGAGCCAAGTGGGGCTGAATGGGTGCATGCAGAGCAACATTGTTAGGTTAGGTTAATAACACGTATAAATCGCAACATTCGCCCAGAGGCATCTTGGTACTAGCAACAACGGGTGAGAAAACAGAAGAAGCGAATAAAACGCTTTAGAACACGTGAGACTTCAAAGACTGCCTGAAAGACAGGTGGTTGTCCATTGAGGAATAATGTGAGAGACACCTGGTGCACTGCGAGTGACATTAAGGAGGAACATGGGCACATAGGGCACCACAGACTTGGGCCATCGAAAGTGACATTAAGCTGAGCCTAGTCACTGGGAACAATGTGGGGCAGACATGGCATATATAGAGTGTCATTGAGACATACGATAGGCGCCGAGAGCAACGGGGGACAGACCTGCAGCAGCGAGATGGACAATGGGCACAATATGGGCAACAAGCAACGTGAAACTGTGTCTTACAGTGGCAGCGAGGTTGCATATTGTGGTGCACCAGGGGCATGGGAATGTGATATAAGCCACATTGTGACTTCTTTGAGTAGATGCAATTTGAAAGTGTCGGCAGCTGTGTCACATTGCGCTAACACGCTTTGCCATCTGCTTTGTGCACAGCCAGCTAGAAAGCGCGGCAATGCTGGCATATTTTGTTGGGGCAGGCATAATGACTGTCTGGGCCCAGCCAGCGTGACAATTTGGTGTAAAATGCTCCTGTGAACTGTTGGTGACTGGCATCTACTGGACGATTGTATGGCTCCCTTGCCCTCTTTTCTAAAAATGTGTGCTGTTAAATGTCCAACTCCAAATCGTTATTTTAAAATGTTCTTGGGTGAGAACCCAAACACTCACCACCCCGTCCTCCCCTCACCCAAACCTAGCTGATTCGATTGGGGCTCCCTCACTGAGCTCCCAGTATTGGTTCGAGTAAGACCCGACCGTTTAGAGGTTCTCCAGCTGCTGCAAGTTTTTTTGTTTGTTGGTGGGGTCTATTTTATTTCTCTTTTTCTACGTGAGTCTCTCTTTTATTCCCACCCCACCTTGATAAAAAAAAAAGTCCTTCCCAGAATCAAAGACACTTGCTGCTATTTTATTTATTTATTTAACGTATTTATTGTTTGTTTGTTAGGCGCTTATACTGCAAATACATTCTGTTTCAAAGCGCCCACAGGGCAACAGGGAGGAAACGTGGCATTTCAGTACAATTAAAATATACAAAAAATACAGTGGGGAAGGGACAGCCGAAACCAACCCACTATGCCTTGTGAGTATTCAGAACGTGCAAGTGCAGCAAAGAAGAGGGCAGTGGGGTAGGTGCTGGGGTGTCCATGCTCGAAGGTGAGCCACAGATGAAGTGCAAGGTAGGATAAGTGCTATGCGACCAGGAGCTGCGTTGAGTGGAGTAGTTCTCAAGTGTGGGGGTGGGGGTGCCCGGGCAAGTGCTATATATATATATATATATATATATATATATATATATATATATATATATATATATATATATATATATATATATGTTGTGTGTGTGCCGTGAACAAATACAATGTGTTCTGTCAACAAAAACTTCAATTTCACAAGCATCTGGTATTTCACATCAGCTTATCATTCAGCACATTCTATTCCAGAGCTGTCAAAATATGCATTATACTACTGAATCCATTTCAATTCACACTGAGAACTTAGAAGTACAAACAGAACAGTGCTTGACCCGTGTACACACCTCTTCAAATAGAACTGTTAGATCTCTTTTTTCAAGATGTGGTTATTTAATCATAGATTTATTCACAGAAAAATTAAACTGACCCCTATGAAATTCATGCCCCAAACCAGAATATAGCATGTGATTAATTCTCTCATATGTAAACAGCTCAAGCTTATGACATTATTTCAGGGAAACAATGGTATTATTATTAGGGAGGCGGGGAAACAAGGGTACATGAGGAAAAGTTGAAGGGGAGAGAGGGAATGGCTGACAGAAAAAGAGGCACATAATGGTGTAGTTAAGCGTGAGTGGAAAGAGGATTTTGAGGATTTTGAGGAAGCTAATTAACATGAAGGAGCGAAAGAGAAATGGGGATTCTCTATGGTGCGTCCAACACTCAAACTCACCTATTCGTAAAACACCAGGTGCCAGAAGCTCCTTGGCTGCCCTTGGTTGTCATGTTGGATGCTGAGCTGAATGGCAGGCATACTCCTGCTAGAGGTGTGCGGGATGCAGGTCACAGCGTGGGCAATGCCAAGCAGTAACACAATAAAGAACATCATCTCCATGCACATATATGTATAGAAAAAGAGTTAACATGTATTAATCGGAAGTCATTATTATATTTACAAACTGGATTAATTAACTAGCTAGAACTGAAGCCGAAGTTGCCAAAGAACTAGAACAAAGGATCATTGCATTCTGGGGATTGAAGTCACAGGCGCAGATTCTCAAAAATGTGCTCATTACCGAAACGCACAGGTCACCTTGTTCTCAAAGGAGACCGTCTATTCTATGTAAATGTCATGTGTGTCCATGTTTCTACGCCCCGAGACTTGCGAGTTACTGGCCCAATATAAATAAATTAAGAAAATTGACATTTCACGGGGGCCTGAACAGCAGCGCGATATTGCAGTGGCCGGCCCCTTGAATACATTAGTGTCATGAGTGACTAATGCATTACAACATCCCAACACCCACATGGGTGCTGGGAGCGCATTTCACAGTAGCCAGTCCACAATGGGCCTGTCACTCTGAAATGTGGAAAACATTTTTTTTTAAAAAAAAGTATTTCTATCCCTGTTTGAAGGATAGAAATGCAAGTGGGAGAGCAGTGGTTTACAATGATTCTCTCCCTCTTCAGAGACAATGAATAACACGGCTCAGAAATGAACCTCTGACGCATTGCTCTTTCCGCTGTGCCTAGTCCAAAGAGGCACAAGGAATGGATGGTCTTTGATTTTTGTGCAGATCAAAGTGCATCCCGTTTTGTGAATGTGGCATGTACATTTAAATGCCATCTTACTTGTGCAAATGCACAAAGGGAGTGAACAAAGGAATCTAAATATATACACATTCAAGATCATGATTCTTCAGGGAAAGGGGATGGAGAGTCAGGAGAACCAAATTCAGAGGCAGAGATTGAGGGGAGAACGACTGCATGCCTGGAATTCAACTGTGTGTTGCCAGAGTACTCTGAAAAGATATGGTACAAAGAGTCATTGATTATGTGAAATTAAGTCCAAGTTCCCAGACTGTTCCCAGACAGAGAGTGAGTGGAGGATCATTGCATACAAGAAGCTGAAGTCAAATTTCCCAGATTTCTGTGAAAGACAGAGGAGGGACATTGCATGCTGTGAATGAAAGTGGGCATTTCTGAGTTCCCTACATTCTTCTGAGTCATTCCAAACCGGAAATCTAAGACTAAGTTTACAACTTCCTCTGAGACACAGACTGATTGGTGAACATTGCATACTGGTAAATAAACAACGTGTTTACAGATTCCTCTAAACAGGATATTAATGTTCCTGTGTAGTTGTAGGGCTCGCTGCCAACGCACTTGCCCCTCTTTAGTCTATCTTTAACTCTGCTTTCTGTTTTCTTTGTGGCCTTCCTTCTTAACCCGCAAAATACTCTTAGTGCTCTCCGCTGACTATCTTGACTAACTTGTGTGCTGTTTCAATATCCCTGCTTTGTCTTCAAATGTACCCTTAGCCTTGCTCCTCCTTGTCTCTCTTCCTTAGTGCCTCTCTATTCCTAACCACTCACTTTGACCCACCTCGCTGTTTGTCCTAGCTCTCCCACATCTTCAATATCACATCACACAGCACTCAATATCACCTTCGCTCATTTGCTCTTCTAAATGTACCCTTAGACTTTTCCTCCTCTCTCTTCCTTAGTGCCACCCTATACCTAACCACTCTCTTTGGCCCACCTCGCTGTTTATCCTGGATCTCCCACATCCTCAATATCACATCACACAGCACTCAATCTCACCTTCGCTAATTTGAAGTATAAATGTACCCTTAGCCTTGCTCCTCCTTGTCTCTCTTCCTTAGTGCCTCTCTATGCCTAAGCACTCTCTTTAGTCCACCTCACTGTTTGTTCTGGATCTCCCACATCCTCAATATCACATCACATAGCACTCAATCTCACATTCGCTCATGTGCACTGTGTAGAGGAGGTGCCAAGTACCTCCACTCCACCTGCCCCGCCTCCATTACCTGAGAACTATGAACCAAAGTATGTGACGTATACTACACCAATCAGAAAGCAGGAAGAAGAGCAATGACTCTGTGCAGTACCCATAAGAATACCCATACCTAAGAGAATATGGGAAGTGGAGTACCCATTGAAGAAACCATACCTACATCCAAGACAATATGATGGCCATTTGAACGTGATTCCTGATGAATTAAAGAAACTGAATGACCAGGATGAATGGTGACGTCATACGAAACTGAATCGACTCCATATGGAAGATAACCAGACCAGAGAGGCAGGCGATTTATGAAGAACAAAGAAGTACTAATGATAAGTGACATCTTGGAATCAAGATAAAGAGACATATGCCATAAGCATGATGAAGATACTTAGTAAGTTTAAATGTGTACAGATGCAATGAAACGCAAGTAGCAAAGCAATCATGAAGCTAGCCAAATTCTTATAGTAAATAGATCGCTGCAAGCGCCAACATAAACATATATAGCTCATAGATATATATGGATTAAATAAAGAATGAATGTTCCACTTCGTATAAAGCAGTCTTGAACAACGAGGAAGGCCTCAATTCAGTGTCACAGTTACAAAAGCAAATTAATTAAACAGAATATATTTCAGCTAAGGAGTTGGATGAGTCAAGAGAGCCAAGGTGTTACCAGAACTAGAATTGGCTGACATTGGATACAATTAATGTGAAAGAACAGAAAGCTCCTGTTCAAGAAGGTCAAGTGAAAACAAATAACGTCAGAAGACTATTAGAGAATAAAATCAAATACATGAAAAAGGCTCAAAACGTGGTGTCCAGTCATGTGATGGAAGAAAGTTGGACGCATGAGGAGATCACACCTATGCTTGGAAGCCAGACAGTACCCATACTCCTTAAAAAATCCCAGAGAACAATACAAACTCAAGGCCAACTTCAGACACTAATGGATGCTGAACCATTGAGGTGATAATGGAGTTTACTTTTAATTGGTGGGAAGCTGGTGTAGAGACCAGCTCACCCGTACCTGGTTGTTCAGTCTGCATGCTGCTCAAGTAGGTGGAAGTTATTGACGGGGTTAGTAGCCAACCAATTGTAGAGGACCACATAGTTGGTGGTCCTATAATTGCATAGCCAATAGGACGTTGTACATTTAGTGATGTTCATAGTGGCCATTTTGAAGGGAGGGCTTAGTTGCACCACCTGTTGTAGACTATCTAATTATTTCTCTGTGTTACTCTATACAGATATTACACCTATACTTAGTAATTCACTTAGAGCCAATCCCGCTTTTAGAAGTTTGCCGCGCAGGATGACGTTGGTAATGATGCAGGTCAACATGTTAGCGATAACCAATTTAGGGTTAAAGAACCCAGCTTTTTTTTAAATGATTGAGAGTTGAGTATCGAACGATTGCTGATTTTCATTGTACTCGCTGTTTTACTTACTTATATTAAACCAGACAAACATTTTCCCAAACTATTTGTGTCTGAATTATTGATGTTTGATTAAAATCTGCATCCCCATCCATCTCCAGAGTATTGCTACTCTTCATAAAGGGCTGGAAGTCTCTAGTTCAACTACTTGATCCTAAACGTCTTATTCCTGGTTCACTCGCTGTCCTCATTTTGATTTTCTTTTCAAACTAATATTCTTGTTATCCACTGAAATAATTAAATTGGAGCTTCATGCTGGGAACCCTTTCATCTTAAATACTTTTTGGTACTATCATTGGAAATTTGATAAGTTCAGCATTTCAGCAACATTTTTTAACTCAAATAAATAAACAAAGACAGAAAAAAGAACAATTAGATACTGGGAATTGATTGTCAAGTGCCTTGATTCCTCAGAGAAAGAGCCATTGCTTGCTAGGAATTGAGGTCTATGTACTTACACTCCGCTGAGAAAGGGCATGCATGTGGAGCCATTGCTTGCTGGAAATTGAAGTCCAAGTTCCCAAATTCTCCTGAGAATGAGGATGAATGTAGAACCGTTGCTTGCTGTGAATTGAATTCTAAGTTCCTAGACTCCTCTGAGTAAAGGGATGCCTGTGGAGTCATTGCTTGCTGGAAACTGAAGTCCAGGTTCCCAAATTCCCCTGAGAATGAGGATGAATGTAGAACCATTGCTTCCTGGGAATTGACATAAAACTTAATAGATACCTCTGAGAAATATGATGAACGTACACATACTGCTTGCTGGGAATTGAAGTCCAAGTTCCCAACTACAAGCGATGAAGAGATTAGGTTAAGAACCCTTGCATATAGGAATTGAAATCTAATTTGCCAGATTCCTAGGGTAAAGTAACTAGACGAAGGAGCATTGCTTGCTGTTAATTGAAGTCTAGATACCCAGACACATATCATAAACAAGAGTGACACTTGAGTCATTGCTTGCTGGGAGTTGATGTCCATGTTTAAATCCATTTACGCAAGTGAGCTTGAACAAACTGTGGTCCTTGAGCAGAAAGAGTTGAGAGATCTAGCCCATTAGCTAAACTCTGTATTAATAAAACCTTTAAAGGTCATGGCTGATCTACTGATATCATTTAAAGGAATTGGCACAATCACATAGTTCCTAGTGATGCATCAGGCAGTAGGCAAACCCACTCTGGAGGACAGCAATGACACGGTTTAAAGAGGCAGAAGCTTATTGTTCACCATATTAGATGTGCAACGCATTATAAAAGGTATAATAATATATGGGATGCAAGGAAAATGCACTGCAATGTTTGGTCCAGATCTAATCTTCTTGCATGATCAAACAAAATCTTACTGGCTTCTTTTGAAAAATAACTAAACAAGCACCATTAGTGCTAAGATAATTGCATGCTACACAAGCAAAAGCAAATATCTAACATAAATGTCCAAGAAACAAGAGAAGGTCCTCATCCTCGAGTAGTCCTTCACAAAGTGGTAGGGATGTTAAAAACCATACATCGGTGCATGTTTCCACTTCAATGTTTTGTCTTTCTTTTAAACCTCACATTCACCATTTAACAACACTCGGCTGCTTCTAGATAGGCGTGTGCTAAATAAGATAACATGGCATAACTAGGGTATTTGTAGAGCACACATTTTTCCCAAAGGGGTTTCTTGACGCTATTGTCAGATAAAATATGTTTATTGTTACCCAACTCTATGGTACTCATTTTATCGACCTTTGATGTATGAAGGGCTCAGAGATCAGATCTGCTGGGATTCAAACCTGTCACCATGAGGTCAAATACAGACCCTTGTAGTGGATGCATTGGTCCACTGAGCCATAGACATCTCTCACCATCATAGAGAATATTGTCTTTTGAAATGAGTTTAACTTTGACTACTATTTAGTAAATACCACTCTTTGTAGGAACAATCATGATCATTAAAATGGACCTCCTAAATTCTTGAACTTAAAGCCTTTCTTGCTCTATGAGATCAGGCAATGGGTTGTCTATACTTTCTATATTCTGTGTCCAATAGCCTTCTGCCAAGTACCTGAAATATGGCCGAAGAGGACAAGGGTGGAGACAACCAGAAGCCAAAAAGAGGACAAGGCAATGAGTAAAAGGCAGCATAGTGGAGTAGATGAGGAATGGGAAAAATGGGGCTTGGTCAAGGAGGCCAAAACAAGAGTGTGCTGTGGGTAGATGAGGACATAAAATGGGAAAGTGGAGGAGGTAGGAAGAGAAGGAGTGAATGTAAAAAAAAAGGTATGGGACAGACAGGAACACAGGAAGAGAAAAGCAGGGAGATTGAAAGCGAAGACATAGGACAGACTGGGAAGGTGGAATTGGTTGACAACATAGAAGAAAGATGAAGTAGGGAACATTGCAGACAAGAAAGAGAATGAAGAGGGGGGTGCAGAGTTCTATTGTGTCACATCTGCCATTATGTTTGTTGTTGTTAGTACCACCCCAAGGGAGTATCCTTGCATGCATGTAAGAGTAATTTGTCACTTGCTGGGTAGAGGTGTCATAGGGACATACCTGTCAGTGATTTGAAATAAACCTGCCGAAGGGGATGTTTCAATGTAAGATGAGCTAAGAGATTATTATTATTATTATTATTATTATTATTATTATTATTATTATTTTTTTTTTTTTTTTTTAAGTTCGAAGTTGAGGAGAGCTGGGGCCTATTTAGCTCCTGCTTGTAACCTAGAAGAGTCTGGTAAGCTGGGCACCAACAGCTACCAGGAGTTACTTTTGGCTGCCCAGGCAAACTGATACCGAACAAACACACATATGTCAATTTAGCTCTGTGTGGGTTTGGGAAATTCTACAAATAAACATTAGGACACATCTATAAGACATTTAAAGCATAAAGGGTCATAAACAATGGATAAAATGATACGTTTGAATCGAATGTGAAAGTTAGATTTGCAGCATGCTGTTACGCTCACCTGGTTCCCACAGGGGAGTCGATCGGACCCGGACAGCTGCGGTCTCCACCAACGTGATGAGTAGTGAAGAGATGACAGTCTGGACTGGCCCGCCTAATCTTGTCTGCTGGACTCGTAGAAGTATTATCAATGAGAAAGGGATTTAGCCACCCGTGGACCTTAGTGATGCCCCGCTCCCAACAGTTCTCATTCTCCCCACTAATCACCTCTGATATCCCCTTTTGGTAACCTCACCTTATGTTTTTAAATGATGAGCTCTCCATCATGCATGGCATTCAGGGGCGCGTAGGCACCAGTTACTTCACTGGGTTGAAGGTACTGGAGGAGTTCCAGAGGAATATTAACTCCAGTATCTATAAAGTTCAAAGAGTTCAATATGTCCGATGTTCAATCTTGTTCCATTCCCTCGTTAGGCTGCAGCTGGGTCCAAAAGAATATTGCCTGGAGGCAGCTGATCACGTTCAGGTAAGAGTCTGTATCACCAAACACTGCCCGGTAAAAGTTGCATGAGTTTAACTTGCTGTTTTCTCTCCCTTTATAGGTGCGGCATAGGAAGATGTGGCGAATTAAAGAATAATACCTCCGCTGGTAAAGCAGGTAAGCCTATGGTGGCAAAGAGATTGTGTTTGTTGGTTTTCTCGGCTCACCTTGTTATTCCTTTTGTTTTCCCCCCAGGTGCTCGATTTCGACGAAGAAAATGATGGAGGCAGCGCCGAGTCGAAAGATGTAGTGAACTGGTGAGTATAACGCGGCGCTGCTGCTGGCGAAGCGACGCGTGCTGAAATAATGTCCTTTCCAGGCTCGGAGATGTGCTGGGTCCAGAATCAGGTAAGGAATCAAATAATGTCCGTGATTTAACCTCTTCTCCTTTCTTTTCCTTTTGTCTAGGAGCTCCGGATTTGAGGCGGGCGTGGCAGAAGACTGGCTGACTTGCAGACACGGTGAGCGTCACGCTGCTGGATGCAGAATAACGCAAAGCATGGGCTGCTGTTCGGGCGTGGTTTAAATAGCCTGCAAAGTAGTCCCAGGTAAGACGTTCTAGAGAACCACACCCGAGTGAAAAATAGTCTGTAATAAAATAGTCCCATCCAGGCCTCACGTTGGCTTGGACTCATTTGCAGCATGGTCTGCATAAGGTAAGAAAAGTATATGAGCCTGGCGCCTATGGCGCCAGGACTGTTTTCTATGATGAGCGTGGCGCCTAAGGAGCCAGGACTGAATCCAAACAGCCCCCACCCGGGGCTGTTGGGGTTTTAATGAGTATCTGGATGCCTGCTCCCGGGGCTGATGGACACGATCCGGATGCCTGGGGGCAGGCATCATGACACATGCTAAGTACTAGCTCCATGTTTCCCAAGGGTAGCTCCTGGCCCCTGGTTAATTCTGGATACCCAGGAGCAATACCTGCTTATCCGATCTTAATTTAAATATGTGTTGTTATGTCATTTATTGAGTGTGGACCTAGCTTCAGGAAGCAACAGAGCACTTTACAAGACATAGGAAGAAAGCCACAGTGAGGGAATCATAGATACATGTTAGAGGGTCAACTAATAACAGGGGTGAGAGAGGGCAGCCAATGTGGCAGTTACACGCAACCAGTAGAAGAAAGAGGGTTGGTATTAGATCACCCAGTCTCAGGTTAGGTGGGCAGAAGAGGGTATGTGAACCTAGGTGTTAGGTAGGAACAATTCCCTGAGGAAAGTCTTGAGCTCCTTCCTGAAATGTAGGAGCAAGGGGAAGACTCTGGTGTTGATGGGGAGGGGGTTCTAGAGTCTGGTGGCATCGATAGTGAAGGACAGTCTTCTGGTTCTTTCCTTCCTGAACTGTCAGAGTTCAGTGGATCATAGGCCTCCAGAGATGTTTAGTTTCTCAGTGAGGTAGCCTGGGGGCCTTTGGCCTGTGGATGTCTTCGATTAAAGATATCTTGGGGGAGATCTGCATGTCTTCTGTTTTTGGTGGATGTGGATGTTGTCTGGAGCCAGAAGTGTTCGGTGCAGTTACATGTAAAAGTTGAAAATACAAGGGACAGGATGGAGGCTTGCAGGATTTCACAGCAGTGAATGGGTAGAGTTGGTAATGTGAAGGAATCCATTTGGGAAAATTAGTGACGGTAAGCAAGGTAGGATTTGAACCAGCTGGGGAGAATCTTGCTAAGCAGCATTCGGCAATGTCAAATATTGGTGAGTGTCTGGTATCTACTATGTCAAATGCTACTGATACATCAATGAGAATGAGGAGGCTAGAATGGCGAACATCAGGGGTGTTTGGGGCATCATTGGTCACATTTATGGTAGCTATTTGCATGCTTCATCTTTTTCTGAAGCCAGATTGGTAGGACTGATGGAGGTTATTGGCTTCGATGTGTTGGAGGAGTTGTGTGGCTATTTTATATCAAGCATCTTACATAGGAAGGGAAGATGGGCGATGTGGTGCAGATTGCTGAGGTTTTCAGGGTCCACTAGTGGTTTCTTCAGAAGAGGGCGAATTCTTCTGCTCTTCAGGTTTGAGGGGAAAGTGATGGAGCTGTTGATAATTGTCAGGTAAGGGAGTTGTGCTTCAGTCGGATGGGTCATAAGTATAGAGGCAGGTAAAATTTCCCCCAAGCATATGGTGTTGCCTTGAGGGATGCTAGAGCTTCCATAGTGTGTGTCTTGAAAGTTGTCCAGGTAGTCGTTGATGGGATGTGTAGTGTGCTATGAGTTGTGGTGTTGGTTTCTGTGTAGTGGTGGATCATGCTGTTCCTGTTTGTTGAAGAAAGAGTTGATGGTGGTGGATTTTTTTATGGAATGCAATACGGGTGGATCGGGCAGAGGGTTGATGCAAAGCTTGAGGGCTTTAAATAGAGTTATGCATTCATTGATGAACTTGGCTTTGATGATGTTGGTAGTATTTGCCCATGGCAGTCTTGATCATGTATAACAAAGTACCTTGAGCACAGTGAGATCCGATGCACTGCTGGATTTGGTTCACCTAGTATTTTCCTGTATTCTGATAGTTCTTATCTTACGTTGAGCTTTTGCGTGTACCAGGTTGTGTCAGGTTTAGGTTTGTGGGTGCATTGTCTCACTGTGGCATGACGTTTCATTGGGGTTGGGATGGCAGGCTCGAGTTTCTGGAGAAGTGAGTCACAGTTCTAGTTGCACTGAGTCAGGTCAGACCATGTGAGGTGGAGATTTTAAAGGTCTTTCATGAAAGCTTCCATTGGGAAGTACTTGAGTGATCTGATGGCTTCTTTGCTGGGTTTCCAATGGAGTGGGGTGACTTAATGTCAGGAATGGCTTCCTCTGTGTCTGTGGACTCTGTCTCAAAATCCCCCTCCTCCTCCTCACCTGATTTGCTGGGTTCTGGAGATAGGGTCTGCCATGAAGGAAGCCACTGTGAACGCAAGGTCTCAGCAGGCCAGTGGCCTCGCTTCTGGAGCAGACGTGTAGTCAGGGAAAAAGCCTCCAGGCGTAAAAAAAACCTTGGTAGATTCCAAGAAGTATATATCCCAGCTGGTATCAACAGGTATCTTGTCAGAGTAGGAACTGCCCTAGGAGACCCGGTAACTTATCAGGAAGATTGGCAACACAGCTGATAGACTGTCGGCAAGTAAGGTGATGTGAGAGGAACCTGCAAAGGACTGGAACGGCAGGTTGCCACAAAAGTGGCGGTTCCTATGGGAAGAGGAGACCTCTGCAGAGTCTCTGGTTGAAGCAAGCGCCGAGAAGGTATACAGAGGTACAGACTCAGCGAGTGCTCGAAAGTGAGCGAAAGAGCCCAGTGAGCCACCCGTCTAGAAGAGAGAAACAAAAACAGCAGAATGGCAGAGAGGCAGAAGTGAGAGAAGGAAAGGAGCAAAGCAGGGAAGTGAGCCGGGAAGCGCCCAAGAGAGGGTGAGCGGGAGATAACAATGAGCAAGAGGGAAACAGAAAGAGATCAGCAAAGAGAGAGATGAAGTCGAGAAAACAGGAGAGCTAATAGCGGAAAATAGGGAAAGAAACAGCAGAGCACCGCAGAAGAGAAATAATAAGATGGAGCGTGACAACTAGCAGAGGAAAACCTAGTTTGTTGCATCACGCCGGCTGCCGGGAGAGAGAGGAATATGAACCTTCTGTCGGTGCCCATGTTGCAAAAGAACTAGACCGCGCAGAGAAATGGCCAGGAAACGTGATGGGAAAATCAATGGAGCTGGTGTCTCCAACGACTCCAAAGTCACCAACCCCCAGGATGCATGACACTTAAGTCAGAGGGTATTGCCAAATGGTCCCATCAGTCAGGCAGAATTGTTGAGCAGTGATGGAGGGTGGGCAGGGCAGTGACGATGATGTTGAGGATATTACCTTTCTTGTGAGTTGGGTCTTTTGTGGGGTGGGCATGATGAATCTGATGATGTTGTCAGTCCTACTCTGGAGATAGCCTCTCCTCATGTGTCCAGGGGACGGCAGCTGCTACATGATCCTGACCCTGGGGGTGGCTATAGTAGGGAGGATCACATGAGGGGAGATGACCCTCGGGGCGGGGGTCAGACATCATCAGGTGAGACATGGTATTCCCCTTTCCCTTTCAGGGATGTCCCCAATGTTCCCCGTGCCTTGATGGCACATTATAAAAATTCCCTTCAACAACCTGCAAGACTTGCTGAAGGCAACTTTCAAAATCATGTAATCAAAAGAATGACAAGAACTGATTTTCAAACCCATGTATATGAAGCCTTTGAAAATACTGCTATGAAGAAGAGGAATGGAGTAATAAGGAGCACTAGAGCATGGAAGCCAATGCTGTGCTCTAGTCATTAGAAAGAACCATGCATTGCTGGGACATTTGAAACTCTGACAGCCGAAGGAAGGGAGAGCGAAGCCGAGAGGAGCAGGTGGTTCCGGTCAGGGGTAAAGAAAGTCTGGGAAGAGCTCTGCTGCAGGTGAGACCGGACGGAGAACCGGAAGCCAGAGAAGTGCTGCCTGAATAAAGAGGACTATGGGGACGTGAGGCCAGAGACGGTGCAAGGCTGTCAGAGGACAGCAACCTGACAGGCGACAAAGCAGTAGCGTGGCACTCCAACTTTCCATTGACGAGCAGAAATAGTAGCCGAGCAGCGCAAAGTATGCCAAAGTGACCCCAGCAAACCGTTGAGCCCAATGGGAGGAAGTGGGATGCCAGGATGCTTAACGGTGGATACCACACAGCCTGGGAAGCCATAATGGAGTGGATTGAGAGAGTGAGAAACTTTTCACAAGTGGAAAGTAAACCAAAAACTAACAAACAGAGGGTTGTGGACCCAACATGTTTGCTGTGTGAGTCTGGGACCCGCACTTAAAGTGAACTGTATAAGAAAGTCCGGGCTGGAGAGTCGACCAGTCAAAGTCAAGTATGTAAAGTGAACTGCATTATAAAGTGAGCTGCACAAGAAAATCTTGGCTAAAGAGTATACCAGGAAAACGTCAATTGAGTAAAGTGAACTGCATTGTAAAGTGAATTGCACAGAAAAGTCCTCGCAGGAGACTATACCACGCAAAGCCAAGTAGGTATGTGAAGAGTACTGCATATCATTAAAGGAGAATCCTAAGGAATACCAATGCCCTTAGGATTTTTGAACTGCATTGAATGTGGAAGAGAATCTGGCAGGAGAGTATACCGGGTGTCCAGTGAGTCAGGGACCCACACTTAATATGTGTTGCTATTGAAAGGAGAATCCCAAGGAAGATCCTTGCCTTTAGTATTACAGTAATACTGAATGTCATAAAAAGCCTTGTGAAGGAAGTGATTTCTCCTTGAACTGTGAACATTATCTACTTTGGTTGGTGTTACACCTTTTTGTTGAACTTGATCATGTTGTTCACCTTCAAGATCAAAGAAATCGTTCACCCCTTAGTTTCTAAAATGTTAGGGCTAAGATACAATTTCAGACAGAGGAAACGTTTTCTTTGGACATCTTGACACAGGACAACCCAGTTTTGGTTGAGGTAGGGAAACACTGCCCAGAGTCAGGCTTTTCACAACCCTTTTATTATATAAATAAAGGTTTATAGCAACCAATTTGAGTCCTCTGTGTCCGTGTCTCACTCCTGGTTCATCACATGTATGAAGTTCTGATTGTCGAGTAGGCAGGGGAGATCTTCCTTTAATGCCATGGTTTCTGGGTTGCCAGGGATGTCTACATGAATGAGGAAAATGTTGGCATGCTTGAGAGACATTTAATTTTATTTAGTTGTTTTTTTATAACACGCCTAATACTGCATACCTGATTTTGGTTTCTAAGCGCGGATCTGGGATTCAAACCTCTGTTGCTCTGTGTGGTCTTGCTTCCAAGACCAGCACGTTGCCCCTGTGCTATCCTCCATTTCTCACAATGGTGGTGATGGTGACCACGTCTGTGAGGTCTCTGATGAAGAAGATGTTGAGATTGGGTGATGAGTAGATGAAATGGAAAGTGACTGTTTCTGTTGGGGAAAACAGTGGGGAAATGGTGTTTGAAATAGCCAGTGATGTTGACGTTCAGTTGGGTGCATGGCCATGATGACGCGATCTCTGCCCATCTTGTTTGGACAGTTTGGTTGTAGAACTCTGTAGCCTTTGGGGATGAGCACATCTAGGGTGGGGGCTGAGGTGGACGTCATCCAGGTCTTGGTAATAAAGATGGCATCTAGGTCAACTGTGGTTATTAGGTTGGTGATGTCTACTGTGTGGATTTTTGCATAGCGGACCTTGGCGAGCATCCGTTTTTTGTGTCATGGTGAATGATGGAATGCTGATGCAGTCTGTGGTGATATGGGTAATGTTGCTGCGATGCAGTGTCTATGGGGTTGCTGGTGAGCAGCATGGTAGGGCAGAAGTGGTGATGGCTGTTGGCAGAGAGGGTTGAAACACATATTTGAGGGAGCTTACCTGGTCGTAAAGGAGCAGGGGTTCTGGTCCTGGGTACTTCCGGGCCAAACAAGAAATGGGTAGAAAATATGAGGAATGTATGTGAGGGCACAGAGTGTAAGATGAAAGGAAACACTGGAGAAGAGGTGGAGGATAGAGAAAAAAAAATAAACGTTGGGTCAGAATGTGCATTGAAAAATAAAGATGATAGAACATGGAGGTTCATGGAATAAAAGTTTTAAATGAAGGAAACAAGCTGATAAAGGAAAATGGAGGGAGGAGGTGGAAAAACGAGAAGAGAGTACAAGAAGTAACGGAAGAGAAGAGAATTTAATGGACTGGATTATAAGAAAATCTTGAAGGCAACAGAACAAAGGATGAGAAACAAAGGGAACAAGCATCCGCAAAGGTAACCGTTTTAGCTTTTGTGTATGCATGCAATAGGCATTTGACAGGTACTGATATAATGGTCCTATGTGTCCATTAGATGGCAATAGCATGAACATAGCATTACTACCTGGGAATATGCAGTGCCAAGCACATGGGTATCTAATACCTGCACAAAATCCAAAATTGTTGACTTTGCCAAAGCTTGTTTTTGACGACGTTAATGCAAGGAACAGAAGTGAGAACACAAACGCTGCTTATAAATCAAGTGGCCGAAGGCACACTTGGTTAAAAGCTTTTATTACACCAGTCATGCATTTACTGTTGAAATTAAGCAATGACATCTCTGGATATAGTATAAATATAACAGGCTCTACAAATCCTAACACTTGATGTTACTGTTTGATACTACTGGCTCAGAGAGATCCCAGGATCTCAGGCGTTTTTGTGCGAGGAGAGAGAGGTACTGGGTGGAAAGGGCCATAGGGATTATCATGGCCATAGGTGGTCATCGGGTAGGTAAATAACCAAACAGCCCCAGAGGCTCCCATCACATCTCCCTTCTGTCTGCACGGAAATGCAATAGTTTCGGCTTTTAGCTGGCATTTAGCACCACCTAACACACACAAATGAAAAGGAGGGTGGAAAGAAGGAGAGAAGAACAGACTGAATAAATGAGCAAAGATAATAAAGAAAATGGAATACAGCAAAATGTGGAGGCAGAGTGAAAATGGGGTATGTTATAAATATCCATTTTCCTTTTGAAGATTTGGAGAACCCTAAATATATCCTGCAAGGTGTCATTGATAACATGAACTTCTCTAGGTTTCAAAGACATTGGATACAAGGAGGAGAAAGCTAGGTGGGGGAGGTGAGAAATGGGGGGTCATAAATAGACATTTGAAAATGTGGATAGAGAGATAGAAGAAATGGTACAAAAGAGAGAACATGGGTGAGAAAGGAGGAACACCATCAAAGAAAAGGAGGGGGAAGGAGACTGAGCTAATTAGAGAAGACATAGATCAAAAGAGTGTGTGAGAGAAAGGACTAGAGGAGGTGGGGAGGGCAAGTCCCACGCGTGGGTGTAGGAGAGGAAAGGAGGAGAGGGACGCGTGGTTGAAAGGTACACTCAGAGTAGAGGAGGGAAATGAGGAGTGAGGCAAGAAGAGGCATGAAAAGCAAACATAACAGATGTCAGTTAGAAACAATGGCCCATTTCAGATGCATAGCAGCCATTACACTTTTCCATGTGTTATAGCCTCAGCCCATTGCCTCTTTTCCTCCAGTTAGCATCTGTGACAGGCACAGATGTCCTCAGACTCTATAGAAGCCGCAGCGACGCAATCACTGCAATTCATGCTTCGGTACTTTTCATGACTGCGGCTCTGCCTCGTGCGCAAGTCTGCTCCATTCAAATGAGCACAGGTTTGGCACTGGGAGGGGAAATGCAGATTTCGCCTATAATCAATGCTCTGCTCTTAAAGCGCTCCTCTGATCTGCCAGGTTTCCATTCCCTTTGATCCCAACTCCCTTTATTATGCACTGCTTTTCCATGTCCTCCTCTGAATCTGTATTCCTTCCTCGACTAGTAAGTACACTAATGAAATTAAAACAGGCTAAAAAGCAATGGTATTGAATGTTGACGATATGATATGGCATTTATAATGCGCCTATACACAAGTGTTTCAAGGCGCGACGAGGCAAGGGAGGGGGAACAGAGGGGTGACAGACAACGATCCTACTAGGCCAGGTGTCATTCAGATCGCACAAGTGCATGGGGAGGGGAAGGAGGAGAAGTGCGGGTGTAAGGGGGTGAGGACAGTGCAGTGCAGGGGATAAGAACATAAATAAACAATAAGTAAAAAGTACGGCCAGCAGGTGGCAAGTGCAAGGATAAGTGCAGACATCAGGTATCAAGTGCTGGCAGTGGGACTGTAGGGATACAGAAGACAGGTGCCAATGGTTATGGCTGATTCCAACAGGGGTAGCTCATCCAATGTGGGCGACTGGGTGTCGTCTCACCCACTTTGGGTAAGCCACAAAGCCATCCCGGTGAAAGCACTAAGCGCTCCCTCAGCTGTAACAATCAGCTAAGGGAGTGCTCCCGCTGCTTCAACTGTTAAAGGGAAACACAGTATCTCATTGACAGATCGTACCCCGGCGAGCATGTCCAATGGGCCATGCAAGTCCATAGGCCTTGCACTTCTGCAGCCTTGCATGTCCCTTTGAGGATGCAGAAGGGGTACTGCAGCTCTGAAGGTGCGAGGGGGTGCTCCTGCACCTACCCGCATATTCAAGATACTGAGGCATACTCCCAGGGGTGCCCCGGCTCCTGTTCACATGTGCAGGAACCAGGGAGCGCTTCATGGTTTCTGTTCATGTTGCGTGGAGCTGAAGAGCCATTGTGGGACCTGGAGGAGCAGATTCTGGAATGGGGCTGCAGGCAAGAAAACAAGATGTGAATGTCCATGTGTGTGGCTGTGTGTGTGATGAATGAGTGTTTGTTTGGCTGTGCATTTCAATGAAAGAGTGTATGTTGTGAGGCTGCACATGTGAATGCGAGAGTGAATGTTTATGAGTGCGTGAGTGAATGTCTCTGAAAAATGCATCCCCAAACCCCCAAATCAGGGGTCCACTCATCAGTACATTGTTTGGGCATCTGATTTGGGGGAGGGGTCCCCAAAATCAAATCACAGGCCCACTCACCAGCACAGTGACCCCACTCACCATGCTGGTGAGTGGGCCATTCATTTGAGGATGAATCAGGTAGAGACACACTCAACAGTCCAGCAGGTGCTGCTCACAGTGCTAGTGAGTGGGCATTCCTTTGATTTGGGGATGAATCAGACACCCACCGACCATGCTATTGAGTGGTCCTCAGATTTGGGGGCACCCCTTACACTCGCATCCCATATCAGGGCGGGACACTTATTTGGGGATGCTGGAGGAGGGTGTGCACTTTCTACTGGACATCCATGTTAAATCAAACATGTCATCATGTTTGATTTAACAATGATGCCCAGTTAAAATAAATGCCATGCCAAAGTCAGAAAAAGTAACACGATTTCCTGCAGTAATATAATCCAGTCTAGCCATGTAACAACACTTATATTGTTTGCAGGATAGGTGTTCTTACGTGGCTAGATTGGACTGTTTTGCTGCAACCAGTCTGGTTCTGTTTTCTGCCTCTGGCATGGCATTCTTTGCTGGGCATCTATGATATGGAAAGCATGATAATTGTTATCACATGGCTAGACTGGCATGTCCAGTCTAGCCCAATCTCTGGGCCATGCAAGACTCCTCTGTCAACACCAATGAGGAAGAAATTGCCTCTTGCCAGCAACGCCAGAGCTAACTACTGATGCAATAGGTGATCAGGTGACAAGAGCGTGTGTCATTCCTTCTGAACATAATAGGGACATCCAGCTAGGGGAGTCCCAGTTAAGGGTGAACCAGTAAAGGGTTAAAAAAGAATTGTTGACCAGCCTCATTGCCTATTTGCCTAAGATCCTTTGCTTTACCATGTCTTGCTACTTGTCTGTAAGTATACATTATTGCTGCTTCTCAGCTTCACCTTTGCCATGCACTGCTCATGCTTTCTCTTCCTTTCCCTCCTACTTCTCTCTTCACTCTCCTCCGCACAGATCCATCTCATCTCTCTTCTCATCCCTATCATCTCTTCTCCTCGACGCCACCTGTTTTCTCACTCCACTACTCTCTCTATTCCCAAAACCTACTCCAACTTCCATTATACTTCCTCTTCTCGCATCTACCCCCAGCACCTCTGTATTTCTCAGACTCAACATCGCTATGCTTCTACATCTCACTCTTTTTCTATAGCTCTTTGAAATGCAATAAAACCTCCTTTACCTCTGACTTCTTTCTATCTCATTCTCCTTCTCTTGATCTCATCACCCTTACTGAAACCTGGCTCTCTCCCTCTGACTTTGGAACTCTTGCTGCCCTTTGCGACCCTGGCTACACCTTCACTCACTCTCGCCACCACACTGGCAGGCGTGGTGTAGGACTCTTTTCATCCTCCAAACTTCCTAACTCTCCTACTCCCCTATCTCACACTAATTCTCCCTCATTCAAAAACACTTTATTTATAATTAATGGCCCCTATGGCATACATATTATTTCTCTCTTCTGGCATCCAGGTCCGTAGGTCAATTCTTCAATCATATCTCCCAACTAATTGACTCTCTCCCTACCGCCCGATCACCAATACATTTTCATTGGTGAATTCAACCTCCCACTCTCTCTGTGCTGCTGTATCCACTGACTCTAACTTTCTTCTATTTAATCACGCACTCTCTTCTGTCCACTCTCTGACCATCCATTCAAATGGAAGCTCCCTTGACTTTAGTCCCATCTCCTCTTAACTCTCTGCCTCTAATATCACCACTGCTCCTTCTTCCTACGATCATTCTATTGTCTTTGCCTTAATCTCTATTCCTGCTTCTTCCCCACTCTCTTCATCTACTAGAGCTATTACTAAGCACAGGTTTCCTTCCTCCAAAGTCCCTGACTGCCTCTCTGACGCACACACCACTCTCTCTATTCCTATGCATAACTCACCTTTCCATCCACTGAAGATGCCTTCACTAACTTCAACACTGCTCTTTATGCTTCCCTCTAGTCTACAAGCCCTTGATTACACCTCCCATCCACACCCTGAGAGCAACAATACAGAAGAAGCTTCACACTTGGTAAAGGTCAAGGCACTCCTCTCATCTCCAACTCTATCTCACTGCTCTCCAAAACTATTCCTCTACTCTGACAAACATGACTGCTCTTACGCTCTCATTTCGTCTCAATCCAGCCAAACCAGGCAGCTCCAAAGGTCTCTCAACTCAATTCTTTCCTCTCGTCAACCCACCTTCATTTCCTCTTCTCTTTCTGAAAATGTTCTTGCTCTCTACTTTGCATCTAACATTTTTACTATTCACAATAATCTCACTACTTACCCTCTATCCCTGACTCCTGCTAACTTTTCTCCACCATTCCTATCCTCTTCTACTGCTACTAGGTCCTTCTTTGCTCCCACCAACCCTGATGACATTCTTGCCCTCTGTTCCTCAAGGCACAGACTTCCTGTGCCCCCACTGACCCACTGTTCTGGACATTTAGAAGCACATAGCTCCCAGAGTTCCTCTGCATCTTGCATCCCTCCTGAACTCCTCTCTTTACCATGACACTTTTCACTCATCATATAAGACAGCTTCTGTCTTCACTCTCCTTAAGAAACATTGTCTAGAGCCTAACTATTCTACCAACTTGCCTCTCTTCTACCACACTATTTCAAAATCCTAGACCGAGTAGTATGAAATCGACTCACTGAGTTCCTTGATACTCACAACCTCTGGGAGTCTCTACATTCTGGCTTCCGACCTCTGCATTCTACTGAGGCAGCTTGCCTCGATGTCAACAACTTAATCTCTTCCGCTCGTCATGCAAACCTTTCAGCTATTCATATTCTTCTTAACCTCTCTGCTGCCTTCTATAGTGTCAACCATTCTGACCATCTGTCTATATCTTATCTCCTTGGCATTAGAGATAAAGCCCTCGCTTGGTTTTCTTCATAACTTGCCTCCAGACACTTTCAGGTGCCCTGCAAAAGCCTACCTCCCCACTCACCCCCTTACTGTTGTAGTTCTCCAAGAGTCTGTCCTTGTTCCACTTCTCTTCACTCGCTTTACTTTAGCTCTCAGCGTTCTGATATCCTCTTGCTTCTCCTATAATCTCTTCACTGACAACACTCAGATCTTCTCCTTGCACTCTTTATCTGAAAATCTGTTGTCAAAGATTTCAAACTGTCTCTCTGCTATTAAATATTGGATAGTGTCTCACTCGCTCATACCCAGCTCCACTAAGATTGAAGATCTCTACTTCCCAACCAAACACGCTATCTCTTCCTCTCCCCGCTTCTTCTCTTCTCTCCTGACTACCTTCTTTAATCTGCTTCCACTCCTAATCTTTGTGTCATCTTCGATCCATCCCATAACATCTCTCTCTTCATCTCCAAATCTGCCACTACAGCCAGACTCAACCTCATCAATATCAGAAAATCCATCATATTTTCCTTTCAATACTGCCATACAGCTAATCTCCTCCTTAGTCTTTTCTAGATCTGACTATGAAACTTCACAATCTGCACACTTTTCAACCTTTCTTGCTTTACCTCTTCTCCTTTGCCCATCACCAGCATCACCAGGATGGGTGGCTATCTATAAAACAAAGGGCCTCATTATGGGTTAAGTGGTATGTCGGCAGTAAATCCACCATGATACCACCAAGCAGTATTAATGTTACCAGCATTTGGTCCTGAGGAATTACTGCCAGTTTACAAACGGTAGTAGGTGGTGTTAGTCCCCATTAATCGAAATTGATGGGATTCCATGGGGAATTTCAGCAATATTACCATTGGCAGTAATTCCGCTGGTGACAATACTACAGATTTTGCCAATTTAGGATGGTAAGGTGGAGAATTTACCACCAGCTTCTTGCTGGAGGTTTTTTCTCCACCTTACTACCAAAATCATAGTTGGGCAGTGCAGTAATGCGGCTGTAACAGTATTACCACTGCATTAACACTGATTTTTACTACACTGCCCAACTCATACTGAGGCTGCAAGCATCAACTTCTTCTCGTCATCTCAAAGACTATCCATTGACTCACCCCACCCTATCTGCTCATCTCACTCCCTACTCCAGACTAGCTCAGTACGATCATCCTTGGCACACCTCCTTGCCACCATTCGAGCGCCCTGTGCTCCCTCTCGTCTGCTCTCCTTCTTTCTCCTCTTTCCTCTACCCTGGAAGGCTCTTCCTCTCCCTCTCTGTACTACTCCAACTCTACCATTATTTAAATCCAACCTCAAAGCTCTCCTTCTTTCGGAAGAACCTGTTTCCTAGCACTATATGCTACTGAATCACCTGTTTTCTTCTCTCCCTGCCCTTCATTGACAACCCTATAGCACTTCTCTGTCATGCCTGCATCCTTAATTCTTAATTCAGCACGTCCTCCATCATCCTGTCCCTATGTTATTTTCTCATGTCCTCATCCCTCGTTTACATTTCACCCTTCCCCAACAACATCATGTCTTCAAGTCACATTCTCTCACCCCATTGTAAAAAACCATTGCCCTCTACTCTGTTATAAATGGTACATTTTGTTGTATTTGTCGTTTCTGTGCCAAAAATGCATTCCTTTCCCTTCCTTGCGATATGTATAAATAAATCAAATAAATACATACATTTTGTTGCTGTCAGACTAGACGTTAGTTTAATTCTAAACCTTTGAGCAAGCACCTCTTTTGTTTTGCTGTAGTCTCCCTAAGTGGGATGGTTAACTTAGGCCTGGGTCCCGTGCCTGCTGTGCTTAGATACCCAAACTACTTTTCACTGATAATGCCCAATGAGGCTGGAAATGACTAAGCAATTTGGTTTGGATTGCCCCTTTTGGGGTGGAGCCAATACAGATTTGCATATGGCCTGTCCCCTTTCAGTAATGGCTTGACTCGCGATGTCAGAGGTTAAGATTAATTTTAACCATTTCGGTCATCACCACCTTTGCTTTGCTGGGGTCACCCCGAGTGAGACGGGTAAGCACTCGCCTGGTTCCCATGCCTGCTGTGCTTAGATACCCAAGCTACTCCTCTTTGATGATGCCCAATGAGGTCGGAAACTTGTCTGGGCTTGTTTGTGGTCATGCACAAAGGACATGACTAAGCAATTTGATTTGGAGTGCCCCTTTTGGGGTGGGACCAATCCAAATTTGCATATGGTCTGTCACCTTTCTGTAATGGCTCGACAGGCAATTTCAGAGGTTAAAATTAATTCAAACCTTCCAGTGATCACCACTTTTGCTTTCCTGTAGTTACCATTAGTGGGACAATTATGCACAGACGTGGGTCCCATGTTTGCTGGTCCTAGTGGCCCAAACTACACCTCACTGATGATGCTCGATAAGGCTGAAACATGTCTCGGGTTGCTGTGGTTTCCTGCAGAAGGGAAGATACCAAGCAGTCTGGGCTAGACTGCCCTTTCTGGGGTGGGACAAGCCTGATATGCATATGGTCATTCCTCTTTCTGTAATGGCTTGGCAGGTGAACAATGAACTGGACGGTTAATAGTAATTCTAAACCTTCCAGCCATCACCTCTTTTGTGTTACTGTGGCATGGCCGTGTTTACCGGTATTCATATCATAAAGCAATCATGTTATGTTTATTGCATTGGCTAGATTGCCATTTTTGTGAAGGCAGTCTAGCCATTTCTTACTGTGGCGTGACATTTTTTTACTGGGCATTTATGATAAAACATGCATGATATAAGTATTATTATGTGACCAAACTGGCATTTTTGGAGCCACCAGCCTAGCCTTTTCTTACTATGACATGTGTGGCATGCCATCTTTATTAGGCATCTCCCACAGTTTCCTAGTAAAAATGTCATGCCACAGTAAGAAATGGGTAGACTGACTCTACTAGAATGCCAGTCTAGCTATCTAAATAACACCATGATGCTTGTTTTTTCACTGATGATCTGTGATAAAGCAAGCATGATCAGTGTTAGTGCATGGCTAGGCCGCCATTTTGTGCAGCCAGTCTAACCATGTCTTACTGTGGAATGGCATTTTTACTGGGCATCTATGATGAAGCAAACATGAGTGTTATTATGTATCAGACATGTGTTTTTATTGTGGCATGCCATTTTTATTGGCACATCCAACAGGATTTATGTTCTTATGTGCAGGTACTGGCATATATTGGCACAGACAGCTTGGACATGTTTTGTTATAGTAGCATTACTGGCATTTTTCACAAAGCAAACATGAGTATGTTTTTTTGTAGGAATGGTGGCATATATAGGTGCACAAACCACTCAGGGAGATTTGTTTTTTCTAGGAATACACCTCATACGGGCATACAGACCTTCCTGTTACATTTACATTGAGGTATCACAGAGAACAAGCACTTGTGCAGGTCGTTAATTCTTAAGTAGTTTAAAACAACTATCATTGTGTTCTCTAAAATTCACCCTGGCCAGAAGAACACCCTGTCCCTTAATGGTGCACTAGCACTAGGTTATGGTGGTGTACCGCCTACCTAACAGGATAGAAAGAAGGTGAAACTAACCCTATTGCAACAACGAAAGATACATTCTAGTTAAAAAGCGCAACCTGGGATCCAGTCCCAGGCCTGTGTTTTGTGGTAGAACAGTTCACGTGGGAGCATTACTGCCATGTTTTGTTCACCCTCTGCGAAGTGTGCTCTACCTAACCTTAAGAGCTTTAAAAAGAGGGAGAAAACATTATCTCAACAATTAATCCTTTTTTCTTAATATTTTGGTTGCTTTTTTTACTTTGCCAACAGATTTTTATATAATAGGCATTATTGCATTTCTATAAAGAAAATGAAAGAAACAAATAAAAACATAACCAATTTCGTGTCATCTAGACACTGGTCACTCGTTATTCTTATTTCCAAGCATCTATCTCGAATAACTTTAGAGATAACTGCAAAGGTTCTGGTCGACGGGTTTCGATGACATATTTATTTAGGTCATCTTCTTCAGGACCAATTTCTTTATCGCTATGCGGCCAGTCATATACTCGTCAAATACGGTGGGGCATCCAACCCAATCTTTTGGCGATGTGTGCTGAGGCAACCCACACCCGCATTAGCCCCATCCTGTATACAGGTGATGTGTGTTAGTGTGCAGGCCAATTCCACAAAAGGAAGGGTAGTAAGGGGAGCCTCACATGTCCAGGTGGCATCGCGGAGGAATGATCCATCAGGGAACATGGAATAATTCTTCCTAGGGCCTCCTGCATTAACTGAGAGCTCCCCAACAGATGGCAACCCTCCTTCCATGGACTTGAGTGCACATCAGAATAATGCAGTGGCTATTCCTCCACTTCCGGACAAGAATCAAATACTGTCACCTGCTAGGCTGAGCTCCCTCATCATGCCCCACACTCATCTCCACCTGTGCATGCCTCCAATAACTCTCACTTCACTTTGCACTGCTCCATAGTAGGGCTTTGCGAGTATCAGTGAGGTCCCCAGTCTGGCCTTCCGGTCTCCCTGTGTTTTTCACTCAGTCAATGGCATTTCAGAGACAGCTCCAACACTGCTACAGACGGCGAGTGCGTGCCATTAACAGAAGCAACAATGAATACGTGTGTATGCAGTGTACCTTTAAACTTCATGGAGTGTTGTTCCAGTGGTGGACGGATTATGGTTGGGTTCCAGAGTGAGGAGGTTTGATGATGGCAAAATCTAACTCCAGGAAGGCAGTACTTTGGTAGATGCAAGTTGGAGGTTATGGGGAGACGACATTCGGCAGCTGGTGAGTTGAAGAGTTTTGGGCAGGCAATGCTATGCCAGGTAGAGTAATGCTTTGCTTCTCAGATCTAGGATATTGAAGTTAATTGGTTGTTTGACCGTTGTAATAGGTTTAAGGGCAAGGGTTTATAGCCATAAGAAAGGGACATGGGAAGGGTCATCAGTCCCCAGCAAACCGAATCTCAGCCTTGGAGGAGTTAAGGGAGAAGGCAGGGGGCAACCACACATCTATGGTAATGGGGAAGGCAAGTCCAACGTCATGTTGGCCACCCAAGCCTACAGCAAGCCTGTGCACATGTGTGGGACTTCTCCTTCACAGACTTTGTTAAGTATATGTGAAAGCTTTGCAAAATGCACAAAGTTGATGATGTCTTGATAGGTGGCATTACATGTACGCACATCAGGTGGTGAGCATTTAAGCATGCGTATGCAACTATTAGCCCGATACGTTGTGTTCTGAATTGCTACGCTTTTCCCCCTCTGCAACAGCTGTAGCCAAAGAACAAATTACACTGATGTAAACCTGCTGAACCAAAGAAGAAGGTGCAGAGAAATATCCCCCCAAAACACTGCTGAAATGATTTCTTGCAAACCAATGACTTCTAGGTCACCAGGATGTTAGAGACGAGAATGCCAACCAAAGCAGGCAGCAGCACTTTAGACAGTACACACTTCCACTTCTTCTTTTACTCCCATGACTGCCCTGGAAGTGATATCGTTTACATTCCAGTGACTGGCAGAATTATAATGAGATGGTAAAACAGTGCAGCAAGCTGGTAAGATAGCTCTGCAGGTTGAGCGCTTGCTGCTGTGATCTATGTGTGATCGGCAGGTTGCAGGTTGAAATCCCAACAAGACCAACTCAGCCTTTCTTTCTTTTGCGGTCGATAAATGTGATTTGGGTTATTTTATCGAAGTACAAGCAATCGCGGCGGAACTGACCGTAGTTGATTTTGCACGCAATTCGGTTTCTACTTCGGTAAAACAAACCAAGTTTGGCCATGGACCAAAATCCCAACCCCCCTACTTGCCTTTTCTCTGACTACCGCTGCTTCTCCTATACCCATGCAGTGTCAACTCCGTCACTCTAACTAACGCTGGTCAGATCTGACACCTCAGGGACCCTTATTCTTTTTGAGTTTTTTGTGTCCCCCGCTTCCAATTTTAAGGAAGTGGGGGACACCCCTGCAACCCCTGAAAGTCATAATTCCGAAGATGGGGAACAGGGGACACACCAGCAACACCAATCCTCATGTTCGGTATTTTCAGCTTCGATGTATTCTGTCAAATACTCAATACGGGCATTTTCTTTCCATCAATGTGGGTATTTTTGATAAATGAGTAGCAACTTTAAAATGGGATGGTTGGGGGCGCTGTTGCGCTCGATGAAGATGGCCGCCTTCTAATCAGCTCCGTTCCGCGAGGCGCTCCTTCTTGCTGAATTCATCCGGTCTGCCTCGGCGTCTGACCACCTAAACCACGGAGGGGAAGACTGGTGTGTCAGGGACCCTCCTGTTCTTATCCGGTCCTCCGGACTTCCTTGGCCGCTGAGCTCTTGGCCCCGGCGTGTTGAGCGGGAGCGGGTGCCTCCTCCGATCCCCCGCGGGGCTCCAGGGAATCGCGGCCGAGTCCCGCGGCTTGTGGCCCTCCGTGGGGGGAGGGGCGTTCTTCCCGCCTGGCGCTCCCGCCCACTACGATCTTCGGTGGAGCAACCGACGGGAGCTGGACCTTTATCGGAGCCGTGAGCGCTCGCTCCGCCACCCCGTCCTGGGAGGCGTGCCGACTCGGACGGGCTTCGAGCGGCGTGATGGTTCCCTACTTTGGACTTCATCATACGGGCGGGCTGCCTCCATCGGGGGGGAGCCGCCCCTGAGGTACGCGTTGCTCCCGCTGGACTCCCTCACATGCACGGCTCCTGGCCCAGCCTAGTGCGGACACCGCATCCCGACCGCGGCCTTTAGCCCTCCCCGGCTGCCCTGTTCCTCGGGTCCATTAACCCACACCAAAAGTCGGGCCGGTGGGCGGCGGGAAGTGTCCGCCCCTACCTACTGCGGGCGACTTCACGGTGCCGAGGGGCACCCCGACCCCTGACTCTCCTCTACTGACCCACCTTGCATCTGGTCGACCGGGGGACTGCCGGCCTGGCGGTCTTGCCGCGACTCGACAGTTACCAGAGGCTACTCCTGGTTTTCCTACTGGCTCCCCTGGCCCCTGCCTCCTCGGGTTCCCGGAGACACACTCGTGGATCACGGGCCACCACGTACGACGGTCGGCCTGGACGGCGCTCCTGTCCTTGACCCGGCAACACTGCATCTCCTACCGCCAGCCGGCCACAGCTTCACACATCTCTGGTGCCTTCTCCTGGTGTCCTGCACCCCCCCCTTCACCTGCGGACTTGATTTCAATACTTGCCGACATCATGTCAACGAGGACTGGAAAGAAGCAATCTTCTATCAATATGTTTACTAAGCCTTCGGGCGGATCTGGTGCGGAGACGCCATCACAGGAACCATCAACCGCACATGAACCGGAACCTTCCGAATCTCAGAAAATGATGGAGTTCATTCGTGAAGGGTTCACCACAATACATAGTAAGCTTGACGACATGAATGGCACTATATCCTCCATCAAGGCACACATGGAGAGGACGGATGGGCGTGTGACTGAGATTGAGTCACGTATGAGTACCGCCGAAGATGGTCTGGGCTCGCTCCGGGCGGAGGTCTCCACGTTATCTACACGCTTGAAAGAGGTTGAGAAGAAGAATGAGGACCTTGAGTCTCGCTCGAGGCGCAACAACCTCCGTATAATTGGGGTTCCGGAGGATGGCATACAGGAGCCCATGGAAGACTATGTGGAGAGCATGCTCCTTCGAATCCTCGATTCCCCAAAACTCTCCTCACAATTTGCAATCGAGAGAGCCCACCGTGCACTTGTGGCGAAGCCTAGGCCGGGCGCACCCCCTCGCCCGATAATAGCCAGGGTCTTAAATTTTCGTGACCGGGATGCCCTTCTCAGGGCGGCGAGAATCAAGGGGGACCTCTTGCTGGGGGCGGCCAGGATCCACTTATATCCGGACTTCTCGACGGCGGTCCAGCGCGAGCGCAAATCCTTCATGGCGGTGAAGAGACGATTGCGCGACCTCCAGGTCAAGTATGCTATGTTATACCCTGCCAAACTCCGGATTGAACATGCGAACCGAGTTTATTTTTTCACGCTACCAGAGGAGGCCTCTAAGTTTATGGATGAACGTTTTCCCGGCTAATACATACTTTCATTAATCCCTCCCCTTGCTTGGGTTTTGGATCGATGGCCCACACACTGCACCCTTGGTCAGGCACGTCATGCTCATCTTTTGGATCCGACACCGCATAGCCCTAACCCAGGACTTGGTTGGTTCCACAACGTGCCGTCAATCCTGGATGCATTACTATGGGGTCCCTTGGGCCATGGAGATACCAGCTACTTCGTCCTGTGGACACTGTGTCTGAAAATATGCTTAGTTATGTTTCTCTCTATGTAATGCAACTGCTGGTGTGGGTTGCGAATCGCCATAGTAACCCCTTGTTTCCTATATAGGGTCTAAATACACACACCATTCCACACAAGCTGTTCGGGTGTCCCCCACGTACAATCTCGTTAAATTGGTTCACTATTGATGGTCATGCCTGCCTCCCCTCACCTGCGGAGACATTCCCACGTGTCTCCCTCCTTTGTTCCCAGGCATTATGTTTATCCTCAAATTGCCTCAAGGTGCGGAACTCCGCCGTCAGGCCGACCCACAGGCCCCCCAGGCGTTGATGCCATTGTTTTGTATTTGGTTTGTTACCTATGGGGTTTTCACCTCTCCGATTGGGGGAGGGATGTGGGAGGGGGTGGGTGGTAAGGGAGTTAATGTTAAAAAAGGCTTGGTATTTGCGGAGAGGGTAGAGTTCAGAGCACCAGGTGATCTATGTCACTGCGGCCCTGGCAACAATGGGGCCCATCTATGGGGGACACTGTTCCATCCACCTGTGTTTCTCCATGGCTACTTCTGGGGTGTCGGGTGAGGAAACCATTACATTCCTGAGCTGGAACGTTCGGGGGCTGGGGAACTTCAAGAAAATGAGGCTACTACAGCTTCAGGCTGAACGACATGGAACTAGGATCCTCTTTCTTCAGGAGACACATGCGGTAACTGAGCACTGTGAGAAGTTCGCCAAAGTATGGGGACCACAGAGGTACTATACCTCCTATTCTACACAAAGCCGGGGAGTTATGACCCTAATTCATAAGAGTATCAGCTATAACCCTATAACCACGACAATAGACCCCCTGGGCCGATTCGTTTTGCTGCATGGCATGTTACAGCATAGGGAAGTGATCCTGCTAAATATCTACGGCCCCAATGTCGATGATCCCGAATTTTTCACTCATCTCGCGTCCCTTCTGGATGGATTCCCATTGGTGCCCATTCTCTGGGGGGGCGATTTTAATACAATATTTGATGTGGATCTCGATAGATCAGGTTCTCGACCTCGTCACCTTACCAAGGCCGCGTATGCTACACTTTCTTCACTTCCCCGTCTGGCCCTGTATGATGCATGGAGGCTTCTCTACCCCGATTCTCGCACCTTCTCCTTCTATTCCTCGGTGCACGATTCCTTTTCCCGCATTGACAGATGGCTAGTCTCTGATGTGTTCATAGGAAGCATCTCAAACATGTCGATTCTCCCCAGGACTCTCTCCGACCACTCGCCAATAACTATTACCCTATCCTGGGGTGTCGATCACGACCGTACTAGACACTGGAGGATGAAGCCACTCTCCCTCCTCGATCCGGTCTTCAGTTCGGAATTGGAGTCGGCAATTGAGGAGTTCTTTGAGATCAACTCCGGGTCCGTCTCGTCACAAGCTACCCTCTGGGAGGCTTTTAAGGCCTACGTCAGGGGCATCGCCCTCTCTAAAGAAAATGGCATCCTCAAAACCATCCGTAGGGAGATCGCCGAGAGCGAGGCCACACTGTCCAGGCTGGAGGCCCAATATTCATTAAAACATACCCCTGAGACCCTTGCCCTGATCGGCACGGAGCTAGACACCTTCCGGGCTCTTGCGGATCGCGAGCAGAGATTTCTTGATAACCCTGGGTTGGCAAGGAGATACGGCGAGGGGGAACGACCGTCTCGTCTCCTGGCTAGGCTTCTCCGCCGTGAGTTCGGTTCCCCACCCATTCCTGGCATTGAGAGACCTGATGGATCCCTAGCCACTTCCCCCGGCGATGTTAACTCCGAATTCCTCTCCTTTTATCAATCCTTATATGCTAACTCAGATAAAGCCACCATAGCTGAAATTGATGCCTACCTGGACAGGCTCCCCCTCTCGGTTCTTTCCCCCGATACTATTGAGGCCCTTGAGAGCCCATTTACTCCCTCGGATCTTTCGGAGGCCATAGATTCCCTCTCATCAGGCAAATCCCCGGGTTCTGATGGAATACCGATCGAGTTCTATAAACGATTTAAGTCCTTACTACTCCCTCAACTGGTCACGCTTTGGGAGGAGTCGTTGTTGGCTGGTCAGCTCCCACCCACGCTCCGCGAAGCCACTATCACCGTCCTCTTAAAACCGGGCAAACCCCCCACTCAATGCGGCTCTTATCGGCCACTTTCATTAATCAATTGCGATGTCAAGATTTATGCTAAATTACTGGCTCTACGCCTAGCCCCCTTCATGCCATATATCATTCATCCTGACCAGGCGGGGTTTATTCCGGGACGCTCTACCGCCCTAAATCTGAGGCGCCTTTTTAATGTTATAAGTAGGGTGAGCCCGGACGTCCATGCCGTGGCCGCCACCCTCGACATGCAAAAGGCCTTTGATTCTGTTTCATGGAGTTATCTCTGGCGAGTACTTGATAAATGCAAATTCGGTTCCACGTTTCTGTCCTGGGTCAAGCTTCTATATTCAAATCCAGTGGCCAGGGTCCGCACCGAGGGCCGCTGCTCTTCTCTTTTCCAGATAGCTAGGGGTACTAGACAGGGCTGCCCTTTTTCTCCATTAATTTTCGCTGTGGCGATGGAGCCGTTCGCGGATATGCTCCGCCATTTCCATTCCCATAGAGGTCTACGTACCGCCGGGGTCTCGGATATAGTTTCCTTATATGCTGACAACGCTTTACTCTTTATTCGCTCCCCTGAGGCCAACCTTGCCCCAATTATGGAGGATGTTGTCCTCTTTGGTAATATGTCAGGCCTGACGGTCAACTGCGCCAAATCAACTCTTTTCCCACTCACCCCTGGCACACTCCCCCCTCCCGACGCTCTTGGATTCACATGGGCCCAATCCGAGATTACATATTTGGGTGTGGTGGTGTCGCGACACTTCGATCGGGTTTTCGAGAGGAACTACCTAGTATACCTCTCAGATCTCACGGAAAGAATTCAGGGTTGGAACAATCTTCCTATTTCATTGGCTGGGAGGGTTGGAATACTGAAGATGGTGGTACTCCCTCAACTATTGTACAGATTCGCCAATATCCCACAATGGCCGGGAGGTGAGTTCTTTCAGTCATTAACACGAACCCTCAACACTTTCCTCTGGCACTCCGGGGCGGTCCGCCTTAAGTACAAGACGCTGGCCCTTCCTATGGAGTCTGGTGGCTTTGGTGCACCTGACTTTCTTGGGTACTGGCTAGCAGCCCAGCTTCAACACGTTGCACATTGGTTCAATGTGTCCGACCCCCCTCCCCATGTCAGGCTAGAGGGGTTGTCGGCTGGTGACCGTGATATTGGGTCCCTGGTGATCGCACCTATCCCAATAGAATCAGGCTCATTAGACCCGGTGAGGTGCACATCATTAGCTTTATCCAAAACTTGGCAATTACTGGGCACCGCCCATCCCTTTCATGGTAACTTCCCGATCTGGAACTTTCTCCCTGGAATCCCACGGGTTCCCCCCTCGGTAGTTCGCACATGGGCTGAGGCGGGATTTGAATTGCTCCGAGACATATTTGTAGAAGGTAACTTCATGGAATGGCCTGACCTCCCTCCACCCCTTAGACAGCGCCCTTCGGTATGGCTTCAATACTCATCCCTCCGTAGAGTCCTCAAACATAAGTACCCGTGCTTCCCATCACTGCCGCCTGATGAGCCGGCGATCACTGAATTGACCTCTCCCTGCCCAATGAGGGGAAAAACTTCCAGACTATACACCTTGCTACAATCTAGATCCCCCCCTTCTTTCTCTAAACTAAAGCTAGCTTGGGAGTCTGACCTCGGGGTGGAAATTACCGAAGACCGTTGGTCCCATATGTGCTCACGTATCCAGGGGGTCTCCTTCAACTCCCGATTCAAACTAATTCAATTTAAATTACTCCACAGGTACCATTATACCCCAGCCAGACTACACCGCATTTCGAATAGCTCTTCCCCTAGATGTCCTAGATGTGGCTTTGATGGAGCTGGCTACTTTCACATGTTATGGTCGTGCCCCCGCCTCACCCAATTCTGGGAAGCTGTTTGCTCCACTGTCTCGTCGGTGCTCGAACACCCAATCTCCCCCAGCCCATTGAAATGCCTGTTTCATGACTTTCCCGAGCTCCACCGGGATTCGAGGAGATTAGCTGGCCTCTGTATGCTTCTGGCGGTTCGGGCGATACTACTCAGTTGGCTTCGACCTACTACTCCGACTCATGCAAACTGGCTTAAGGCGGTCACTTGGGCTTCCGACACGGAAGAATCTTGGGCGGTGCAGCAGCCCATCTGTTCTAGGCCCAGAGACATCTGGTTGAAGTTCCGATTATTTATGTCCCCTCCCGACACTGACTCAGGTCCCACATCCCCCGCGCCCTCCTCTTGTTGATCACTGGCCCTCCCCTGAATGGCCCCTTGCCGGGTATGTTACTGTCCTCCTATTCCCTGTTGTGGGCGAGTCGAGCCCCCTGAACTGTTTTATGAGACTGAATTGTATTGAGTTGTCTGATTCTACATGCTCTTATTGCTCACCTGTATCTGTTCTACCAAGCTGAATAAAAATAAAAGTTTAAAAAAAAAAAAAAAAAAAAAAAAAATGGGATGGTTAATGTATGTAAATATGTTATATGTACAGCGCCTACGCGTAAGAGCTATATAAATAACAATTAATCATTTGGTCTGTTGTGTGATCCTTACACTAAAACACCGGAAATTTCTAATTACATTTATTAGAGCTAATTCGTTTCATTTTATTATTATTTTGTAAAGTGCAACGATACAAAAATGTCATTTGAGAGTGCATGAGGGACTGAAAGAAAGGGGGTCCGCTGTCTCATCTTCGCGTCTTTTCATAGTACAACACGAGTAATTACTAATTACATCTATTAGACCCAATAATTTTTATTTTTATATTATTGTTTAGGTCATTGTTTTCTCATAAACTGCATAAATTCAAAAAAGTCATTTCACAGTGCACGAGGGAAAGAAATTAAAGGGGAAGAAGCAGGGGCAGACATTGCCTGCGTGTGTGAAAGGTGGCAAGTGCCATCTGACCAATCGTTGTTGACTAAGTAGTGCCACAGCTTCCTAGTTAACAGATCAGCATTATATCACGTGGAAAGAGGGAATGAAACAAATTCACGGGACCAAATAACAAACCATGAGAGGACAGGTATAAAGTGCTCTGGTCAGTACGAGAGGAAGGGCTGAGTATATATGGGGAGTCCTCTGCTTTAGGGTGTAAGGCTAGGATACCTGTCCCAACTGCAGGTGGGGAAGTATGGAGGGGGCACTAGCAAGTGAGGAGTAAGTACTGGGGCCAGTGGCAAGTGAGGCACGCAAGGGGATACAGGGAATACGTGGCAGGGAGATGGCGGGGCAACATGTCCTAAGTGAACTTTGTCTAGAAACTATCTATAAAGGCTTTCTTGGGCAGGTTGGTTTCACTGTTCATTCGAAACGGATGTAATTCACTCCTAAATAGATTAGAGACTGCTGAAAGTCCCTTTCTTTCAGCGGGCGGTACTCGAACCGGAAGCGAACCCACGTTGTGTGTTTAGCTCTTCTGGGGTATTCAGTGTGAGTTTCTTGTGGATGCACACGTCTCAGTACAGCTTGACCCGCACTGGATCCTGCAGCTTCTTTAACGCTCTGGCTTGTCTCTGCCTTAGGTGCCTTGTGCTCGCAGTGTTCCTAGTGCCATGACCATTGGCCATGTTTCTCTACTGGCTACCACTGAATTGGCCCTCGACTGTGAGTGGAGCCACGTTGTCATGTTAATAGATTGCTGGTTTTACCCCACGACGTAGAAGGTATTGTGCAGCTGCAAGATAGGTCATTTTTCTGTGTTTATTTTCTGTCTTTGGGGTGATGGTTATTGGAGTAACTTTGCAGAAAATGTTGGGGGGGGGGGATGACATCTGTAGAAAGGTTGCCCCAGCCAAATGAATGGGGACAAAATGGTGTGCCATGAAAGTTGGGGGGGGACAAACACCCCCGCCCCATCCTAAAATTACGCCCATGGTAGAGGTCAAGCACGTTCTTTTTATCTGACGGTGCCCTTGACTCGAAGACTCCAGATCGTCGGGAAAATAGAAATACACACACCCTCCGCCACTCACGCAGTGTTAGTGAGTTGTCCTCTCCTTTGCGAATAACCCCTTTGCCCTTCAATAGCAAATAAAGAGAAACGCAAAAAAGGAAAGCCCCCGTTAGACAGTCTCCTGTTAAAAGGAGGAAGAGAGTGAGATTATCCATGATAGTGAAGAAACCCCTGCAGCTTCAATCTGATCCAGTTAAAGCTAAAACTACGTTTTATTAGCAATAGAGGGGAAATACACTCTGGGACTTTGCAGCATTGTAAAGCAGAAGAGCTTTCGTGGACCAGGGGTTGCATTTTTGGTCTCTGCTCCAGAGTCAGCTACCACAAAGCAAGCCATGTAGAAGTGGATTCTGTGTGTATCCGCTCCCCAAATTCCCTTCCGGCTAGCTTGACTTAATCCCTTTGGATGTTTAAGACCCTATCAAGCCCCCCCCCCTCTTGCCTGTGGTCCAACTCTTGCCTAGGAAACCACTGGCTCGATCAGTGTTTGCTCATCCTGCCCGGAAACCCAGGACATTGTGTCTGAGCCATCATGTTGTGTATCATGTGCAGTGGACCCAAGGAGCAATGACCCCGGGGGGCCTAGCCTCCGTTCTTCTGGTATATTGGCTTTCATTTGATGGCGGCATGATCACGCCTATTGTAACTGAGCCTAGTGTAACTGAAAGAAGAAATAGGGTTCCTGGCATACTGAGCGAACAATGTAACAATAGTTAACCCACATGAGCAGTCATTGACATATTGAAATCTTCTCTGGATGAAGAACAGAGAGTACCAAAGGTTTAAAAGAATAACATCTGCAGATATCTACATCTCTGTGAATACTGGAAAAGTATGGAGTATCGATAAAGGAGCAGTCAGCGGCATCAATATGAAAGCCAGAGAGGCTTGAAGCAAGTGATTAGAATCAGGCAAATTCACAGACGACCCCAGGAAGTGTGCTTGAAGGCCATGGCTTGTCTTCGGTAACATCCGGGGAGCCTTCTTTCATACCCCCTATCTCTAGTATTGATTATTACTGGCCCCCAACCCTAATGTAGTCTCAGGGGTCTAGCTGGAGAGGTGTAACACTGATGTGATAAACTTGCAGTATGCAAGGAGGAGAGAGTTTTCAGGTAGACCTCAGGCCACAGTTATTGTCTCTGGTAGGGAGAATTTCAGCGTAAGAGAAGGGTGATATTCTGCTGGTCTCCAAGTACAGCATTTCCTGGTGGTAATGCTGGTATGTTCCGAATCTGCATAGGGGGCTGAAGGAGTCTACACAGGTGGTGATATAACAAGCATTGGCAATGCCGATAGTTTTGACGTTTACTGACGTTATTGGCATTTTTGCATTTGTTATTTGCATTATTTGTACTTGTTGTCCATTGTCCTGTTATTCTGTTGTCTTCTTGTGTTTTTGTTGCACCCTGATGCCTGTGGGCTGTCGGCGCATTACAAGTAAACAAATAAATAGAAAATAAAATAAAATGTTGCATTTATAGATGCAAGGAGGAGGGTGCAAAGTTTCAAAGGAGGGTGTGATAAGGGGCAAAGGCAGTGCTCCAGATAAGATTTGTGAGAGAGTGGGGCTAGGGTGGGTGGGGGTAGCAAGTTGGGGTATGGTGGGTGTGTGGAGGTATGGAGTGGGGGTTTCGTTGTTGGAGGTAGAGAGTGGAGTTACGATGGATGGGTGGGGACAGAGAGAGTGGAGGAAGGGTGGGTGGGGGTAGATATTGGAGGCAGGGTGGGAGGGGTAGAGAGAGTGGAGGTAAGAAGGGTGGGGTAGAGAGAATGGAAGTCTGGATGGGTGGGGTAGAGAGAATGGCGGAAGGGTGGGTGGGCTTAGGTATAGAGAAAGGCAGAAGTGTGGCTGGGTGAGGGTATAGAGAATTGCATAAGGTGGGTGGGGTAGAGAGAATGGCAGAAGGCTGGGTCGGTGGGGGTAGAGAGAATGGCAGATGGGTGGATGGGTGGGGGGTCGAGAGAAGGGTGTGTGGCTATAGAGAGAGTGGAGGTAGGGTTGGTGGTGGTGGGAAAGTGGGTGGGTGCGTAATGTAGAGAGAATTGTGGAAGAGTGGGTGGGTGTTATTAGAGAGAATGTCAGACGGGTGGGGGGTGTCTGGGGTAGAGAGAATGACATACGGGTGGGTGGGTAAAGAGAATGGCAGAAGGTTGGGTGGGTGGGGGTAGAGAGAATGGCGGATGGCTGGGTGGGTGGGGGTAGAGAGAAGGATGGGTGGGGATAAAAAGAGTGGAGGTAGGGTTGGTGGTGATGGGTGAGTGGGTGGATTTAGAGAGGGTGGTGTTGGGGTTGGTGGGTGATCATAGTCTGTTAAAAAAACAAAGAAAAGCAGCCTCAGGATGACTTGTGAAAAGTAGCCCAAAATAACTTAAAACCCAACCAACACATGAAATGGGGGCGGGTTGGGTTGGAAGGGGCAGAGACAGTAGGAGTGGGGCGGCCACAGCAAACACTCAACCCACAGATCTATCTCACCTCTGTAGCAAAACCCTGCTACTCCCAAACGCCAGCACATAACCTGCGGATGCCAACCCTGGTCAGCGCTTTCACACACATCGCCACAGCAAATGCTCAACCCACTGAGCTATCTCACTTCTATAATTACACCCTGCTGTTCCCAAGCCCTAGCACTTAACCTGCGGGTGCCAACCCTGGTCAGGGCTTTCACATACACCGCTGCAGCAAGCGCTCAACACTCTGCTCTATCTTACCGCTTCAAACAACTCCGCTCTTTCCAAACACCCCAGCAGATAACCTGTGGGCACGCAGGGTTTTCCAACTGCCAGTAAAATTACTCTAATTGTGTTCAACAAGACTGACCCAGCTCCACTTTGCCAGCAAGGCAGACCCAGTTCTGCTTTGTATTGGGCACCACAGCTCTACATCACCTGCCTTTCTCATCTTAAAGGCAGAGCCCAGCTTCTGGTCTTTAGCTGCCTAAACTACTCATTAAAAGGAAGCAAAATTATCCCTCACCTCGCCACCAAGTGGCAGTTGCATATGAGCCCTTTCTGCACAAAGAATTTGGAAGTGCAGTTGCCACTGTGGAAATCGATATAATATTGTGACCCCAATCGCATTGTTTAAATGTATGTTGGCCTACGCCAAGCTGTCTAAAGAATATTGTGAACTTAGGTTCCGCGGCAAGGTCTTGACCTTAATGTATTGTGTAAAACCGCCATCTTGGATCTAGCCGCCATTTTAGGTATTCTTGCAGTGTGGAAGTCACCCTGAATCACAAAATGGAGGCCGAATGACATTGCGGGTAAGACTTCGGCCATGGTGACCTCCGCACACGTGAATGAATAATATGTCCGCAGGCTACGTGTTAGGGTCATGAACTAAGACCCTGTCCTCTGTTCAACCTTTGTGTAAATATGTAACTGTATCAGCGGAACTGATCTAATGTATGTAAATTGTGTGTTCGACCTGGCTACGAACCCTAGCCATGGTTCCAAGAATGGTTAACTCGCAAGAGGGCTGGCCAATGTGGTACAAACTGTATAAAAACCCGAGCATCCAGATATTCGGTCTCTCCCACTTTCGATGCGAAACCTTATCGTTGGAGGTTCGTGTGTGAGTCAGAGAGCCGAATAGCTATTCGCATGTCAATTGACTTTGATAACTTGGTAAATTTGTAACTTTGAAATAAAGCGCTTTATATGGTCCTTTGTAACCTGTGTTGGTGTGTTTCCATTTGGGCTTCCCGGCCTCATGTCCATTTCTCTGTTTCCACAGTTGGCGCCCGAATAGGGACCCTCAAGATTGATGCCGGATCATTGAAGGTTGACGCAGACTATCGAATCGGGATCGGACGGTGTGATTCTGCGGGCCCGACCGATCGAGACGCGATACCTCGGCAGCGCTGCACGATCCGATCCTTGGGCGATAGTCGTGCGGTCTGACACGGCATCTTGACGAGGGTCCAAATCCGAGGCGGGCAGATTTGCCGAAACCACTGAACGCAGGTAAAATTTGTTAGTCGAAGTCCTTTGAAAACCATACGGTCCTCCTTAGGTTTGGTCAGGTGTAGTCGTGACCCGGCTCTTAATTTAACCCTGACAATTTGAATTTGGCGTATTGTATCTGCAGACACAATTATTGGACCAGGTAACACCAAGTCTTTGAGAAATGCCTGGGAAATTGTCTAGCTGCTTTAGGGCTCTGTTCCGCAGCGATCGACAATCCTTTGAATTTAGCCGTCCGGCACCACAGGAGGGGTCGCCGGCGTGTACTATGTACTGTAAGTATGGCATTGGTAGTATTGTATTTAATGACATTTGGCACAGACAGACCAGAAATGCCTCCGAATTTCAGTGGCCAATCAATGGTAGTTTTGAGATCCCCCGTATTGAATACTTAGAGTCGATCTTGCTTAAAAAGAAGGCTAGGCCAGCAGCCTTCGACGTGTTACAAAATTGGAAAAAGGAAGCATTACAGCAGCTTAAAAGTAGGGATAAACATGCACGACGTCATAAAACGAATGCCGAAAAGGCATTGTTATATGACAAGGAAAAACGATTAGATGAAACCCAGAAAATGGACAGAGCTTTCTCGCTTGGAGTCCAGAAAATTTATCCCTCTAAAGATTTTCATGTTTCTGAGGAGTTTATTGAGAAGATATTAAATGAACGGAGGCCTGATTCTTCAGCGCCACCTCCATATGCTCCTGTTGTGGGCGCTTTGCCCGCCCCTGCGCAGTCTGCTGTTTCCAGTCCTTTGACTGTCGCACCTCTGTCTATTCCGTCTACTACATTATCTCTTTCCCCTGCACCCTTGTTAGGTTCTCCTACACTTTCGATTCCGGGGAGTTCTGTGTTCACTAAATCAGATCCCGGTGCAGGGTCGAAAATTGTGACTCGTAGTACTGTTCCTGCGGGCAGGAAACAGGAACTATTTGCTTGGGCTAAACATTGAATGGAAAAAGGTGATCAAACTGATGTATTTTCAACATTATCTAATTTGCACGATTTTCCCGAGAAAAACGTTTTTATTGAAGGACTGGGGATTCACTTAGGTGTAATGTGGGGTAGATTACAGACTTCGGATCTCCCACAAGGGGTGAGAGATCTGAACGCTTTGGCACTCTCAAGGGATACCGAACAGAAAGTATATGGGCATGTTGATAGATTGTTTGAGTTTAGACAGGATTTTGAAAAATTACAAAATGAGGATGATGAGGACGATAGGATATATATGCAGAAACGGTTCCTTTCGTGCCGAAGATCAGCACCCGAGGAAGTACGGATTTGTACTAGAGATGCGGTTCGATGGATCTCGGATTCATCAATACCGCCGGATGAGGTATACGATATATATAGTCAATATACGGTAGAAATGCAAAGGAAGGTAATTCAAGTGATGGTACAGCACTTGCAGGAAGAATGTATAAGAAAGAAGGTTGGTTGCCCCACAGAGTTATTAGGTATTTGTAGAAGAGCTTTTTCGCCCGACACTTCCACAGCTGCTTTAGCGCTTGATTTGGCCTTATTACTCAGTAAGCGGTCGGAGGTCCCTATATCTCAGTTGCCTATGAGAGAGGTCCCTCCGACCCTTGTCCCAAAAGTAGAAATCCCCGCCAACGCGGCGACTGGTGCTCCCGCGGTGGATATCCCAGCACACTACGTATCACAGTTTGTTCACGTCCCGTTCTCTCGACAGGAAGTGAACACGATCAGACAATCAGTCCCTGATATTAGGAAGAACCCGACAGGGTTTTATAAAGAAATAGAATCCGTTTTGCAGTCTTCTGTGTTCACCTTAAGTGACATGGATTTATTGTTTCCAGTGCTTTTGCCTGTTGATGTATGGAAGCAGGTACGGACAGTAGATGATGTGCCGGGGTTAGGGGATACATGGGTAAATTTGACTAGAATAGATGGGGAACGACCAGCTGGTGAGAAACCACCCCAGGTAATACTCACTTTACCCGATAGAATAGTTGCCAAATTGAAAACTATAATTCCGGAAAAAAGGATTATTTGGGACAAGGTTACGGCCTGTGTCCAAGGAAAAACTGAAGGTACCACTGAATTCTTTAATAGGTTTGAACAAGTGTTCTCCGACTTCAGTGGACAGGATTTGGGTACAGAGTCGGGGAAGAGGTTGTTTGTGGACAAATTTGTGCGTGGATTGTTGCCCGACATCCAGTCACAAATTATGTCCTCAGAGAGCGCTTGGCAGGCAAAATCTCAGTCAGAGGTTTTGCATATGGCTCAGTATTATGAGAATCGGGTTAATAACGAAAAAGAGAAAATCGAAAAAAGAAGGGGTGACCTAAAGACTAAGGTATTGTTGCAGCAAATTGTCAGGCACCCCAGAGGAGGTACGACACAAACTAGAGGTCAGTACATTCCAAGAGGAAATACTCCTCTAAATTCTATAAATATTAATCAGTGTGCTTATTGCCGCCAGGAAGGTCACTGGCGAGCACAGTGCCCTGCCCTCTGTCAGAGGTCAGGAGGCACATTCGGAGGTATGGGTAGGCGACCACGGGGCCGCCCTGGAGCAGGGGGTCCTGATAGGGGTCAGCTTCTACGAGATCCCCAGCAACCTTTTTCACAGGAAAATCAGACCCCGAGTATGGACTCGAGAAATATATTTGATCACCCTTCCGCCGTCTATCTTTCTGAGGAACTTCCCTTTGATGAAGTTCTGCCTTACTAGGATTGCCCGAAGCAGCGTTTGGAACCTTTACCTATTCCCGTTATTCAGAAGGGCCCCTATGTTGAATTATTGGTGGGGAATAGAAAACATCAGTTCTTGATTGACACTGGAGTGCAGAAGTGCTCCATTGACCATTCTCGGGTTCCAAACATTCCCCTGTCAGGGCAAACAAACGTTTCTATAGGGTTCTCTGGTATACCAACTGTTTGTCCGGTCTCTGCACCGGTACCCATTTCTTTGGGCCCTTTTACAGACCAGTGCCCTTTTCTTCTTACTTCAAACTGTGGAGAAAACTTGCTGGGGTTGAATTTGTTGAAGAAACTGAATGCAGTGATCCATTGTACCCCTGACGGAATAAGATTGACAGTTTCACCACAGCAACCTTTTAACTCCCAGTACTTGACCCGACCTCTACCTCCCGAGTTCGGCATTGTCCCGGAATGTTTGTGGGCAATAGACGACAATGATGTCGGAATATTGCACGTTGAGCCCGTTAAGATAGTCTTGAAACATGGGGTTAAACTACCGCGCATTCCGCAATATAAAATTTCAGTTGAGGGCGAGCGCGCTCTGAAATGCATTGTCTCCGATTTTGTACATCGTGGAGTGATCGAAGAGATTACAGGTAGCTTATGTAATAGTCCGATCTTGCCGGTATATAAGAAAGGCGACAATGCAATTCCGTACCGGTTTATAATAGATCTTCGTGCTATTAACCGGGTAGTGGCCCCACAATTTCCAATCGTGCCGGATGTAACAACAATCTTAACAATGATCCCTGCTACGGCTACGCACTTCAGTGTCGTAGATTTGAAAAACGCCTTCTTTAGTATTCCGATACACAAGGAGAGCAGGTATTTGTTTGCGTTCACCTTGGGGGGACGCTCATTTACATTCACAAGGGCACCTCAAGGGTATACTGAAAGTCCTAGTATCTATAGTAGAGCCTTAAAAGAGCAGCTCAACACCCTTGAATTGCCACCTACTTGCACGCTGCTTCAATATGTAGACGATTTGCTCTTAGCTGCAGACTCTGAGAAAGCTTGTAAAGAAGGCACTATATTGTTGCTTGTTCATTTAGCTGAACATGGACACAAAGCTTCACTTAAGAAATTTCAATATTGTTGCCAGGAGGTTGCCTATTTAGGCTACCTCCTGTCAAAGGAGGGGAGAAGATTGACACCTGAACGAATAAAACACATTTCTGGCATGTCTGTCCCAAAAACACAGAAGGAAGTCAGAGCCCTGATAGGGATGGCGTCCTACTGTAGACTGTGGATCCCGAACTTTGCCCTAGTGGTAAAACCGATGTTGGCTTTGATGAGGAAGGGCATTTCTTTGCCACTGCCATGGGAATCGGAACATCAACGATCATTTGAGCTTCTCAAAGCCGCGCTGTGTTCAGCACCGGTTCTGGGTACACCAAATTACGATAAGGCCTTTGTGTTGTTTGTGCATGAATGTAATGGATGTGCTTTGTCTGTGTTAACGCAGGAACATGGAGGGAAGAATAGGCCGTGCGGCTATTATTCCTCCGCCCTCGATCCTGTCGCATGCGCTTTGCCGCGATGTCTGCGCGCTGTTGCTGCTGCTGCTGCGTCTGTAAAACAGAGTGAGGGGATGGTCCTAGGCCACGATTTGATTCTGATGGTACCTCACTCTGTTGATATTCTATTGAATAAAACTCAAACACAACACCTTACTTCTGCCCGGTTGACCAGGTATGAATTAGTTCTATTTGCTCCTCATATCCAAATTAAAAGGTGTTGTGTTCTCAATCCGGCTGAACTTTTGCCTCTCCCGCAAACTACTGCTTGCGGCGATGATGGATCACATGACTGCCTGTATGCCACCGAACAAGAAACGAAGGGCAGAATAGACCTCTCAGATACTCCTTTGGAGAATGCGGAAGGGGAGCTGTTTTGTGATGGCTCCTGCTTTAAACTTCCGAATGGCACATCTACAGCTGCTTATGCAGTTACTACTTTGAACAAGATCGTAGAAACTAAAAGGATTCCGCATAACTCTGCGCAGGCCGCAGAGATTATAGCGTTGACTCGTGCTTGTGAGCTCTCCCAAGGGCATAGAGTTAATATTTATACGGATAGTCAGTACGCCTTTGGGGTGGCTCACAACTTCGGAAAATTGTGGTCGGAAAGAGGGTTTCTGACCTCACATGGGACCAAGATTCAGCATGGTCCCTTAATAGTACAGTTACTTTCAGCACTCTCACTCCCTAAACAACTAGCGATTATGAAATGTGCAGCTCATCGCAAGGTCATAGATGATGTGGGCAAAGGAAATGCTTTTGCAGACTTGATAGCTAGACAAACAGCTACAGACCTTAGCATAGACATGTATACCGCAAGGGAAATGAGAGATGGTTGTATAATAGATGAAGGCATTGGGTCTGTGCGAGATATTCAGACTGATGCCTCTGTTGATGAATCTAGGAAATGGGCTGAAGGCATGGGGAAATTGGATGACGAAGGGTGTTGGGTGGACGCATCTGACGGGAAATGGTTGCTTCCTGATTCTTATGTATTAGCAATGGTCACAATGGCACATGGTCCAACACATGTGTGTGCCCAGCAAATTGCGAAGATATTACAGCAGGTTTGGGTGAATGATAAAATTTTGGAAACTGCAAAAAGACATGTTAGTAATTGTATGATTTGCCTACAACACAATGTGGGTAAAGGGACAGTGACTCCAAGGGGAAGTTTCGGGCCCCCCTCTGTCCCCTTTGAAACCATTCACCTTGATTTCATTGAAATGGAACGTTGTAATAACTTGAAATATGTTCTTGTTATCATTTGTGCTTTTAGCAAGTGGGTCGAGGCTTTCCCTGCCAAAGATGCTACCGCCATGACCACCGCAAAGATCTTGGTGAAAGAATATTTTCCTCGATTTGGGCTCCCGAGGATAATCTGGTCGGATAACGGCCCACATTTCATCGCAGCTGTAATATTGCAAATATGTGTTGCCTTAGGGATTGAGAAACGTTTTCATTCAGCTAGGCACCCTCAAAGTGCGGGGTTGGTAGAAAGACACAACGGTATTTTGAAAAACAAACTTGCAAAAACATGTGCTGACACTAAATTAAAATGGCCAGATGCTTTACCTATTGTATTGTTAGCTATGCGCACCACACCCCAGACTAGAACTGGGCTTTCTCCATTCGAGGTAGTAATGGGAAGGCCTGCTAATATTTGGGGCCTCCCTAAACCTAAAGCCCTGAGGGATGTGGAGAATGTATTGCTTGTAGATTATTGTAATCAATTGACTAAAAACCTGTATTTCATCTACCACCAGGTGAAGGCCGCCTTACCTGTACGGTTTACGGGCCCAGGACACGATATATTGCCCGGCAGCTGGATCCTGGTAAAGGCCTACGAAAGGTCTTCCTGTCTCGCGCCTCGCTGGCGGGGACCCTACCAGGTTTTATTGGTCACCAGGACGGCAGTGCGGGTGGAAGGAAAGAAGAACTGGATACATGCAACTCACATCAAGAAGATCCCTCACCCGACGCCACACGTTACAGAAGAAACAGAACCCCTTGCTGATGCTACACTCTCTGATCTCGGAGTAGCAAGCAGCGTTGTGAGTGCGTCGGAGAAGTTCTCTGAGCCTGAGGAGCTCGGGGAGCCGTCCATTTTGTCTCCGCACTCTCTTGATCAATCACTTCCGGAAAACCTTGTTTCGAGTTCTGCGACTTCCGTCGCCACCGACGTGACGCTCCCCTCAGGGAGCGACAATTCTTTGCTTTTGGATTCAACAAACTTGGGTACCATCAGGTACAACCTTCGACCACGAAAATAAAATCGCTGCACGAGTATCGTGCATCTGGAAGAAAAAGGAGTGATTGGAATACTATTGTCTTTCCCTTTTTTGGAACACAGAAAAGGAGGGTTCTGTTGGCTAGGGTTGGGAAGGACTAAGAAGTCGCGCGGCCGAAGTGCCGCCAGCAACGAACATTGGGGCCGTCGATCGGGATAACCATGATGCCTGCCGCCTTCACCGCTGCTCCTCGTATTGAACTATTAGATAAGGAGGTGACCAGTTCGAACAATGGACAATGTGCCTGGGCCCTGAAAACGTACTGTTGTGTTCTTGTTTTGATTATTGTTAGTTTTGCAACTGCTGCCGTGGGACTCTGGTACTTCGAAGAAATTTATCCTTTGAAGCCTCTGTTACCGACCGAAATTGTACCAACTGTTTTGACTCCCTCTGTACACCTTCACACTCTGTCCCCTAGGGACTCTCGGCATAGACAGAAATATCATAATAACACTCTGATGATAGTGATGAATGCTACGCATGCTATTTTTAATAAGAGTAATTGTTGGATTTGCACGCATTTGCCACAACATGGGAACAAGGGACTGGGATGGTATATACACCCCTTACCTCTAACGACTTCCTGCTATGCCTCTCTTAGAGCACTCTTCTTTGGCCGATGGAATGATAGCATCTCAGGGAACTTCGATGGCACTAATTTGAATGAATTTGAGAGACGTGAATTGACTCCCCTGGGATGCTCGCTTTTCGCAAATAGGAGTAGACCTAATATCGCTTCTATTAGGCCGTCTGATAAACTTTCCTTTCCTTTCCAAAATCTAGTTTCTTTCAAAATGTCTCCGATAGGCAATAAGGATGCCATGCCTCCTTCTTATTCTGTAAATCATAATCCTGATTCTGTCCCTTTCTGTGTACAAAGAAATGGCACTAGGCCAATGGGAAATTTTGAGCCTTGTATGAATATTGTAAATTTGACTGGGGAAAATAGGCCTTTGTATGTAGGGGGACCCGTTTATTTTGTTTGTGGTAGTTTAGCTTTTCCCTGGTTGCCCAAAGATTGGCAGGGAACTTGTTATTTAGGGATATTGTTACCAGGTGTATTTATAGCCAGTACCTTAGAGGTATCCAAGGCTCGCCCGCGACGAGATAGTGATGAAGATACCCCCGGACAAGTGTTCGGGGATATAGCCAAATCAGTAGTCCCCTTTTGGGGACAAATAGCAAATTCAGAAAACATTAGGGGATTAGCGAGGGTATTGGAGAAAACGATCAACCGGACCACGGACATACTCTACAATATGACCTTAGAGCAAAAGGCGATAAGATTGGTAGCACTGCAAAATCGAATGGCATTAGATGTCATTTTAGCCGAACGAGGTGGAGTATGTAAATTAGTGGGGTCCGCTTGTTGCGTTTTCGTACCAGATTCTTCACCAACAATATTTAAAGCAATTCAGAATTTACACACTCTTAGTTCTGAAGTCCATATCCCTGTAGGAGACTGGAGCCTTAGTACTTGGTTTTGGGATTCTCTACGATCTTGGGGGTGGAAGGTGCTTTCTGTCATTTTAGGTATTTTAGGGACTCTGTTATTTCTTTGCTGTTGTTTTCAATGCCTCCCGAGTATATGCGGAATGATGGGGGAATGTTGTGCCCAGGTAATGAGCGCAATAGGGCGTAAGATATACACTCCGAAGACAGCATCTAAAGAGTTCATGTTGCAAGAAGTTCTTACGAACGACCTTATGGCTATTGATATTTCAGACAATGATGCGGAACCTATGAATGATAATGCCTTCAAGTATTTTCAAAAGTATTAGAAAACTATGTTTTAGCACTTGGCATAGGCCAAAAGGAGGGTCTGTGGAAATCGATATACTATTGTGACCCCAATCGCATTGTTTAAATGTATGTTGGCCTACGCCAAGCTGTCTAAAGAATATTGTGAACTTAGGTTCCGCGGCAAGGTCTTGACCTTAATGTATTGTGTAAAGCCGCCATCTTGGATCTAGCCGCCATTTTAGGTATTCTTGCAGTGTGGAAGTCACCCTGAATCACAAAATGGAGGCCGAATGACATTGCGGGTAAGACTTCGGCCATGGTGACCTCCGCACACGTGAATGAATAATATGTCCGCAGGCTACGTGTTAGGGTCATGAACTAAGACCCTGTCCTCTGTTCAACCTTTGTGTAAATATGTAACTGTATCAGCGGAACTGATCTAATGTATGTAAATTGTGTGTTCGACCTGGCTACGAACCCTAGCCATGGTTCCAAGAATGGTTAACTCGCAAGAGGGCTGGCCAATGTGGTACAAACTGTATAAAAACCCGAGCATCCAGATATTCGGTCTCTCCCACTTTCGATGCGAAACCTTATCGTTGGAGGTTCGTGTGTGAGTCAGAGAGCCGAATAGCTATTCGCATGTCAATTGACTTTGATAACTTGGTAACTTTGTAACTTTGAAATAAAGCGCTTTATATGGTCCTTTGTAACCTGTGTTGGTGTGTTTCCATTTGGGCTTCCCGGCCTCATGTCCATTTCTCTGTTTCCACACCACCATGAACCTACAAGTGGCCATTGCCACACTAGCCTCCTCACAGTGTGGCAGTAGCCAGCTGGCTCTACAAGCAAGCAAGTTGTGCTTTTCTAAGCCTTTGCAAAATGCCATTTTGCCTCGTCTAGAGACAGTAATCGGACAAATGCTTACTTTTTTGCAAACTTTTATTCTTGCTGTTGTGGAAATGCTTTTTATCTCCGCGCTGTCCCACGGAATGTTAACATGTTTAAGTCCCCAAAATGAAAATGAGGTCTCACACACACACACACATGAAGTGGGGGGTATTCTTTAACTCGTCGCTGCAGTGCATGTAGCAATTTGGATTTTTAGGGACAGTAAACTAAAAATCTCTCTCTTGAGGGTACGTGCTGTATTCTGAATGTATAATCTTTTGGGCCTGTGTTTTTTAAACTCGTAACAGAATGACAATATTCCTTTGTTGATTTTCCAATTAAAAGTTTGCTACAAATCAAAATCCTATTGACTATTTTTTGTGCATATATTTGGTAGCGTTAGACTGCCTTGACTGAACGTCTGTGCTTCACACCACAGTACAAACATACCAATAATGGGGAACAATGTGAAATGTGGTTTGTCTCCGCATCTGATAGTTCCTGAAATAGACCTTGGGTGGGGTTTGTGTAGATTAACAACTGCCCCCCTACCCACTCAAGTAGTAAAGCCTGATACCTTTCCTCATCAAACAAGCCTTGACAGCTTTCCACGCCCCTTTAGGGCGGGATATCCGGTCCCTATGACGTCATATCCTAGGCGTGGCCCCCTGGGGCTTCCCCCGGAAGTTCTGCCTGGGCAAAATCCTGTCCCGGAAGTGATGTAGGTGTGTTTAACAGGCCCTGGGTCCTTAGCGAGGGTGTCCCACCGGATGTGACACCATGGGGGCTATCGGGAAGGTCCCCCCAAGGGTTGGGGCCCCAAGGGGACTTCCTCCGGATGCCCCCAAAGAACCGGAAGTGTGGAGCGGGGTTTTGAAGGGTGGGGCGTGGCGTGCAGGGTGTATATATACAGATACGTATTGGGGGATGTACAAGCCATTCCTGAAGCCTTGGAAAAAAAAAAACGAAAACTCAAAAGGCCTCAATACCAGGAATTATGAAGCGCTACAGCTACTACTCTAAGGACAATACAGCTGCTGAGGATTTGAAAAACCTTCAAAAATACTACAGCCCTGAAAGTCCGCCGGCACCGTCGCTATCCGTCGATGGGGGTCCTGATGACGCAGCGGCTATGGGTACATTATGTGAGCATTTTGATATGTTGAATCTTGGGAGTGGGAAACAGCCGGGTGTCATCGACTCAGGTGTGGATGACGCCTACACCGATGCAGACTATGTGGATATGGATGAGGCTGTTAAGGCTCTGGAGGAGACCCCGTATGAAGATATGAATGTTTTAGAGCAACTGTTTCCAGAGGCTGCAATAACCTCGACGGTAGACACAGCATCTGCTGAAGACAAGCTGTTTATGGACGTTACTAGCTCCTCTATGATGGAAGATGTTGGTTCTGAAACATTGGCTATGGTAAGTAATGAAGTATGACGATGTGGGTGTTTGTGTGTGTGAAAAAGAAAAAAAAAACCTGTGAAAACACATGCTCAAGAGCTAAACTTCTTTCTTTTTTGAATTGCAGAAAACGCCAGATAACCATAACGGAACTGTGTTCCTGAACAACTCGTTTAACGCCGTCAATTATTATTGTGTGTGCTGTTCAAAAAGGATCGAAAGTTCAGCATTCCCAGTCGGTGATAAGTGTAAGAAATGCGATACTTTGAAACGTTTTGAAAGTTCTGATGAGGAAGAAGATGATAATATAACCCTTTTGGAGACTGTAACGGCTCAAGCGTTTGCTGCGGCTGTTGTGAAAACGTGTTTGAAGCGGGACTATTACCGATGGTGTGAAGGGCATAAATACGGATACCCGCAACAGGATGCTCATGATTGTTTACTCCCGAATTATCAATCTGTAGCAATACGGGCGATATGTCAGATGTTGAAGTCATATAACGTTTATCAGATGCTTAAAAGGGTTTATAAAACCATGGGTATGCGTGTACATGCGAGTGTGGGGGGCCTGCTAACAAAAACAATCTTGGAAATTCAAACGTGTCGCAAGCCTGAGAAAAAAATGAGATCTTTACGCCTGGCAGGCCCTGTGATTTTTAGAAACCATATAACCCGTTTAATGCAGAGAGACTTTTCTAACCTGTACAGGCTAAGGAGTAACCCGCAGAGGTGTCCGGTTCCGCAAAAGCTTGTTTTTTAAAAAGATGAAAACACAATAATACTGCTCCTTATATGTGTACCGTTGTTTCTAGGGTAACGTTTCTGGAGGAAAAACCGGACGTGTGTAGAGCTAGCTGATGCCTGTACAGCTGTGTGGGGAAAAACTTTTATACGCGATGCAGAAGGCGAGAATAGCGGTAAACACCCCACCCCGGCTGTGGCGTTTTGATGTACCGAGATTTCAAGATGCACGGATGTGTCAAAGTGTAATTTGTAGCACCATCAAGATGTCGGCGTGTGATGAATACGGTTCTGTATTCCGATACAACTGGGGGTCTTTATACATGGGCCCTAGAACTGTTTTGAGGCACCACGTGGCTGAAATGTATGCAAGATTCCTACGCCTTAAAGGTCTTGTTTTACAGGCCTCTGAACTATGTGAACTATTGAATGCTACAAGTGTCTGTCTCTCTCGCGTCTAGGGCGCAGGTGTAGTTTCACCAGGACCTTCCCGTATTTAAATGAGACCAGATCTCCCTGATCGTCCCTTATCTGGATGTTGATGGTATCAAAATGACACTTAGAAACAGGAATATAATCAGGCTTCATGTATTGTATATTAACAATGCCGTTATTTTCGCCCTTGACTTGTGCGGTCCGCATCAGGGGGGCGTATGAGTCACCAACCCTTTGGTATTCTACTATATCGCTGTAGATCATGAGGCTGTAAAATCCACCATCAATATCTGCACGTGTTTTGTCCGTATTTTTAGTATTATTTTTTATATGCTGAACGTTCCCCAACACCCTCGAGAGTTTCCCGCTACATATAAACTCCACGGTAAGATCGGGTGATCTTACAAATACTTTACGGCGTGAGTTATTTAGAAACAGGTGTATATCTGCATAGCGCTCGAGACTCGCGATTGATTTGTTGATAGTATCTAGCAGCGCCTGTATTGTGGGGTAGAAGCCGTGAGGAAAACCCATATTTATCAATTCAACAGGTTCTCCACGTCTGATGGTATACCAGGAATCTCTTTTGTCCAGGGTGTCCCAGGTATGGGGGTACTGAATCTCCATCAACCCCGCTTCCCACGGACCTTGTAAATTAACGGGTTTAGCCAGTTTAACAGAATAATCCGATATTTCGTTTTTGGGGAATATATCTAAAGAGGCGTTGCTGGGCAAGGTGATATAAAAGCCGGTGTTTTCCATCTTCTTCTTCTCAGGGATCGTCTCTGCTTTTTAGATCCTCTAGAGAGGCCGCGTTGACCCAACTGTTGAATTTCTCAGGCCATCCGTGCCATTTTACCAGGTGCTGTTTCTTAGACCCCTTTCCTTTACTCTGAATAATTGTCTCAACCCTATAAAGACGCTGGGGATCGTCGATCACCTTTTGTAACTCCTCTGTGTAGAAATTACCGCTTACAACTTCACCAGCATAATCATTCAGCTGATATATGTATACCCCCTCTTTCACAGATGCTTTTGCCACTATGAAAATTTCGTCAGTAAAGGACTGTTGGTAGCCTTTTGTAAAGACACCTTTTAACTTGGAAACTCGTACGTGGTCCCCTACACGAAAGGATGCTTTCTTGATCTTCTCCGATAGCCGTCCAGCATACAGGTTTCGCCACGCTGCTAATGAGTTTTCAGAGGTTACAGCCCGGGGAGGCATTTTAATAGACCGATGGTAGCTGTCATTATACACATCGATAAAAGGCTGTAATATATCCACATAGCGTTGTGTATTATAGGCTGTGAAATATCTCCATAGTTTAGATTTTAGGGTTCTATTAAAACGTTCAACAATCGCCGCTTTAACTTCCGTGTGGGTTATAAAATGATGCACGCCGTGGTGCTTTAGAAGGTTTTGCAGGGGCCTATTCAGAAATTCCTTACCGGCATCAGTTTGTAATTTTACAGGTACGCGACCCTTGCTGAAGATATGTTTGAAGGCCGCCGCCACTCTTGAACCAGTCTTATCCCGCAAGGCCTCTGCAAATGCATATTTTGATAAAACATCTATCACCGTCAGAATGTACCGCGCACCATCGTTCTGCTTTTCAAGGTTAGAAACATCCGCCAGGTCTGCCTGCCACTGCATACCTGCCGACGCGACAATGGTCATTCTTCTTTTAAAACGTTTTCTAGCATTTTTATGAAGGGTATACGTCTCCTGGCCGGATAGCCATGTCTTAACAGCTCCACGCGTGATGGGGTGTTTATCACGCTGTAATTTTCGATAAAGCGCATCAACACCCCCATAACTCCCAACACCAGATTTATCATAATAGCATTCATGCAATCTTGAACGTGTGTTGTTAGCCATTGATGCACTACAAAAAAATAAGCAGACGCAGGGTTGGTGTATGGCGTTTTATTTAATTTTTCTTTATATTGTTTGGTATACATGTACGGGGTGTCGAACAGTTACCACCCCTGATATTTTATTGTACGCATCATATAACAGGCTATACACATCAACGTGGTTACCCCGCCTGTAACTCTGTAGACACCAGACACTTGTAGCATTCAATAGTTCACATAGTTCAGAGGCCTGTAAAACAAGACCTTTAAGGCGTAGGAATCTTGCATACATTTCAGCAACGTGGTGCCTCAAAACAGTTCTAGGGCCCATGTATAAAGACCCCCAGTTGTATCGGAATACAGAACCGTATTCATCACACGCCGACATCTTGATGGTGCTACAAATTACACTTTGACACATCCGTGCATCTTGAAATCTCGGTACATCAAAACGCCACAGCCGGGGTGGGGTGTTTACCGCTATTCTCGCCTTCTGCATCGCGTATAAAAGTTTTTCCCCACACAGCTGTACAGGCATCAGCTAGCTCTACACACGTCCGGTTTTTCCTCCAGAAACGTTACCCTAGAAACAACGGTACACATATAAGGAGCAGTATTATTGTGTTTTCATCTTTTTAAAAAACAAGCTTTTGCGGAACCGGACACCTCTGCGGGTTACTCCTTAGCCTGTACAGGTTAGAAAAGTCTCTCTGCAATAAACGGGTTATATGGTTTCTAAAAATCACAGGGCCTGCCAGGCGTAAAGATCTCATTTTTTTCTCAGGCTTGCGACACGTTTGAATTTCCAAGATTGTTTTTGTTAGCAGGCCCCCCACACTCGCATGTACACGCATACCCATGGTTTTATAAACCCTTTTAAGCATCTGATAAACGTTATATGACTTCAACATCTGACATATTGCCCGTATTGCTACAGATTGATAATTCGGGAGTAAACAATCATGAGCATCCTGTTGCGGGTATCCGTATTTATGCCCTTCACACCATCGGTAATAGTCCCGCTTCAAACACGTTTTCACAACAGCCGCAGCAAACGCTTGAGCCGTTACAGTCTCCAAAAGGGTTATATTATCATCTTCTTCCTCATCAGAACTTTCAAAACGTTTCAAAGTATCGCATTTCTTACACTTATCACCGACTGGGAATGCTGAACTTTTGATCCTTTTTGAACAGCACACACAATAATAATTGACGGCGTTAAACGAGTTGTTCAGGCCCACAGTTCCGTTATGGTTATCTGGCGTTTTCTGCAATTCAAAAAAGAAAGAAGTTTAGCTCTTGAGCATGTGTTTTCACAGGTTTTTTTTTCTTTTTCACACACACAAACACCCACATCGTCATACTTCATTACTTACCATAGCCAATGTTTCAGAACCAACATCTTCCATCATAGAGGAGCTAGTAACGTCCATAAACAGCTTGTCTTCATCAGATGCTGCGTCTACCGTCGAGGTTATTGCAGCCTCTGGAAACAGTTGCTCTAAAACATTCATATCTTCATACGGGGTCTCCTCCAGAGCCTTAACAGCCTCATCCATATCCACATAGTCTGCATCGGTGTAGGCGTCATCCACACCTGAGTCGATGACACCCGGCTGTTTCCCACTCCCAAGATTCAACATATCAAAATGCTCACATAATGTACCCATAGCCGCTGCGTCATCAGGACCCCCATCGACGGATAGCGACGGTGCCGGCGGACTTTCAGGGCTGTAGTATTTTTGAAGGTTTTTCAAATCCTCAGCAGCTGTATTGTCCTTAGAGTAGTAGCTGTAGCGCTTCATAATTCCTGGTATTGAGGCCTTTTGAGTTTTCGTTTTTTTTTTTTCCAAGGCTTCAGGAATGGCTTGTACATCCCCCAATACGTATCTGTATATATACACCCTGCACGCCACGCCCCACCCTTCAAAACCCCGCTCCACACTTCCGGTTCTTTGGGGGCATCCGGAGGAAGTCCCCTTGGGGCCCCAACCCTTGGGGGGACCTTCCCGATAGCCCCCATGATGTCACATCCGGTGGGACACCCCCGCTAAGGACCCAGGGCCTGTTAAACACACCTACATCACTTCCGGGACAGGATTTTGCCCAGGCAGAACTTCCGGGGGAAGCCCCAGGGGGCCACGCCTAGGATATGACGTCATAGGGACCGGATATCCCGCCCTAAAGGGGCGTGGAAAGCTGTCAAGGCTTGTTTGATGAGGAAAGGTATCAGGCTTTACTACTCACTCACAAGCAAGTTTTCAGGGGAGATGAGTGCCCACAGCCACAATGGTGAAGGAGAAAAGAGTGAAGTGTGCCGGTGTCCCCTGTGTTTTGCGTGCATTCAGACGGCCCTCAATGGCTCCAGCTGGAACTCGCAGTGTGTCTATGAAGGCACTGTTTCTAGGTTGCTCATGGAAGTGGTGGGCTGCCTGTCAAGAGAGACCCTGAGATTAGCGGCTGTTGAATCTGCATCTCAATAAGAAGGGCATCTGCCAATAAACAGGACCAGTTGGCATGAGCATATAATGTAGTATAAACTAAGTCACCATCTCTCGAAGGGCACACTAGATAGCAGCGTTTAGCCTGCTGATAGAAATCTGATAGTCACAATCTGGGCGAGGCAGGGTGGTCAATACAGGAAACTTCGGCAGACTGGCAAAATCATCTATTCAGGAATAGGCCACCCTTATACTTACATGAGGTGTTTATACCACAGGTTCTATGATAATAGTGGTCTGGGATGGTGACACTCTTTTCTTTGTTTTGTTTTTCGGAAACATGCACCACTTCGGATAACAAATTCATTGGCGCAAATCAAATGTATGTGATCACACAATCTAAAAGGAGAGCATGATTTGGGACTTGTTCAGATATATACAAAAACCTATCATAAAATGGTGAAAGAATATGGCTGTGCAACCACCCGCATAATACTGACACCCTTCACTGCACAGCCAATCAAGTGCTGCTTAAATCAAACACACTTGACCAACACCCCACAAATCACTGTATCAACATTTGAAAGACATTTTGGAGCAAAATGTAACTATTAAATTAGCCTTTTTTTTATTTTAAATATAAAATACATCAGCATGTGTGACATAACTTCAAAGCTGTAATTAATATATTTAAAAGCATCAAAGTCAAATAAACATTTCATAACATTAAATTATGGGGGCTGCCATTTTGGGAGTACAAATGGCTTGCAAATTCACCACACAATGCAAATTCAGCCAAAGAGTGCAAAAAAGAGGTGTGGTTGGAGGGAAAGTGGGTGGCAATGGTAGGAAAACCTTATAGATTTAACTTAGAAATGGATGTTAAATGGGTGGCACACATAGCCAAACTACATATATCCATCCTCATTGTCATCTGCATTGAAAATCATTGCAAACCTACATTCAAAGCCCTTATTTCAAGCTCTTATGTTAAAGATCTTATTTTAATGGCAATAGTTTCAGCGTGAAAGGTAGCGCTTTCAGCACCACCTAAAGGACAAAACTAAAAAGGTACTCACTGGTTGAATACTCAGAGGGCAGGCTGAACCTGAATGCTCTCTTTGGTGCTAACTGAGTTTCTTGGGTAGGGAGTACAAGATTTTTGGTGGTGAATACTAATATTTTTTAAATGACAAGATGTGTGTTTAATGGCCTACTGTAATGGACAATTGGCAAGATGAACGGGCAGCTATTCTAATATTCTCTTTGAGCTATTTCGATCCATCCTCAACAACCAGCCCTCGCCCTTTGCCTCATCACCCCTTGAGAATAAAATGTCCATGCTCTCTCTCCCTGTGTTCAGGCTTTCTTCCTTCGACAGTTTAATAAAAGACTTGCTTCACAGAAAGAGGTGAGTTTAGATAGAATAATTGATTTTATGAACCATTGCCACATTTGTTTTGCCAATGTACAGTTTCGTCAAATTTCTTTTTAACTGATTTGTCCACTTTTTCTTGCTGAAAAATGTGGAGATGATTCCCCGAAGCCCTTTACTACACCTCCCTCCCCATATACACCTTAACCCCACTTACCATGTGCATTTTGTCACAAAACAATGTTTAAAAAAAAAAACAGCAAAAATGCATTTTGTGAAAGAGTAGGTTGGCAAAAGTAGACTGGAAAGAATACACCTTTGCCCTGTAATGCAGTCTGTAGGAACTGGAATGGGTGGCTTGCCCATAACAGTTCTGAATTTGGGATTTATTAAGGGTTTATACAGGGGGAAGAGGAGGTTGAATGACATAATGGGGTGGAGCCCCTGTTATCATTGAACCTGGTGGCCACAGTTATCAATTTGAACCCATTGTCGGAAAAGCGCTCACAGTTGACACAGCCAGTATTGTCCAGTCCTATTAGAGCCCACTTGTTGGGCTCCAGGTAGGCACTGGCAGCCCTATGGTGAGTTGCACTTTGGTACATGGGGGGTGAAAGTGCAAATAGATGGGGAGAGTAGGAAGATAGTGATGAATGAACTAGAGGGGCAGATATTATTAATGAAGGTTCGGTGCAGACCCAGCATGGGGCTGCAAGGAATTTACAGCTGACAGGGGTTGCACTGTCCTGTTTTTTTAAATTTTCATCAAACAATCAAATTATGTGGGTAATTCCATCTCAGAAAGGGTTGTGTGCTAACGAGACCCTCCTTTCATTAAACGCCATGGCAACAATATAGAGTACAAATGTGTCCTGCTGCCTCGGTATCGTGGGCTGCAGCCCCGGCTCTTGTTACGCTCACCTGGCTCCCACAGAGGCGTCGATCTGGACTGGACTGCTGCGGTCTCCACCAATGAGACGCGTAGGGCCGAGATGACGGACTGGACTGGCCCACCTAGCTTCGTTTGCTTGGCCCGTAGGAATATTCTTCTGCAAGTGGAGAAAGGGAATTAACCACCCGTGGAGTTGAGCGTAAATCCCCCCACCCCGCTGTTCTCCCCACTGATCTCCTTGGATGTTCCCTCTTATAGTCTCACCTGATGATTTGAAAAGATGAGCTCTCCATCCTGCAGTGAGCGCAGGGGCGCGTAGTTAACCAGTTGCTTCACTGGCTCGAAGGAATTGGTGAGTTCCAGGACAATATTGACTCTGATATTCCTGGCAAGACGCCATAAGAATGTAGTTCGTAAGTGTTAAAAACGCCTGACTTTCACTCTTGTCCAATTCCTTGCAGGTTGCAGCTTGACCCTACTGAAGAGTTCCTCGTGGCAACCAGTAATGTTCTGGTAAGGATTTGTATTATCCAACACAGTTCGATAAAATAATGTCCACATGTAACCTGTTGCTTTCTCCCTTATTCAGGCGCTGAGAGAAAGTATGAAGTCTCGGGGAATAATGCCTCCGGCGGTAAAATCAGGTAAGTCTTTTGTGGTGAGGAGGGTTCCCCTTGTTATTCCCTTGTTTCACCTTGCTGACCTTTTGTTTCCCCTTAGGGGCCGGGGTTCGGCTAGGATGCAGTGGAAGCTGCGCTGACCCGTGAAGAAGAATACTACCCCCGGTGGTAAAATCAGGTAAGTCTATGGGGGGTATTCCTCTGTGTATTCCCTTGGCTCACCTTGCTGTTCTTGTCTTCTCCTTAGGTGCCGGATTGCGGCGGTAACATGCAGGAGGATGCGGTGAAATGTGAAGATGCTGCGAATGCCGGTGAGTTTAGCACGGCGCTGCAGCAGGCGAGGCGATGCACATAAAATAACTTCTTTCTTCCAGCTCGAAGGCGTGATGGATCGGGAATTCAGGTAAGGATCAAAGGTATTGCTCTTGTTCTAACCTTTTCTCCTTCTTTCTCCCTTTTTCTAGGAGCTCCAAACTCGAGGCAGGCGTGGCAGATGACTGGATGCAGACTTGCAGGCACGGTGAGCGTTACGCTGCTGGATGCAGAATAACGCGAAGCGTGTGCTGCTCTTCGGGTGTGGTTTAAATAGCCTTCCAAAGTAGTCCCAGGTAAGTATTCCTCCCCAGCCCCACCCGAGTAAAAAAAATAGTCACTAGGTAAAATAGTCCCTTCCAAGCCTCGTTTGGCTTGGAGCTCTTGCAGGATGGTCTGCATCAGGTAAGTTTGCAGCATGGTCTGCATCAGGTAAGTTTTAGTCTATGAGCCTGGCGCCTATGGCACCAGGACTGACCCTCCATATGAGCCTGTCACCATATGTGCCAGGACTGCACCCAAATAGCCCCTAGCGGGGGTTGTTGGGCTTGCTTGGGGTAACTTGATGCCTGCTTCCCGGGTTGCTGAACTTGGTCTGGTTCCCCGGGGATAGGCCTCATGACAGCACTCCCCCCCCCAAGGCCCCTCCTAAAGTCATTCTTCCCTGTGGTTTCGGTCTGTCTGCGAAAGTTCCGTGGAATTTTTTCACCAATCGGGGTGCATGAACATGGTCACTAAGTTCCCATGACCTTTCCTGTGGTCCGTAACCTTTCCAGTCGATTAAATAAAAAAGTTTTGACTTTATCAGCTTAGAGTCCAGGATGTTCTTAACTTCAAATTCCGGTTCTCCGTCTACAAGGATGGGGTCTGGTGGCTTGGTTAGTCTTGTCCCTGGTTGTACTGGCTTCAAAAGTGACACATGAAAGACGGGATGAATTCGCATACTAACAGGTAAATCCAACTTGACAGCCACCGGGTTAATAATGGCCTTAATAGAGTAAGGTCCCAAATATCTGGGGTTAAAGGTCCATGTTCCTTTTAGAGGTATATGTTTTGTGGCTAACCATACTTGGTCCCTATTTGGTATTGTGGAGAATCACTTCTATGCCGATCAGCATCCTTCTTGTATTTTTCTTTCGCCTGTTTTAAATGTGTAGTTGCTTCCTTAAAGGCTTGTGTAATCGTAGTGTGCAAATGGGCCACTGCGGGCATTTCTAAGTCTTCGGGTGAGTCAAGGTCTGAGGTTCGAGGATGGTGCCCATATAAGGTATAAAATGGGCTTTGTTCAGTTCCAGAGTGTACTGAATTATTGTATGCATATTCGGCGATCCAAAGAATGTCTTTCCAATTACTCTCCGTCTGATGTAACATACAACGCAGGTATTGTTCGAGCGTCTGGTTGGTCCTCTCCGTTTGACCATCGGTCTGGGGGTGGTGACTGGTCGATAACCTCACATCGATTTGCGACAATTGACAGCATTTTTTCCAAAAATGTGAAATGAATTGACTGCCCCGGTCAGAGACCAACACGGATGGAAATCCATGTATGCGAACAATGTTTTCGAGGAATTCTTTGGCCAGGATTGAGGCTGAAGGTAGTCCTTTTAAAGGAATAAAGTGGGCCATCTTGGAAAAAAGATCCACAATAACTAGAATGGTGTTAAACCCATTACAAGGAGGTAGATCAGTAATAAAGTCTAACGATAAGGTGTGCCATGGTGTAGGCGGAATTTCTAAAGGTTGTAAGAGTCCAGCTGGTTTTTTCTTTTGACTTTTGTTTTGGGCGCAAATGCCACAAGACATCACAAATGATTTAATATCCTTTCGCCAGGTGGGCCACCAGAATTGTCTTTCAATTTTGGATTCAGTTTTTGCAATACCTGGGTGCCCCTCCATTAGGGTATCATGATAACGGGAAATGACTAGCTATTTTAGTTCCTTGTGTGGCAGAAATAGCTGCCCTTGGTAATAAGGCAGATCATTGGTGACAGAGTAGTCCGGGCCTTTCTTTACCCAGTCCTGCACGGCTGTAGGATCAAAGAGTTGCTGGATCTTTACCTGAATGTCCTCTAGTGTCTGTAGAGTAGTCATGCCAGTAATCCTTTGTTCGGAAATTATAGGTACTAGTTCTGGGTTCACCTCTGCCTCTCCCATCCCTATTCGGGATAAGGCATCTGCTTTACCATTCTTACAACCTGGTCGATAGGTTATTACAAAATCGAACTCGGCAAAGAACAATGCCCATCGGAGTTGACGTGACGATTGGGCCTTGGCTGTTTTTAAATACTGTAAGTTCCTGTGATCGGTGATCACAGTAATGGTATGCCTGGCACCGAGAAGATAGTGCCGCAAAGCCTTGAAGGTGGATTTAATGGCAAATAACTCCTTGTCGGTAACCACATAGTTTATCTCGGGTGCCAAGAACTTTCTGGACCAAAATGCTACTGGGTGAAGCTGACCAGTTTCAGGGTCCTTTTGAGACAGGACAGCTCCCATGGCTAGACTGGATGCATCAGTTTCCACTATGTATGGAAGTTCAGGGCGCGGGTGCTTTAACACAGGTGCAGACGTGAATTTTGCTTTCAGCTCTTGGAAGGCATTTTCAGCTTCTTCGGTCCACATAAAGTGTTTATTTTTTCGCAAAAGTGCTGTGATGGGATGTACGACATATGAAAAATCTGGGATGAATCTGCGATAGAAATTGGCAAAGCCGAGCATGCTTTGTACTCCTTTAACTGAACTTGGTGATGGCCACTTAAGGATTGCGTTCACCTTTTGTGAGTCCATTCGGACTCCCTTTGGGGTCAGGATAAACCCAAGGAATTCAACTTCTGTGGCATGAAAAACACATTTTTATAGTTTTGCATATAGTTTGTGCTGGCGCAATTTGTCAAGGACTGCTCGGACGTGCTTCACATGGTCAGATACTGAAGAGGAGTATACTAGAATATCATCGATATACACGACAACACTAACGTCAATGAGTTCACGAAGGACATCGTTCATGAAGTATTGGAATGCTGCTGGTGCATTGCACAACCCGAAAGGCATCACCTGGTATTCGAATAACCCATACTTAGTGCGGAAAGCAGTCTTCCATTCATCGCCCTCTTTTACACGTACCAGGTGGTATGCCCCCCGGAGATCTAATTTAGTGTATATACAAGCGTCCTTCACTTTGTCTAGTAGTTCAGGGATCAGAGGCAATGGGTATCGGTTCTTAACAGTTATCTGGTTCAATGCGCGGTAGTCTAAGCACGTTCTGAGGTCATCTTCCCTGGATGCAGATTTGCAGGCACGGTGAGCGTTACGCTGCTGGATGCAGAATAACGCGAAGCGTGTGCTGCTCTTCGGGTGTGGTTTAAATAGCCCCCAAAGTAGTCCCAGGTAAGTATTCCTCCCCAGCCGCACCCGAGTAAAAAAAATAGTCCCCAGGTAAAATAGTCCCTTCCAAGCCTCGTTTGGCTTGGAGCTCTTGCAGCATGGTCTGCATCAGGTAAGTTTGCATCATGGTCTGCATCAGGTAAGTTTTACTCTATGAGGCTGGCGCCTATGGCGCCAGACTGACCCTCCATATGAGCCTGGCACCATTGGCGCAAGGACTGCACCCAAATAGCCCCTAGCGGAGGTTGTTGGGCTTGCTTGGGGTAACTTGATGCTGCTTCCGGGGTTGCTGGACTTGGTCTGGGTCCCCGGGGGTCGGCATCATGACACTCTCCCATGGCACAGAGCAGGTTCAGAGGGCACACGTGTCCTGTGTGACAGATGCTAAAGAAAACAAATCATTGCAGTGCAGAGGCTGCATTTACGTCTACACCTCTGTTTCAAATTCAATACAATTATTATTTTTTTTTTATTATTAAGTTTATTGAATTTTATAGAAAACATACAAGCAACAAACTTATCAGCATTGTAATCGTAGAACTCATTGCATAGAATCCACACCCCATAACCACCCCCAACCTTCACAGAATCTAAAAAGCAAAACAGGCCAACTTATTATCACATGTCATCCAAAAACCCACCCCACATATCATCAAACAATTTCAACTTTTTGTTCCTGCGAAGGATAACCTTCTCAATTCTGGCCACTTGCCTCAAGTCCTCCACCCATTCTGAACAGGCTGGCCTCTCATCACATTTCCATTTTCTCAAAACAATTTTTTTTCGCAGAATTTGTAGCCCTAAAAAAACAGCATTTCTTTGGATAAGTGAGATCTTCCACTTTATCATCCTCACCCAAGATGATAGTGTTATAATCAAAATCCTCTTGCAGTAATAGAACCTCATTAATCTTCTCAGTGACACTCCTCCAAAATGTCCTCAGTTCATAACAGTCCCAGATCAAGTGTTCAAAGGAGCCGACATCATGCTTACACCTCCAACAGGCCTCTGAGTCAATCATCCCTCTCGCATAAAGTCTCTGGGGAGTCCAAAACACTCTATTAAGAATTTTGATTTGGCGGCATTGTTCTCCAAGATTAATGGATGTCAGAGTTACGTTTTTACAAAGAAACCTCCACCTCTCCACAGTCATATCAGAGCCAAGGACCTCAGACCACTTAGTTAACAACCTCTCTGCTGGCGTGTACCGTTGGCTCAGATTTCTATATACTTTGGATGCCATACCACCTAATGTCTTATATTCAGGTAGCCATAACTGCCAACCACCGCCATCAACAGTTCTCTGGTTCCGCAGCAAACCTCTTAATTTTCTGTATTCACCCATTGTACAGTCTCTGAGATCTTTAATTTGTGCAAGTCTTCTATAGCTGATCCATTTGCCGTCTTCCATCAGATCACTCAAACATAGTACACCACTCAGGAGCCAGTTCAACCACAATAGCGGCCTCCCATTCAGAAAAATACCTGGATTCAACCAGATAGGGATGTAATCATTATCACATACCTTGCGCTTACTTTTCTTCCATAGTTCCCTCCAACAAGTTCTCAGGAATCTTGTCGGCGGAAATGAGCGATAACCAGATCAATCCACCGTGGACAGTATGGCCCTAGGCGGCAATGGAGAAGAACTACTTGATTCCGCCAGCGTCCAAACATCCTCTGAATCTTCAATAAATGGAACCAGATGCCTGGCTCCAAAGGCCAAATGATAATTCTCAAAGTCAGGAACCCCCAAACCTCCACAGTCTTGGGGCAGCTGCAATTTCCACAAACTGAGGCATGGCTGTTTGTTCTCCCAGAGAAAAGACTGGATTAAACTCTCAATTTTCCGCCAATGGCCCTTCTTCACGTCCAGGGGAAGCACACTGAGCACATAGTTGATTCGCGGTGTTGATGTCATTTTGATGGCATTCACTCTCCCCCAGAGACTCAATTTAAGTGCATTCCACCTCTTCAGGTCCAGCTCCAAAGATTGAATCACATGTGTAATATTGACATCCATTATTTTCGAGACATCATTCGTTAGCCAAATCCCAAGGTATCTCATCTTATTCGGACACCACTTAAAGGGAAAACCCTGCATCTTCAAAACAGTGCAAGTGGTTGATGCCGGCAGCGCTTTCGACTTGGTCCAATTGATCTTGTATCCAGAAACCTTGTGGAACACATCGATCAACTCCATCAGCACAGGAATGGAGCTCTCCACATTCTGAACCACCACCAGCATGTCATCCGCATACAACCAAACTTTCTGGGAGGCTGCACCAAAGCGTACGCCCTCAATTCTATCCTCTTCTCTTATCCTCACAGCCAGCAATTCCATGGCGATCACAAACAGAATCGGCGACAGTGGACAGCCTTGCCTCATGCCTCTCCCAAGTTCAAAAATGCCCGAGTCCATGCCATTAGTCCGAACACCAGCAGTCGGCCGGGAATACAGCAGTCTTATCCATCCGATCATGGTATCTCCAAAACCAAAGCCTTTCAATGTACTTAAAAGATATGTCCATTCAATACGGTCGAAAGCTTTCTCAGCATCCAAGGACAACGTCACCACATCATTATGGTGTTCTTTGCTTTCATACAGTGTCAGCAACAATCTACTCACATTTTCTGAAACATGTCTGCCTTTTACAAATCCAGATTGGCTTTCATCTATGATATCCATCAGCGCATTCTCAATCCTCAAAGCTAACGCCTTGGCGAAAATCTTGTTGTCCGTGTTCAATAAACTGATTGGCCTATAGCTGCCAGTTTTCACTGGTGATCGTCCCTCCTTCAGAAAAACGGAGATTGAAGCATGTCTTGTTGAACTTGGAAGGCACCCATTCCTCAAAGAGGCGCGCAGCATCTCTAGCATCAAAGCAAACACCTCTTCTGGGAAAATTTTAAAAAGTTCAGCTGGTAGCCCATCCGGACCTGGACACTTCCCAGAATTCAGCGCATAAGCAGCCAACCTGAGATCCTCCACGTTCAAATCTCTTTCCATACACTCCAAGGATTCCATACTCACTTTCTTCAGATGGCAGTCATCAATGAATTGACCAATTGTACGCTCAGATAAGTTGATCTCTGAAGAGTACAGGGTTTTATAATACGACAGAAATGCCGCATTAATCTCCACAGGATCAAAAGTCACCAACCCATCCTGTCTTTCCACTGCATTGACAGATCTGCCACTGTCCATAACCCTCAACCGATGTGCCAGAAGTCGATCACATTTTTCACCTTTTTCATAGTAGTTGCTTTTGGTTCTAAAAAGCAACCACTCAGCCTTCGAAGAATACAAATCTTCCAATTGTCTCCTTTTCTGCTTCAATATTTTTATAGTCTCATCTGAAAAGTTTTGCATATTATTTCTCTCAAGATCCTGAATGTCCACAGTAAGCTTTTTCACTTCTGCATCACTCATTTTGTTCTTTTTGCTGGACAAACCAATCAACAATCCTTGCATATATGATTTGAAGGCTTCCCACACAAACTCCACCCTGACTTCACCAGTCCAATTCACAGATATAAAGAATCTCGCCTCTTGAACAATTTTGTCCACAATTTCATCGTCGTCCAAGAGGGAGACATTCACCCGCCAGGTGTTAGACCTAGGAACCGGGAAGGTCAATCTCAAGTCTATGGAGATTCGAGCATGGTCCGATGTCACCCCTTTGGAATGATTGTGTACAGAGGCCAGAGGTCATAAGGAGGTCAATTCTCGAGTAAGCATTATGCCTTGCAGAGAAGAAAGTATATTGTCTCATAGAAGGGTTTTGCAATCTCCAAACATCTGTGAGGTTCCATTCATCAATTAGTCTCTTTAATGCTGTTCTTTTCAGAGCGTTGGCATTGTCCACACCCCCCACACTTTTATCAAGTCCAGGTTCTAAAACCACATTGAAGTCCCCTCCCAAAATCATATTAATCGCATTTACATTCTGCAACATTTGCGTTAAAGCTACAAAAAAACTACCATCACCCCCATTCGGAGCATATTTATTGCAGAAAGAATACTGAGCATCCTGAATATGTGCAGTCACACACACTATCCTTCCATCCCCATCCTTCACACACTTCACCCCAGTGATCTGGAGATTCTTCCTAAAAAGAATACACACACCCCTAGAACCAGTAGTGAACGATGAACCATAAACATCACCAACCCACTCCTTTTTCCACTTATCTATATCCGCATCTAACAAATGAGTCTCCTGAAGCATCACAACATCCACCCCCATCTCCCCTAGTTTACTCAAAATCACAGGGTAATCTGAAAATATTTGGGAATACTAATGGGATGTCACATAATTATTAAAAGCACATCTGATTCGTAGCATACCAGTGTCATCCTTGTGAGCTCAGATGTCTACGGGACGGTTACCCTGGTATGTGGATTTCAGCTACCTGCCTGTCTGCATTCCAGTGTATTCGACAAAAGGAAGGATGCATGCTTCTATTGACTCTTGATGAGGGAAGGTAACTCTTTCCTTGCCAGGTCTGGGATCGCCTACCTGGGGAGGGACACCATGTGAACCTGGCTTTAAAGAGTCGAGTCCATAACAAAAGCCACAATCAAAATGAAAGAAAATGAATATTTTGACTGATGTACATGAGGGAATGCAACAGATAAAGAGTCGAGCAAAATACAGACACTTTACGCGTAACTAGCTCTATGTCAAAATGTATCTGGATGTTTTAAACTGGCAATAAAAGCACTTCTGTGCATTCAATAGAATCAAGAAACAACTAACGTATTTGAATCCATCAGCAAATTTAATGCTACAACTTTCTGACATCACTATCTCCATGGGAGTAAAGTGTAGAACCCAACAGTAAAACAGGAGTATGCAGAATGTGAGAAATCCCCCACAAAAATCATGAACCCCTATTTCTGCAAACAGTTGCTTGGCATGCACAAATACTGCCCAACTCATGGGTACAGAAGAACAGAACTAGGGAGAATTCTCCTACTGTTCAACATTCAAAAACACAGTTTTACCTACTGTTGCCATATCACCCCACTAGCCTAGTATATATCGTACATGATCCTTTACTTGCAGACAATCCTTATGTTCTTGGGTAACCAGCTTTGGTAACTGATAAGATTCTTGAGCTGTATTTGAACACTTCCAATGGGACTTACCATAACTCGGTTAAAATCACTTTACATAATACTCAGTCTTTAATTAAGCATGTCATAGATGCTAGGGACTACATATTGGACCATGAAATAGGCATCATGTGTCTCACAGAAACATGGTTACGGGATTCCAGTGGCCCTAACATACAACTGGCTACACTAGTGGATTATGTGTGCTTTGGTAAAAACAGAGATTGTTGGAAGGGCTGGGGAGTGGCAATTCTGGCTTGAGAAGAACTGAAACTGTTCCAAGTACCTGTCACATGCAAGGGATGCAAAATCATCTTACTCAAAACCACCCCGACCCCAACCAACTGCGTGAACATTATTCTTATTTACTTCCGCCTAAGGACACACCATCCTTTTATGAGGAATTTAGAGAAATGTTATCATCATTGACTAAACCTAACAACTGCACTTTAGTTCTGGGGAATTTTAATAGGTGGTTTGGTAATCCTCAAGATTTTTGGGATAATTACTTCACTATCTGCAGCAAGGAGCCAACCCATAAAATGGGTAACTTGTTAGACTGGGTCACCATGAAGAACTTGGTGTCTAGTCTCTTGTGTATCGGACCTTGTATCTAGTCTGATCACTTCTTTGTGACATTCAACTTCACACTCCCGAGCCTTGTGACTCAGAAAAAAGAATATTCTGAAAAAAGTCACAAGTAGGAACTACAACAAGATTCACTAGGGTGACCTGGAACACTGCCTTATAAGGCTTATGGACTCCACTTCTGATGGTGACTCACCGCATTCACTGGTCATGGAACATGAGAAGGCAACAACCAGCTTTCTGGACAGGATGGCACCCATTAAGACTAAGACTCTCAGAGAACATACAAACAATCAGAAGTGGTGCTCCTCGGCCCTGACTGCCCGGAAACAAGAAAAAAAGGAGAGCCAAAAGAAATTGGGAAAGAGACCATTCACAGGCAAATAAGGAGATGTAGAAGTCCCTGGAAAAAATCTATCCTGGAAAAATTCTGCTAGCCAAAAACAATTACTTCGATACCCAAATTGCTACATCAAAAAATGACTTGAAGAAGCTCTTTGCGATTCTCCGGGACTTGGAAAAGCCTAAAGCAATGCTCCACCAATTTACTCAAAGAGCTGTGGATTGTGAAGCAGTTCAAAAGGCATTTATGGAGAAGATTGCTGCAGCCCATGCTCAAATTAAGTGCAAGTTGGGTAATATCGAGCATGAAGTCCTGTCACAAGCTACGGAGGATATAAGAGAGACAGGTAATTCAACCTTTACCTTCCAAGCTATTTCTGAAGAACTTCTGGCTAAAGTCCTAAACAAAATGAGACCTACTACATGTGATGGTGAGGTTCTCCCATCTAAAATTATCCTGGAAAATAGTGAGCTATTCCTCCCTTTTCTTGTCCACTTTACCAACACGAGTTTTAGGGATAATCAAATACCTGACTCATTGAAAAATGTATCAGCAAACACTTAATACATTTTTTTTAAAAAACAGGAGTTGATCACAAAGTCTACACCAACTTTAGGCCCATCACGAACATTTTCTTCTTGATGTAAATTATCGACAAAATGGCTACGCTACAACTTAAGGAACACTTGGAAAAATCCAACGCCTATCATCCATGGCAATCTGGGTTCAGGTATTTTCATAGTACGGAGATCACCTTGTGGGACCTGCAAACAGAAATGCTGAAAATCTTGGACAAAGCAAGGCGGGGCTGCTGAATATATTAGATCTCTCGGCAGCCTTCGACCTTGTGGACCATAAGAAGCTTCTGGATAGTCTAGAGAACATAGGAAAATGCTCTGGAGAAGTAGTTACCTGGATCAAATTCTTTCTTCATAATAGGATGTCCACAATTGTATGATGCAAGGCCTGCTCCAAACCAGAGCAGTTGCATTACAGAGTGCCGCAAGACGTATGCCTCTCACCAGCCGTTTCTAATGTGTACTGCCATCCGTAGTGTGATCTGTTCGTTTAACTGGTAGTGTGTTTTTCCAACTATGCTGGTGACACCCAGCTAATCTTAGTCCTATGTGGAGAGTACCAAAAAGACACTGAGATGATCTCCTTAATCTATTCATCCATTCAAAATTGGATGACATCTAATGGAATGTGTCTATTGATTTTTGGTTCATCTCAGGCATGCTTAAAGCTTGATAGTCAGTATTCTGGGTTTTCCATTGATAGCACCTTATCAGCACAGTGTTTAAGGTGAAGACCTTAAGGGTTGTCCTTGAAGCATCTCTGATCTCAGACGCTCATGTATATAATGTCATCAGCAAAACTCAACACCATCTGAGAGTCCTCTGACTGGTGAACCTTATTTCTCGGTATCTAACTGCACCAAGTTGGTCCGTGCATTGATCATGCCTAGGTTTGAATATTGTAGCACATTTTTAGCTGGCATAAGTAAGGGCAGCCTGGGGAAACTACAGATTCTGCAAAATCATGCAATGCACATCGTAAAAAGCATAGCTAGGAAAGAGCCTATCTTCAGCCATAAGATGAATCTGCATTGGCTCTCAGTAGAGGCCAGATACTGCTTCAAAGTTAATACCATTGTACATATGTGTCTTTATGGACAAGAACCTAGGTACCTAAAAGATTCCATCAATGTGTTCCACCCCAGGAGAACCACCAGGACCAGTGATAGGATACGTTTGATCGGTACAACAGGCAAAAGGGCCAGATGCACTGGCAGATCCTTTTACGGCACAGCCAGCCATAGCATGGAATAACCTCCCCATGGATTTGCCGGCTGACAGTAAATTAAGGACCTTCAGGAAGCAAATAAAAACTGTCCTGTTTGAATATTTCTCTCTCCTATATGATATCTACTAAATCCGACTCTGGCATACCCCTATCTTTCTGATGCCTGTGGGCTCTGGTGCATTATAAATACCTAAATAAATAAATAAGCAGTAAACTAAACCCCCTCCACTAGTGAGTAGTTCAATATCAAAGCGTAAAATGTGTGAAGCAAGTAATTGAACAATATATTACAGAACTGCAGTCCTAGAACAGTAGTCACACCCAGAATACCAGTATAGGACTCAAAAGACAGGAGGATACATTAGCTATGGAATTAGAACAAGCCTCCAAGAAGCAGCATCCATTGTGCCTCATTATGAGAAGAGCGGTAAGGGCAAAAACTGCTGTAAAGTGTCCGTAAGTAATTCTGTCACTGCTACATTATATATGTTGAAGTGTTGGCGTTGGTGTCTTATGGGCTCCTGAAATGGGACTATCAAGACCCTGTCACTGCTTGTGATCCCCAAGTGGCAGTAATGGTGATTGGGTTTGGTGGAAATTCCTTGGATTAACAGCTGCATTACTGTCAAACCTGTAATGATACTCTTTGCACTGGAAAGCAAAGTTAGGAAAATACAGCAAGTAAGAATGCAGCAGCTCACTGGGGCTTTGCTAGGAACTGAAAACAAAGGCTAAGAAAACCAAATGCATACTGAGTATCCACAAGCTGGAAATAGAGACTGGCCAACACAGCTCAAACAAGACACTCAGGGAGGATGTAGTGTTTTACTTTATGCAATAAAGTATATCATTTCGTATCATATTCTGTAGATTTATTCGGAGGAGCACCCGAGCGGGCCATTTCACCAAAGCAACATCTTCGTGTATGATGCCATCAACATTCTGGAATCATACACGAAGATGTCACCATAGTAACAATACATTACATTCTCACATCTCCCTACCTAAACAGAAAATAAGATTTATATAATATTATATTTTAAATTTAACTAAAAACATCTAATAATGTATAAAGAAACATAACATTGTATCTTAACATTTCTATACCAAAAAAGGATACAAAATCTTCCAGATTTTAGATACACAGCCAGTCTTGGATCATGTCACCAATAGTGAACCTCTCAATAATAAACATAGTCTTGTTTGTAATTCCATATTCTTTTCCTACATCTTGATCCTGACTGAACACTGTCATTTCTTCCTTCAATAGAATTTTTCTGTACATTCCTCCCTTATGATCTTCCTTTGACCAGTACGCCGGGTTCATCAAAACCATCCTTGAAATTCTCTACTTCAACTGAATCATCTCCTCCAAATCCCATCACTTCCTTCTCCTTTGCTAAAACAACATCATCACATGACCATTTCTTGCCATCCTCTAGTATCACAGACTTTCTTGAGCAATCCATCACTCTCTGAGGAGCACGAAACCTTGACTCCCCTTTCATCACACGTTTTGGTTCTCTCACTCTCACCAAATCACCTTCTTTTATTTTACTCTCTTGGACATTCCTATGCTTGTCATAATAACTTTTATACTTCTCTTGTTTTCTTTTCACTTTGTCAACAATGTCGTCCATGTTAATCTTCCTACTTCCATTGCTCATCATCCAAGCAGGCCTCAACCTATTTGTGAAAAGTCTTCCTCTCATAAACGTGAATGGTACTTCCTCAGTTATTGAATGCGGCGTGACTTTATATGTAGTGAGAGCTTCCTTAAGTGTCTCCTTCCATGGTAAACCATTTACACTAGCTAACTGTATAATTCCTTTAATGAAACGGTTCATTCTTTCTACAAGACCATTACCCATTGGGTGGTACAACGCTGTAGTACTGTGTTTAATAGATCTGTCCTTTAGAAATCCTTGAATTTCCGACGACATGAACTGGGCTCCATTATCTGACACAATTTCTTGCGGATCTCCTTCTCTACTAAAAATTTCATCCAAGAACTTTACAACTTTAACAGCGGACACCGACTCTTCTACGATGCCACACTCCACCCATTTGGATGTATAGTCAACCAACACTATAAAATAGATCTTTTGAGACTCCAAAGATTCATATGGACCAGCTATATCAATAGCCAATTTTGTCCAAACAGTAACAGGAATGTTCACAGGTTGTAATGGAGTCGACCGTATGGATTTGCTCTTATCGCTTACAGCACAAGCGGTACAATTCCTAACTAGTGTTTCCATATCACCCCACATGTTGGGCCACCAGTAAGCCTCTCTTACTCTTCTTTTAGTCAACATTCTACCCACGTGGCCCTCATGGACAATGTCCATGATCCTCTTCCTTAAAGCTGTCGGAGGTATTATCCGATCTCCTCTATAAACACATATTTCATCACTGGACAACTCATCCTTAAATCTTTCCCAGGACCTCAACTTGTCATCAATATCTCTCCAACCAGCTTCAATAGCTTTCCTCAGCATTTCTTGTTCAATGTCGCTGTCCCTTGCTTCTATCCATTCCTTTTTTGAGAAGCTGGGATGCACTTGAGCTATAATACAATCCATGTTCTGTTCCTCCATGAACACTTGTCCATCCTCACAGTCATCTACAACATCTTCACATGGTAATCTAGAAAAACAATCCACAACCACGTTGTTCCTTCCTGGAGTGTACTTTATGGTCACATTAAATTGCATAATAATCAACGTCCATCTTCTTATACGCGGAGACATCATGTGAGAATTTTTCGAATTCAAAACATGAACAAGAGGCTTATGATCTGTTTTAACAGCCACAGGAATGCCCCAAATGAGACTTTTAAAATGTTCTAATATCCACTTTACTCCATGTTTCCTCATCATGTTCTAGTTCGGGCAATGACCTGAATATTCTCAATGCTTCTGTACCAATGCAGTGCAACAGGGTTGCTTCCTTCTGATCATCATTAAATTTTGCTCCTCCTATTGCCCTCAAATACACTTGAAAATTGTCTTGCCACTGCTCCCAAGGGCATGTTGGATTCCCAGGAGCCGGTAAGAATTTTATTGGAGCAGCCGTGTTCTGCATGACTAGAGCTTGATGCTGATTCGCATGCAATGTTCTACTCATATGTAGTATATGCTCCATTAAGTCGTTTGTTCCTTCCTATATTTTATTATCTTACTTCTTCTTCCTCAACAGTTTTCACTTAATATTTCACAAAGTCATTGAAAACTCCTCGAGCATCCATCAAAATCCTTATCAAGAGAAACGAATTCAGCGCCTCCGTGCAAATGCTTACAAGCGTTTGTTTATTTTTTTTTTTACATACTTTGTTGACATGGGCCCAAACAGCTGTTCGTCGGAATCATGACACGTAGGAAATCGGCCTTGTTCTTCCTAAAATGGCGGCACGCATAACACGCTCGAGGGTCCTTTACTCTAATGTCCCACGACGGTTGATCCACACTCGCGCGCAGCCCAATGCAGCTCTTGCCAGGTGATTTTACCATTTATAACTCTCCACACTGCCATGCCGCTTACCTGCTCCTCGTCGCATGTATATTTGAACCAAACCTCGTCCGCAGGCTCACAACTTCGCCACACTCATCGGGTGACGACCCTACACAGCATTTCTCATAATCATGTCCGGGGCTCCCTCCACTTAGCTAGTTCCTCGTCGCCAATTGTAGTGTTTTACTTTATGCAATAAAGTATATCATTTCGTATCATATTTTGTAGATTTATTCGGAGGAGCCCCCGAGCGGGCCATTTCACCAAAGCAACATCTTCGTGTATGATGCCATCAACATTCTGGAATCATACACGAAGATGTCACCATAGTAACAATACATAACATTCTCACAGAGGACAGAACCCGTCAGTAATGGTACTTGGGTGGGACAGTCCTTGATGCAGTCATGTGGGACACATATTTCCCCAAATGCTGCAGGAATAAAGAATGCTTGGAGCTCTGCATCAGCCTCAGACAACCACCAGAATTAGCAACAAGAACAATATATGTCTGAGCACGTCACCAATGAAGACTGGGTGCGTCATAAAGAATATACAGAATATGGAGTTTTAGAAAAGCATTAATCCAAAACGATTGGCACTGGAATGAATCCATCATTGTATTTATCCTATGGCTTTACTTTGGCAATTTGGTCCTGTAAATAAAGTAGTGTGTGTCGCATATGAACGATTTTAGCCTTGGAATTACAAAAGCAGACAGATCAACAGAGTCCATGACAGCAGTATCAATCTGACGACAGACCCAAAGGCAGCACTGAAACAGCATCCATACAGGTCATGATTGACACCGTTCCCGTTATGGAGAAAGGAGGTATCTGCCTTCTGGTCCTGCCTGACCTCTCCACTCCACACCCATTGATACTGTGTGACATAGGACCCTTCTCATTCTGCTAGAGACAGAAAGGATATTCCAGCCGCTGCATCTGACTGGTCTGCATCTTTTGCTGGACAATCTAATGTTCCAGATGGGAGCATTCTGTTCAGTGTGTTGTCCAGTAGCATGTCACAGGTAGGGTTGATACAGTTACTGGGGAATCCTTAAATTGTACATTGACTCTCTTGGAACGTCCTCAGATTTCCTCTAAACAACACTGACTTGTCTGTCACCATTAAGCAGCTATATCTAAGAGCAATTGCACCAAAGACGTTTCTGGGTTGAAAATATGTCTTGTACTCATGCAATCCAAGATGCTGAGCACCTATGTAAAACTCAACAGCACAAATACTGAGTGCGCACTCTTCCCGTCCAAACTAAACAAACTCATCCCAACCTGACTATCCAAAATTAAAATGGACGGATACACATCCAAACTAGTCAGAATGGACTTCATCATTGAAAGAAACCTATAATGTAAGGATTACCATGCAGCCAGGTATCCACTAACTCTGCCAAGCAATGTGAAACCCTTTGTACCAGCTGCAAACTTGAGGTTGGCCATTCAACCATTAGTGATGTCACACACTCACGGGGGAACACACTCTCAACAGGGATTCCCACCACCGCACTTGCATCACTGCAAACAGTATTACGCGCCGAATCCAGACTCATCATCGGAAATGGCAAATGTTCTGTCTCGGGAGGATAGCTCAGGGTCAACGCGCTCGCCTTGGAAGCAAGACGATGCAGAGCAACACAGGTTTGATCCCTGGGTCCATGCTTAGAAACTTCTGTATAAAGCACGTTATAAATAACCAATTATTCTTATTTATGATATCACCCTTCAGTAAAAAATCACCTTAAAAAGGTAAGTGGTTAGCAATGACAGAAGGTTTCTCACATGGTATCTGTAGGACCCCCAAAGTTTACAGTTCATAGAGGAAGTGAAGACTTGGCGCTTCAGGCAGTGACTCCATCAACCAGGCAGGTCAGGCATCACCCACTCCCATCTATGGTGTCGGCACGCCAAATCTACCCCCTTGTATTAATAAGCATGAACTCTGTGCAGTAGTGCTCTGTTTCTCCTTTGCTTTCCTCATATTATATAAGTAAAAATAATACTAATCCTAACTACAAATTACTGTCCAATAAAATGATGCACAATCTTTGAATTGAATTTTGTAACCGTGGCAAAAACACAGAAAGGGACCTTCAACCATCCTTCATTCTGAAAGTCCAATACTACATTTCACAGATCACCTTCTCAAAATCAACACAGCGCTATGCACCCACAACATTTGGAAGAGTATTAGAAGGACGGAGACCCTGAAAATAGGAGTTCCTCTCAAAAGCTGGTCGAGGGATCTACAGGCAGAAGCTATTGCCTTCAGTTTCTTGCTCCAGAAAGACATTTCGGGGTTCCACTTGATGTAAAGGGTTATTTATCGGTTCAACAAACATCATTTAGGAGGAAAAGGATTTTTTTCTCTCCCACTAAAAAGACTCCCCAGCATCTGCTTGGATGGTGATAATTATATAACCAAATCCATTCCTTGAATGTGAGGAACTCTTGGATGGTGGGAGGAAAAAAAGTAATTCTAATGACGATGTTTTTCACCAGTGATAATATCACTGCACACTCATGTCCATAGCTTCACCATTTGCTTTCCGAGGGAAAGAAGCGTTTTTGTCAAAATACGCAGAAACAAACTGGTCTATAGGGGAATAGGCCCATGGCCGAACCAAAAAGAAAAAAAAAATGCTGGTATGGCCCAGTTCTTTTTGTCAAAGTGGGCCACTTTTTTGGCCAATGTGGGCCAGTTTGATGAGTTACTTCACTATGCGGTTAGGAACTTAGACCAGTGTTGCTGAATAAATATTCTTTAAAATGCACAATTTTCATCACATTTGATTTAAAAAAAAAAAAAACGTTCCCTTGGGTACTATTCAGACAATGTCACAAAAGGAATGAATTCCCATTTGGAACTGTGGGCCACTTTTCTATTGGTGCCCGAGACAATGTTATAGCCCGGTCCGACCCTGCTTTTCGGTATTTCTTTATGCAGTACAAGCTACGGTGGTTAGGTCTTATCTCACCTAGACTATGCACACAGCATATGTCTTGGGCTCCTCAAGAACATACTGCATGACATTTAGAGAATTCTCCGGTTGGGGCGATACAGGGGCACCCCTCACAGGCTGAGATCTCCTCAATAGCCCCCTGCTGCCCAGGTGCCTTTCCACAAGGCGGGAAGCATATTCTCAGCTGCAAGATTCTATTTATCCATTCACAGGCGACCCATGAGAGCATCCCTTTCTGTGACTATGTTCCCCCTAAGATTCAGAATTAAGAGAACACATGGTTGGATTTTCGAGTTTGTAGTCGCCATGTGACAAGCCCTTCTAATTGAACTGAGAGTCATCATAGAATATTTAAGATTCTGAAACCTCCTTAAACTCACTATTTTCCAGAGTAGTCATTAGCGGCCTATATTAGCTAAGATGCTCTCCTTATGGTCAAAAGGCTAGAGTTAGTAAAACTTTTTAACACAGCACGGTGGGCATAGGGTGTTCTTTTGTGCAGCACACGGTCATAATGAGCTCCGCTGAGTCATACTCGCCCGTGCTGTGTCATATAGGGCAACTCTGTGCCATACTAGGCAGCGCTGTGTCATAGTGGGTAGTATTAAGATTGTTTTAACTGCCATGTGTATATAATTATAGTTTTTTTAAAAAAAAATCATACTGAACACCACTGTCTCATAGTAATCGGCAAGAGTTATAGTGGAAGACTCTAGGCTCATGACTTCTCAAAATGAGCAATAGCCATCATGGAGTGTTTCCTTTGCAGGGGCGAAGCAGGCCCCTAACACATGTAACTGTACTCTGGCCATCTTCTGGGAATGGGAACATTCCTTCAGAGGATATAAGTACTTCTTTTTACGTTTCCTCTGCAACATTGTCCCATGTCGCTTGTTCTTTCCCAAGCAACATCCACAATGCACACATTACAGTGACATATATAAAAAAAACCTTAACAAAACATAACTAATATTTTGACACACACAAAAATGCAAAACCTCAACCCAACCAAACTTATTATGGAAGTAGTGTGTGTAGCTACAACTCATTTCCAGTGAGGTTATTTCTAAGCAAATACTTTGTGCCCAGTGCTAAAGAAATGGGCCATCTAAAAATAAAGCAGAGGACGCGCTTATTATAGATGTCCCACTTTTGAAATTGCACGTCACCATATCCATACACATTTCCAGGAAGACTATTGTACTATAGTGCAAATGATGGACTGGCCATTCCCCAACCATACATTAGTGTCGGGGGCATACTACTGACAGCAACGCAGGATAGTCTCCCAGCACCCATGTGGGTGGTGGTAGTGCATTTCACAGCGACGGGCCATGTTGGTGGGGATGTGGCTTGAAGCCACTGTAAGATGGTCTCTGATCTCTCAGCGGTCCCACACTTGGTGTTTTGGCAGGCATCCCAGGGGTTGATGGCGAGTCTACACCCGTTGATTGGCGGTTGCTAAGGTACGAGATCATGCTGCAATGGGATTTTAGCTCCACATTCAACAGTGTAGACCATTTGCCAGTGAGGCCTCAGTCACTTCGGAGCGGTAGGCTGGACAGAGTAGTGCGGTAGCAGCTTTGCTAACAGTGCTTCATGCCCACCATCCTGACCACCTCAGAGATTTAGGGTGGTGAAGATCCATAGTTACTGCTTCACTCACGGTCCATGCTGCACCCAACTTGAGACCAAGACCTCCCACGCTGCCAGTTGCCATCTCAGGCAAGGGAGGTGCTGGGAACAGAGTCCCGTGAGGGGATATCACATAGAGGTGGTGTAAACTGCCGGTAGTTATGATACACTCCCACTGTGCTTTATGCACGAGCCCCTGGCTGGGGGACAGGACAGCTACTGCTAGATTCAAGTGCACCCCACTTCTGGAATATGGCTTGCAAATGTTCCAAAGTTGGCATTTGTGAACATCACCTCCCCAAATTACATCTGGTGAAGAGTCATTTCTAGGCGGCCAGCCTTTGTAATGATGTGTGAACTGTGCAAGTCTGTTTGCCAAAACCACATGCCACCAGAAAGGGGTCCAATCTGAAAACCAAAGGGAGAGCCATTGTACATGACTTTTCCCCTGAATAGGAGGTGCCGGTCATGTTCATTTAGAGCATACCAGCACTGGAGACTCTTCAGTGTCTGACAACATGGAAAAGTCCCCCTCGGGGGTTGCTGGCTTCACAAAAGCACCGTTCCGTTCCATGGCACGCTGTACTATCAACTGCAGGGTCACTTTAAGAAAGAGATCAGTTTGATCAGCCTAGACCTCTCTTCATCAATTTCAGTGGTAAAATCTGAAGTTGATGCGGTTGAAACATAGCTCACGTCTATGGTGAAAGTCTCTGCCAGTTTGGAACCTATGACTCACATTTGGGAGCATAATTACCGACCACGCATGCACTGAGAACATTACAGAATCAGGCCTGGCTGAATGTGTTGAAACAAGGCCATCCAGAGCTTATTTTAAGAGATGTGGGTGTCTGTAATGGATGAGTGCGAACCTGGAAAGATTCAGTTTGACCAGTTGCGTTGTGCTGGACCAGGAGCTTGGTTCAGAATACCCCACCTCGAGATGTTTTAATAAAGTACCATGCTTATAAAATCAAGGAGAAGGTACTGCATAATCCACAAATACTGAAAGTAGTGTGATGCCATGGTGGGAGTCGTAGGTTTTTCCAAGATCTGTCTGCTGGGACACTGCAGAAGAGTCAGTCCATGAAACCTGCTATTTTGATCAAAGAAGATGTGAGGATTAACTATAACCAATCAGATTGTTATTCATGCGGCACAGTTGCCTTCAGAAGGTTAGTGACATGTATGCCTCAGCCACAATAGTAGGTGTTAAAATACCAGAGCATTCGAGAGAGAGACAGTGTTCTCCTGGAGCTTCGAGGTGAGATTGGTGGGTGGCGCGAAGATGCTCCAAAGGATGTAGGCAAGGATCTAAAGTGATGGCAGAGTCATTGGCCGCACACATGCCTATAGATAGATGGAAGTTGAGTGTTGTCAGAGATGGCATCACAATCCCAGTTTCAAAGCATGTAAAAACTCTTGATCTCTATTTGGATGTGGAACTCAACATGACCAAATATTTCAACGCCTTAGCGTTGTCCACAGCCAACACGACCAAACTCATCAACTTCTGCAGACAATTCCTATCAACAGAAAACTGCCTAACACTCACTGGAGCCGTCATAGGCAGTCAACTTGATTACTGGAATGCCCTACTCATGGGTACTTCTGCCAAGAACCTTTCCAAACCTCAACTGATACAAAACAATTCCCTTAGAGACGCGATGGATCTAAGATGCTCTGATCACATCTCATGTGCTAAACATGACACCCATTGGCTACCCATCAAAGCATGCATTGATTTTCAAAATCATGTATATCACTCATCAATGTATTCACAGCTCTGCACCCTCCTACCTTAACCATAATATATACAAAAAGCATGCTACTCACCCACTACAGTCCTCCTCTGCCCTCTTTTTCCTTGTTACAAGATTCAAAAGTAGGCATAGCGGGCAGTTCCAGCTTCTTGGTCACTGCGCCCACCCTCTGGGCCTGACTCCCCAACACCATCAAAAACAAACCTTCCTGGGCATGGCTTGAGGCTCCGGCAATGCGGACGCCTTATTAAGAGCTCCGTGGGAAGCCCGGGCCTCAGCCATCATATGCCCTGAAGGACTGATGGGGGCCCCGGTGGAGAACAGGAGCCCCGCCGCAGCTGGGGAGGTCCTGGCTGTCCCTGACCCACCCCCCCGTGAAACCAGAGAAAGGAAAAGAGGGGGGAAAGGCCTCCAGCCCACGCTGTGCAAGCGGCATCCTCTGGCAATGGCTGGCCCCCTTCAGCTGTTAGCCTGCTAAAATACGGACCCATTGCTACCATCCTGAGTGGCTCATAGGCGTGGGCTCCGGTGCACTAACCCGGAGGCCCCATCGCAGTGGAAGCCCCCAGCTGCTTTGTAACGGGGCCGACGACGGCAGTCCGCACCAGTGGTGTGACTACAGCAACTAGCTGCAACAAAGACTTCTGAGCGGAGAGAAGCCTCCATAACCCACTCTTACATCAGGCAGGCTGGAAAGGCAACAGAGGCACCAACGGAACTCCACGCATCTAGCCAAGGACCTGGGGAAGGCACAGACAGACAGAAAGGATGGCACAGTATTGCGAGTAAGAGCTGGGAAAGCAGCAGCAGGAGACTGGGACCCTCTCAGATACCCCATATGAACGGCCTCTCCAATCAGATAGCTCCTTATGACACTTCTGAATCCCGATTATCGGAGGAGGCCAACATTGGCCCCATGGCCAGAGGAAGGCCCCTCCACGTCCATTGGGGTTTCTAATGGCAGGTCTGACACCCCCCTCACTTAACATCTGCGCATGGAACCCACCTCAATACCACAATCCTGTCCATGTCAGGAGACGCAAAGGTTCCCTTCCACTCAGCCATAAGGCCTCTTCACCTACGGACCGAGCACCTCCAACCCCCCGAAAAGAATACAGCGCCCCCACCCAGCTGGGCTCACAACCCAGGAGCCGCATGAAACTCTGACAAGGCCCAATCTCACAGGGGGCCTACAGACTTTGATTAATCAACGAGGAACCAGTAACCCACTACCAACACCTTGGTCCCTGCCCCTGGTGATTTCTAGATTTCTAGCAATACACCACGAAGGCCAGGTATAAAGGCCCGAAATCAGCAGACATAGCCAGTATGTTACGCCCGCAGGAGAAATCCGGGAGAGTTCACACTACCCAAGCCCAGGCCACATCACCAGAGAGGTTCCAAGGCCAATGGGCCACGAAAGACAATATTCAAGCCCTCCTAGTGGATATTAAGATGGAGTTTTGCAGCTGCATGATGGAGGTAGCGAATAATATAGAGGGGCTGGGCAACCGAATGGAGGCGGTAGAACACAGTGTGGGTGAGACAGAGGACCAAGTCCTAGAACACTCGGCACAGATTACTGAACTGCAGCGGAAAATCCAATACCTTGAAGAAACAGTGAGAGTATGCACCGCAAACAGGAAGATTTAGATAATAGGGCGCACAGGAACAACGTTCACATTAGAGGGGTCCCTGCCTCAATATTAGACCAAGCTCTCCCAACCTACAATAGTGACCTCTTCCAAGCGCTCCTCCCGGACTGCGACAAATCACTACTCATGTTGGATTGCACCCAGAGGCTACAGAGCCGCAGGGTGCCCTGCAATGGACACTCCGGAAGTAATTACCAGGGTCCACTTTTATGCCACTAAACAGGAGATTATGTCAGCCAGTCGCACACAGGGCGACCTGACTTTTCATGGGGCTTCGATACAAATCTTTCAGGACCTGGCATCCACTTCAATCCAGTGACGGAGAGACCTGCGGCCACTAACGGTCTTCCTCCAGGATCAGAAAATCAAATATCGGTGCCTATTCCCAGCCACACTTCAATTTTCATTCGAAGGACAGACATGTGTAATCCACTACCTCGAAGAAGCAAGAGGAATTATGGGTGAACCATCGAACCCGGACGAGGACCTGACAAACCCATCCCCGGATAAAATCCAAAGCTCAAACCCGAGATGACAGCGGAACCACTGGATGAAAGTCCCCAGGGGGGGAAGCTACCCGCTACTCAAAAGTAACAAGAAGCTCCTGACTTCTGTGCCGGAAAACACTCTCTCGGTGCCGGGGTGTCCCACGATATGCCCCAGCTGAGTGAATCAACAGGCACTCCGGCCTTGGGCCCCTTGGGCCTGGTTTGGGAAGTTTTGGATTTTAACCTTTCTGTTGGGCCCCTTTGGGGCCCTCGAAGTTGGCAGGCCATGTTTGGGCCTGGTTTGGTTACAGATAAATCCCGGCTGCAGCAAAATGGCATTTATAGCTCAACAGTTGAAGATGACCTTGCCTTCGGTAGCTCTTCCCCCTGTCCCCACACCTGAACAGCAAGTGTGAACATCGGGATCCCCTCCCCCCACATATAAACTGCACTACATCTCACTGAATGTTAGAGGTCTGAACTCCTCAGAAAAACGCAAATCTAGCATCAAGCACTTACAGGACCTTAAGAGTTCAGTGGTGTTCCTCCAGGAGACACACCTGCTAGCAGAAGACTCCCCATGGTTACGAAATAGGGCGTTCCTGACACAATACCTGGCACCTGCCCACAGCAAGAAAGGGAACATAGCAATCTTGCTAGCAAGGGGAACATCCTCGAGGGAAAAAGAGATCTTGTGAAGCCTAGACGGCAGATACATGGCAATAAAAGGTGACCTCTAAGGTCAACTTCACACGATGATTGCTGCCTACGCCCCAAACGAGGCCCAGGAAGCATTCTACACCAACTTGGAAGCTGTGCTCCTCCCCTTTATCGAAGGCCAAGTAGTCATAGGTGGAGACTTTAATGCGGCCTAAACCCCTCAATGGACAAATCCAGAACCCCTGCGCTTAGGGACCTCACAATTGCAGTGGGCCTTTGCTATCTATTTAGCTCATTGAACATTGTAGACTCCTGGAGAGCCCTTCATCCTGAAACAGCAGACTTCTCCTTCTTCTCACATGTCCACCGCATCTAATCCCAAATAGATTTGATATTAGCAAGTCCAGAACTGCTGGCGTTCATCGACGACATTGAGATTGGCATGAGGGTCCTGTCCGATCATGCCCCAATTCTTTTGACCACCCGAATCTTCGACCAGGACACCCCGAAAAGGCCTTGTTGGGCATTGTATGAACCACTGCTGCACGATATGATGGTGCACGATGCCATAACCAAAGCAATACATAACTATTGCAGGGAAAAAACCCCGGACCTCACGTCCACGGCGACACGATGGGAATCCATGAAGGCTGTGATCAGGGGGTGACTGATAGTTCAGACAGCAGCATTTAAAATAAAGAAGCTGCTCGAAGAGGAAGTGACAAGAGTGGAGACTCTTCATAAGAAGGATGGTCACCCAAGGCAGCTAAACTCCTGAGGCTAGCCCACACAAAACTGGAGTCCCATTATGTGGAGGACACTGCCCAGACTTTGATCAAGACCAAGCAAAGTTATTATGTGAATGGCAACACATTCTAATGGCAAGCTTCTATATGGTGAAGAAGCGAAACTACGTGTAGCAAAAGCCCACCTAGCAGACACACTGACAGCCTCTCCCCAGCCACAAGAGCAACAGAAACAATTTGTGGCACACACCAAACTACCACATCTATCAGAAATGGACAGAGCTGCTTTAGAGGCCCCCATTATAGCTGAAGAGATTGGGGAGGTCCTTAAATCCTTGAGACCGAGGGCTCCAGGTCCTGCCAGCTTGTCACCTACATTTTTCAAACTCTTCTGTCCCCTGCTCCTGGGCCCGATGACAGAGCTGTTCAATTACTTCTGAGACTCAGGCACAATAACCTCCTCCATGCAGGATTCCATCACAATCCTACTCCTGAAGCTCGATAAAGATCCTAAAGAATGCACATTGTACAGGCCCATTTCACTTCTTATCATATATGCAAATGTCTACTCTAATGTGTTGGCAAATAGGTTGGTGTTGGTCCTGCCATCCATCATAGATCCGGACCAAACAGGCTTTATCAGGCGCAGAAGCATGGGAGACAATATTTGTTGGGCCCTTAATCTCATTGAGGTAGCAGTTCAGAATCGGCAGGAGCTAGCAGTCCTAAACTTGGACGCTTCCAAAGCTTTTGATAAAGTGGACTCGAACTTTATGCGCCTCAAGCTGGAAGCCTTTCAGTTTTGCCCCTCATCCCGCAGGATGCTGCTGGCTAACTATCAAGCCCCGAAAACATCCCTAAGAATAAACCAAAAACTCTCGGCACAGATCCCATTGTCATGATGTCGCCTCTGATCTTTGCCCTTGTGATGAAACTATTTGCACAGAGGATTCACCTGAATGGGAAGATAGCTGGACTGAACATAGATGGCGAACAATAAGAACTCCCTATTGGCCGATGACATCATCAATTCCATCACAAACTGTCAACGCTCCCTCCCCGCTGCCCTGGAAGAGGTAAAAGCCTTTTAACAGGTGGCAGGGCTCAAGATAAACTACCCCAAATTGGAGGCACTGGGTATAAACCTGGGCACAGATGGAACGGCAGATCTCCAACACAATGCCAAAGTGCAACACTACGTCCTCACCCTACATTGAGATACGCATTACAGCAGACCCGAAACAGCTATACGCAGCAAACTTTCCACCATTGTTTAAAGAACTAGAAGCCGACCTAAAACACTGAGAGGGGCAGGAAATCTCCATGCTAGGCAGAGTGACAGCATGTAAGATGAACCTCCTCCCTAGACTGCTATACCTTAGCTCAAACCTGCCAGTTTCTCTCCTGAAAAACCCCCTGGAGCAGCTGCAGAAGAAACTTTCAAAATTCGTTTGGAAAGGGGGCAAAGCTAGAATCCCCCTTAGTGTCATGACTGAAGCAGCCAAATGGGGAGGTATGGGCCTTCCCAACCTTGTAAATTATCACATAGCAGCCCAACTCTCGAACGCCACAGCTTGGGCGGAACAAGCAAATCCTCCTAAATGGACTTGCATTGAACAAGCCAAATGTCCACTTAAGGTGAATTCTCTGCTCCACACTCCAGGTATAACCCCCAGCCACTGGCCAACGATCCTATCCTCCACTAAAGCTACCTTAAGTGCATGGTCATGGGCCCTGTACAGGAAGAAGCTACCTAAGGGCTTAAGCCAACTCTCCCCAATCCTCCGGAACACAGATTTTTCACCCAGAATGGTTATAGCACAATTTAACAACTGGTCCGCAGGGGGCCTTAGGACCCTCTCACAGCTCTATGACAACAGCACTCCACTCCACTTCAAAGAATGCAAGATCTGCTTTCAGCTCACAGAAATTGAGAGATTTACGTATGGAAAAAACAACAGGGTAAATTAAAGCTCAAAGAGCCAGAGTGGCAATTGCCTTCCCAAACCATAGGGAGATACTGATACACAGGGAACGGTCTACTGGGGAAAAGGTTCATCAACTTGCCGATAAGGGCAAGACAAAACAACTAATGAGATTTGTATTGACCGTGGTCCTGTTCTCTTGGACACAGGGTAAGGAGCTGGTCTGGTGCTCTATTGGGTGGAGGAGGGTGTCGTGTGGGATATCTGGTGCCAAGCAAAATTGGGCATGCTACCTGGCTGGAGGGTAGTCTGGCTTGGTTTGGTTTTTCTGGTCACCAACAACCTGAAGGATGGGAGGGGGCGACGGAGCTGGGGGGAGGGGAAAACCAGTATGGGAGTGGGAGCAACCAGCACTATTATGTGAAAGAGCGCGAGAGGGGGATTAAATCTCGTATTCTTAAATCTAGACAGCTAGAGATAACAAGTGCAAAAATGGAGGCATCGGGATGGTCATGTAGTTTTATTTTAACCTTGATGACTCGAAAGTTCCTTGCAAAAGGGTGGTTGCCCGGAGGGTGGGTTAGGTGATACCAAATTATCACTAAAAATGCACTATCCCACTAGTTATGGGATGGAAAAGCCCATGCTTTCTGGGTTTTTCTCAATTTCATGCAGTAACCCCTGTTGGTCTTGGGGGTATCATAAAATGTTGTGGTGAAGCCACAACAGGTGAGGTCGACCGGTTTCTATGGTTCATGAGTGATTACCGACCATCTTCTTCAGGACAAGATCGATCTTCATGTGCTATTGAATAGTGTCTGTCCTCTTAGTAGGGCAGCGGTAACAGGCTGCAAGGGGATCCTGGAATAGGAGACACAAGAAACATAATTGCAGAGAGGGCGTGAGTTAACCTCTAGCTGCAATGTTGCAACAATGGTACATCCAGAGTACAGCTAAAGAACCTGTTGCAAGGCAAGTGAATGCTAACACAAACAAGGTGCTCGCCAATTCAGAGCAAAAAGCCACTGCGATGGTGACTAAAAACATAGACAAATCAACCCCGTGGGGGAGGGGAGGGAAAAGTGGCAAGAGGACCTGTGCACGTGAGGGAGGGGGGGGAAGGGAGGGAGCTGTGGGGTGTGCAGGGGGAGAAAGGGACCTACCTGGAAAGGATGGCTCGGCTGTCCAGGAGGTCCGCAGGGAGCAATAAATGAGCTCACTCCAGTGGCGTACCTGCGGGGAAAGCGAAGCAGTGAGGGGCTGGATGAGCCTGGAGTGACGCTGAGAAATGCCAGGGAAAACGCATACGTGAGGAAATTCGAGGCGGGCACAGAAAATGCTGCAGCCTGCTCAATCCCAAGCTGTAGGTATACTGAGCGGCTGCAGCGGTGGATATCTGCCGCATCTGACGCTGCATGGGGGCCTGGCAACGCCCGTCATAGGCGCGTAAGCCAATCAGCGGTGAACACGTCACGGCCGTGTCAGTAGACCGGTGGCCTATCAAGGCGCGGCCCGGGTGGAAGTGGGCGGTGCGGGCGGCCAATCAGAGCACACACTCCGAAAGGTGTGTGTGCTGCCGGGCTAGGGCTAAACAAGAGTAGCGACATAGGGAATGAGGCGGCTGAGGAAGAGCCGAACAAGGCGTGGCCCGTGGAGTGATGTGTGCGCGCGCGGAGCCAATCAGTCCTCGCGCACCGGTGGGTGTGTGTGTGTTAAGGGAACTAAGTCTTGTGACGGAGTGGGCAGGGGGAAGGGGGAAGGGGGAGGAGGAAACCGAATCCTCGTGTGGGGTCGCAGGGGAGGCTGTGAGGCAAGGTGCCTGAGTCATGGGTGGTGGGTGAAGGGGGTGAACAATGAAGGGGTGCGTGGTCAGGACGGACATGGGGCAAGGGAGGGGTGAAGGGGTAGAGGTGATGCCAGGGAATAAACAAGTGCAACGGTCAAAAGGTAGTGTATAGAATCCACAGGTGCGCCAGATGGATAGAACGAAGCAAAAGACAAGAAAAGTTGATAATGCAACACGAGTGGGTAAACAAGGAAAATACCAATGAGTGGAGAGGATGAATGGAAGAGAGAGACATTTGTAAATGAAACAGAAAAACATATAGCAGATGAAAAATGCATCAAATATTTCATATGTTATCCCGTTGATCACACAGATACATCTGCCAGTGGACAGTGATTTGTGGGATGTCGGGGTTCAATGCTGTAGCACCGCCAGTTCCTGCCACTGCATTGCTTCATTCAACCCTTGTTTGCAAGTGTTCAAGCGAAAAATCCACTTCTGTTCTTGAGTGAAGAGTATAGCGTGATAGTTGCCTCCTCGCTTCTGGCGCTTGATTTTTTCCAAAATGGTCCATTGAAAAGACTCTGCTGTGTGGCCTTCCACCAAAAAATGCGGAACCATAGGTGCTGTAAGTTTCTTAGTGCGGATGCAAGATCTATGTTCAATCATCCGTTTCTTTACTTCTCGGGCAGTCATCCCAATATATCGCAAGTGGCACGGACAGGTGATCATATAAATTACTCCTTTGGTATTGCAGTTGGTGAAAAATTTCTGAATCCAGGGAGTAGTTAAGCCAATATCCAGACTGGTGCTCCGAACTGTCTGGGTACACATTGAACAAAGGCCACACGGACTATGGCCCACAGGATTGGTCTGGTTCCATAGGGTGACCTGTGTGTTTTTGGCAGTGTCCGTATCTGGCCGCACCGTGTTGACGAGGGCGTCTCTCAGGTTGCGTCTTCTTTTTAGTGCAAAACGCGGCATGGGCATGTTGGACGCACCAGTGTTGAGAACAGGCCATAGAGACTTAATTTCCTTTTTGATTTTATTAAGTAGAGGAGCATAACTCAGTACAGCCGTGATGTTTGTGACATCTGGGTCCTTCTGATGTTGTTCAAGGGTACATGCGCGCGGGATGCTTCTGGCCCTTCTGTATGTATTCCGGACAATCCTCTGCGGATAGCCTCGTTCGATTAGTTGATTTTTGAGAGTCTTAGACTGAGCAGTGTAGTCTTCCGTCCTACTGCAGAGACGACGGTACCGCAAAAATTGGCCAAACGGTAAGTTATCTCTGAGAGATTGGGGGTGGTAGCTCGAGTATGTAAGGAGGGAATTCCTATCCGTGTTCTTGCGGTAAACTTTGGAGATGAGCCCGCCTTGTGAGGCCATAATGTCTAAGTCAAGAAAATGGGTTTTGCTTCTGTCTTGTTCCATGGTGAACTGCAAATGGATGTTGCGTGTATTGAGCCATTCATGAAAAGCCAAGAGTTCTTCGTTGGAGCCTCTGAAGATGATAAAAATGTCATCTATATAGCGGCGCCAGATGAGCAGTTTATCACAAAAAGGGTTAGTAGGAGGATATATATGCTGGAGCTCAAAAGAGTTGACATAGAGATTGGCCAGACTTGGTGCGAAGGTAGCACCCATAGCGGTACCTGAGATATGTTGGTAAAATTGGTCATTGAACATGAAGTAGTTCTTCGTGAGGGCTATTTCAGCCAAGGAGGATATGAAGGTAGAAGGCACCTCGTGGAGGTCAATGCCTGAGTCCAGGAGATCTTTAAGCATGGTGAGAGTTTCTTGTTGCGGGATCTTGGTGTACAGAGATTCGATGTCAATGGTGACTAGCCAATCAAGTTCTGGGTTGAATTGCACAGAGTCAAGAAGAATGAGCATTGCTGTAGAGTCTTTTACATAAGATTGCATTTTCGGAATTTCGTCCTTAATGAAAAAGTCTACGTATTGAGATAAAGGTTCCAAGATAGACTGGATCCCTGAAACAATGGGACGGCCCGGAGTGGGCAGGGTGGCTTTGTGTATTTTTGGAAGAGTGTACATGGCTGGAGTCCTTGGATGCGATGGCATCAGAAAAGCTGCTTCCCTTGAGCTCACATATCCTTCTGCTTCCGCTTCTTCAATGATAGGTGCTATCAAAGCCTGCAGGGAGGCTGTTGGGTCACTGCGAAGTAATTGGTAACTAGAGGTGTCGCAGACCAGGGCTTCCACCATATTGATGTAGTCATTGGTATTCTGAATGACTATAGCTCCTCCTTTGTCTGCCGGTTTGATGGTTATGGCTTGATTTTTGGCAAGAGCAGAGAGGGCATCAAGTTGGATTTTAGTGCAGTTGTTGTGGACGAAGGGAATGCTATCTTCAATTTCTGAGAGTTTTTTCATGAGGGCTTGCTCAAACGTGATAGATTCGGCCGTGTAGGCGCTGGAGGGTACGCAGAACTGGGAGGTGGGTCTAAGACCAGTGGCGTCCTTTTGTGGATTAGATATGTCTTCAAAGAATTGCTGCAGATGTATTTTCCGTAGAAGTTGATTACATTCGATCCGGCTTTGAAAATGATCGTATTTGGCTGTGGGTATAAATGACAGACCCTTTTGTAGGATCTCTTCCTCTGGTCGAGTCAATTGATGTTATGATTTGTTCATAATAAGGGAGGTGGGAAAGTTGTTGCCTGTCCTCTGCTGCGTGTTACAACCATCGACTTTGGCGGTGCGCGCCATCTGGGTCCGCGTTGCCCTCTGCCTCGCTGGCCTAAAAAAGGTACCGCAGGGGTGTTGTGTGGCACGGGGATGTTGTAGTGGACTCTTGGGCCTTGACGTCCATAGCTGCCAGAGCTGTTGCCGGAGTTAGAACTGGAGTTAGATCATGACCTATTTTGGCCTCTCTGTGAGTTCTGAAAGCGCAATTGTGCTGCATCTCTCCTTGACTGTTGTGCCTCATCTGTGAAATATTCATCGGCGACATACGGGTAGACTTTTACGTGGGTAAAGTTCTGCAAGCCCTTTTTAAGCTTCAAAATTTTCTTATTGAGATTGGTGTCTTTAAATTCTTTCAAAGATGTTTCCAAAAGGGCTAGTTTCGCTGTATATATGTCTATTGCAATTTTAGTTTTGAGAGTGTTACTTTTGAGCGTAAGTTCTGCTATTAGTTTATCTGTAACTATTTTAGCTGTATTGATGATTAGAATCAGCCAATCTCGAGTACACTTGTTCGCAATAAAGGACCAATCTTTTCTGAACTGGAGATTATCTAGGAAAATCTGTGGTTCTATACGGATGATGAGTCCATTTGGGGCAGCCCAGATTAGACACTGGATCATGCAGCTGACAGTTCAACAAGGGGCCATAAGGGACCTTCACCCCTTGGAACACGCTCTACAGGAGGACCCTAGCAGGGAGCAGATCTCCAAGATGTAAAGACTCCTACAGGAGGATATGCTGACGGCCAAACCACTGTAGATGGCCAGGTGGGAGGAGGATCTGGGACACCCTATTGAGGACCAAACATGGGTAGATATTTGGACAAGAATCAACTGAGTCTCTAGGAGTACCACCAATAAAGAATGCGCATTGAAACTCCTCCACCGGTGGTATTATCCACCGGAACACTTGCACCATTTTCAGACATCTATAGACCCGGCCTGCTGGAGGCATTGTGGAGCGCGGGGGACCTTTTTCCACATGTGGTGGGTATGTTGTATGGTGCAGTCCTTCTGGGAAAGGATCACACACATCATTGAGGACATCACCCACTGTAAAATTCCCATGGACCCAGAGGTCTAACTCCAGACCTCCAGGAGCGACCAGAGAAGGGACTTGGAAGGGGACGGACGGACTGGGGTGAGCTGTACAAAGTTTTGTAAGGGCCATGTCATCTCATGTGCTTACTTGTATACAGTGCTGCAACCAAAATAAATAAAGTTGTAAAAAAAAAACTTCCGACTAAATCCTCATGAAACCTTTTAAAACATGGCTGTTCAACAAATATGACTGAGTTTACCCCCAACCCCCAACCCTGTTGACTCTATCTCCTGATTTTCTGACCTTTCCGTCTCCCCTTTTTTGTGCAATCGTTGTGATACCCCTGGTATTGGGTGCTACAAAAATGCAATGAATAAATGACAAATAACGAGGCTCCTAATTTGTGAACACTACTTAGGTCCCTCGATTTGCTTTTTCGGATAGCTGCGCTGTCCGGTGAAGTTGTGTTTTTTTTTTTATTAAAATTGGGGGTATCCAGTTGGTGACCTTGTTGGCCAGAAAGGACTTAGAGATTCTGTTGCATTGAAATAGACACATAAATCTTTTAACCTTAAAGTTAAACTTGGTTTATGTGTTGTTATATCAGGTGAACATTAGGGAATCCCTATTAATGAAGATGAGAAGAGGAACCTACAATATACAAAACCAATCAACTCTACATTTTTAAATACTATACAAAATAATAAAAATAAAAATAATAATAATAAATACTTATAGTAAAAAATACTTGTTATATGAATTAATCATTAAAAACATTGAGATAAATTGGAATTATCTAATTTGTATAATGAACAAAGAAATGTACATCAACAAATGAGGATTCAGAAAAATCATACGTGTGAAAGTCAGAGGAGCCTATAATGATTCCTTAAGGGAATTCACAATGAACATAGATGCCCTCAGCACTTAAGGGGTTAAACAACAATACACAATATCATGAACAACTGCGCACAATTTTGGTGGCTATAAAGCACACAAAACACATTTGGAGAAGCATTATCACAAGCATATACAAAACAGAAGACAGAAACCTGATATTCAAAACCATAGAAACAATACAAAATGGCAATAAAAACATCTACATAGAGGGCCTCCCTCTGGAACAGCCTCCCTGCCACTCTAAAACTTGAGGAGAACATTCTCCGGTTCCGGAAGCACCTCAAAACCTTCCTCTTTGCTTCTGACTTCTCCTCCCCTCTCTCCTGTTGATTCTGCTCTCCCTCGGCACCATGCACCTGGCCACCCTCTGTCCTCTGGGCCCAGGTACCTGCGCATCTTGCCACCCTCACGCACTGCCTCCGGGCCACCCCCTGCACTGGGGTCTGTATCTGTACCCATACAGCCCTCCCATTTTCTTCCTGCACTTTCAAACCTACACGGCCTTCTGCCATAAACCCAGCACTTGCCACTTGCTGGCTGCGCTCCCATTGTTTGTTGCCTTTTTATTTATTATTTTATTATTATTTTTGTTTTTTTTTTCCTTCTCGCTACGCACTCTCCTTTTGTTCCCCCTTCCATGCACTTCTCCCCCTTCTCCCTCTACCCTGTATTTGCACGTTCTCAATGTCACTGGGCCTAGTAAGATCGTTGTTTTTGTTCTCTCCTGTTCCCTTTCCCTGCCTTGTCGTGCTCTGAAACACTTGTGTATGAGCGTGATAGAAATAAAATATCAATCAATCAATCAAAACATCATCACAATCATACAAAATACATAAAAGACTGTACAATTTTACATGAAAAATACTATTCATAAGCCACTATAAAATAAACAATATGGTTAACCAAAATCCTGATTAAAACTTAATCATGTGTAGTGTTTTACTTGTAAGTGTCCATTTGCATGTAAAGGACAATTGAAGGAACTTAATCTTCAGCATAATGGGGAAAATAATTATAGTCTTGAGGAAGGCAAGAGCTTTTATCTTCTTTGTCTTCTCATCTGAACGAATGTAAACAAGTCCCCTTTTTTCAGAGACATGGAGTACCTTTTTGTTCTTGTTGTGACAATGTTATTGTTCAGAGTGCATTTTAGCAACCAGCTGTCCTTAAGCATAGCAAATCACAGAAGTGACCCAAAGGGCAGATAGGTTAAAAGAAAGTGTTTTATTGGAAAACATTGAACTTACCATAGCTTCAGTGTATGATGCAAACATTATCCATGCTAATTTCTTTTCCAAAATGCAATCCATCATTAATGGTTTTAAGGGAGGGGATTTGTTCCTGCGGGGATTTGAATGCACTCTCCAACCCACCTATGGACAGGTCAGGAACCTCACAAATGAATTCTGGTACTTTGCCTGATATCCTTAAATAAATGATTGGAGGTCTGGGGCTACTTGACATATAGAGTAAGTTACACTCAGGCGATCATGATTTCACAAACTATTTGTACACATGTTCTAGTCTCAAATAGTTTGGTGGGTCTTGCCCAAAATGATTACCCCTCCGTTAAAAAGATGGACATTGGTATCATTGTATTTCTGACCATGCCACTGTATTTATTGAAGTGCAATGCAATCTAAGGAACAAGCAAAGAAGTTGGTTTCACATGTACTGTTAGACTCTGTTTGTAGATCTGAAATTGAGGAACGCATCAGAGATATTTTAAGAGACAATGAGGATATCGGGGATACAGGGAAACATTCTGGGATTCCTTTGAAGGCAGTGGTTAGGGGCACATACAAACATTCTCATCCAACTTAAAGAGGCTACCGAAAAATGTTTTTAAAAAAAAACAATTGAAGGCTGAACGTAAGATTTTGCAAGCCCAGCATAAGTCCCATCCCTCTAAAATAATGTGGAGATAACACTCATGTCTGAGGTCCCAGGTGAATTTGATCTCTAGCAGATGGGCAGCGTCCGGATAGTTGACGACCCGCCATACATTCTATCATGGAAGTAATAGGTCCTAAAGGCTCTTAGCTTGTAAATTAAAAGTACAGCAATGGAGGTCAACAAAACATACTATTTGACAAGACCGCTGGATGGAAGGGATAGAATTGACGTTTTCCGTTAATTTATTTATCAAACTCTTTATAAGGTGGAGAATATTTCAAAGGAGGATCAAGTTTCTTACCTGGGGAGGGTTATCCTGCTCACAGTGCATTGGGCCGATAGCCTATACAGTTAGAGGAAATCTTGAGAACTATATTCTTGAGAATGTGTCTGTCACTTGGCAACACATGCTGACAGGGGTCTCAAATTCCTTTCTGCCTAGCCCTCTTATTTATCCTCTAGATTTAAAATCCAGTCGAGTGATACACTTGCCGCTTACTACTGTTGACATGCTGAAACGCTTTAGCATCTTCCTGGAAACAATCTGGCCCACCCAGTGACTTAATTTGATGGCAGAAAGTATGGCACGTATGTTGTACAATCAACTTTCTTTTCTTCTACAGGACCCATTGAGTCAGTATAAGTGATCTGTGGCACCTTCCTTCCTGTGTTGAAGGGGATAATCCAACTCACCCCACGAGACCTTATTCGCCTAATGGTCATCTGTCAGATCTGAGTTCCTTAATATGCTGCAATTTACTTGTTGATTTACAAAACCGTCTGCCTACATGTCTGCCAGTAGTGAGAGCGAAGCCTTCAGGGTATTCTAGATGAATGTCCATTGCATGTCGGACTGTTGAGATGTTGATTGTACTGGTTTATTAAGGATGTAACTGTTTAATTAACGAAAAGGTTGTATTTTGTTTTTAAATATAATTGAGCAGATGCTTTTTTCGAAAACGATGTAGTCATGTGTTGCACATTTCCCTGGCCCTGTTTTAAACAGGCCCAGGGAAGTGTGTTTGTTTTCTGCCCATTTAAAAGTGCATCGCAGTTGTGAATTCGGGATGTGCTTTGAAATGCACAAAAGGCGCCCTGATTTACGCAGATATGATGAAGCACGTTTAGATGGCATCCGAGCACGTGTGCAAAAAAAACCTGTGCGAATAGGGCCTCTTACATGCATATAACCATGACATGCAACGTAAACAGGATTATATTCTGAGCATTTCAATGCACAATAACCCCTTCTTTAGATTGCATGCTTCAAAAGCTCAGCAGTATGTTTCAATTGTCCAAAAAGCAATCCTGGAATAAACACACTCTTTAAAACAGAAAGGTTTTTCCTATGTGTGCAAAACGTCCATGTGTCCAATGGCTCGCTTCTCATGTGGGTGCACAGCTGCATTCTCAGGCCCTAATAATTAACACATAGGAATTTGTGTTAATATTGGAAAAAAGGCTATGAATGGAAAAGAAACTACATTTTTGAAATAACTTCTGTTTATTGGTGCTCTCATATCCAATTCTATGCTAAAACATGTGATGACCCAGAGAATGAGCATCATATTAACATCGAAATATGCAAGTGTGTGCTCCCAACAAGGAATAGCAAAGATGATCACCGCAAATTCCACAGTTAAAAATATAACAAAAGACAGTGTATTGCTATTTTTTTGATTCAACAACTGAGTTCCAGCCATCACGTGTTTTGACATATTCGGGTCTTTTTCAAGGCTGATATAATAAAATTTAAAAAAAGCATAATTATAGTAAAAGTAAACTAACAGGGTAATTCATAGAATTTCGCACAAAAGTGGCGCACGCAGCTGGCGCACAGTGTCCCCGTGCGATACACTGCGCCAGCCGCGTGTGATAAAATCCATTTCATCGCACAGCGTATTCATAGATTTTAGCCCCCAAAACCAGCCGTGGCGCAGCGATCCTGCAGCAGCGCCAGTTACGCCCCCAAGAACGCCCTCGCGCAAGGAAAATCCATCAAAATCCCCAATTCATTGCAAATGTCTGCGCTAACCCTGGACCAGTTTACAGGGCTGCCAAACAGCAAACACCAAGCGGGGTCTGTGTATTACTGGGCTGCGCGGGAAGTTTCACACGCGATTGGCCCTGTGCGAGTGGGGTACGTGTATAACTGGGGAGCGCGGGAAGTTTCACACATGATTTCAGCAGGGTACGTGTATTACTATGGTGCGCGGTAAGTTTCACACGCGATTGGACCTTTGCGAGCGGGGTACGTGAATTACTGGGGTGCGCGGGAAGTTTCACACGCGATTGGCCCTTGTGCGAGCGGGGTACATGTGTTACTGGGGTGCGCGGGAAGTTTCACACGCGATTGGAACTGTGCAAGCGGGACACGAGTATTACTGGGGTGTGCGGGAAGTCTCACACGCGATTGGCCCTGTGCGAGCGGGGTACGTGTATTCATGGGGTGCGCGGGAAGTTTCACATGTGATTTCAGCTGGCTACGTGTCTTTCAGGAGTGCGCAGGAAGTTCCACACGTGATTGTCCTGGTTACGTGTGTTCCAGGGGTGCGCGGGAAGTCTCACACGCAAATTCAGCAGGGTACGTATATTTCAGGGGTGCGCGGGGAGTACTACACGTGATTTGGCCGTGTGGGTCCTCCCAGGTGTTCCCTCTACACCCTCCACAGCCACTGCAGGCAGCCCATACCACAGGGGACTACCCTGCACCCCTGCTCATGTCCCGCAGGCAGCCCATCGACCATGGGCATGCCCCCCAGCCAAGCCACATGTCACCTTACACTACTGATCAACAACGCATGTCTCCCAGCACCCCCACCCCCCAGCACTGTCCAGCAGGCCCCTACTCATGTCCAACTCATGTCCCCCTGCACCCCCATCCCCCAGCAGTCAGGGGCACCGTCCACCAGGCCCTCACTCATGTCCCCCTGCACCCCCACCCCCCCAGCAGTCAGGGGCACCCTCCACCAGGCCCCCACACAAGTCTCCCAGCACCCCCACCCCCCAGCAGTGCAGGTCACTCTCCACCATGCCCCCACACATGTCTCCCAGCACCCCCACCCCCCAGCATCCAGGGGAACCCTCCACCAGGCCCCCACTCATGTCCAACTCATGTCCCCCTGCACCCCCACCCACCAGCATCCAGGGGCACCCTCCACCAGGCCCCCACTCATGTCCAACTCATGTCCCCCTGCACCCCCACACCCCAGCAATCAGGGGCACCGTCCACCAGGCCCCCACTCATGTCTCCCAGCACCCCCACCCCCCAGCAGTGCAGGGCACCCTCCACCATGCCCCCACACATGTCTCCCAGCACCCCCACCCCCACCCCCCAGCATCCAGGGGCACACTCCACCAGACCCCCACACATGTCTCCCAGAACCTTCACCCCCCAGCATCCAGGGGAACCCTCCACCAGGCCCCCACACATGTCTCCCAGCACCCCCACCCCCCAGCAGTGCAGGGCACCCTCCTCCATGCCCCCACACATGTCTCCCAGCACCCCCACCCCCCAGCACTGTGGGGCACCTGCCAGCAGGCCCCCAGTGTTAGGGAGAATTCTCTGTTTAGGATGAATTTCCTAACCTAGTGAGTCCCCCAGCAGCTTTGCTGGATTTCGGGAGTTTGTTGTTTCCATCCTGCCAAGAGTGAGACTCTTTTCCTCCCACTCTTGGACATGAATGTGTGTAATCTCTACTCTTCAGTAGAGATCATCTCTACTCTTGGCAAAGACCCGACGTGCATCCACCACCAGGAACAACTGCCCCTGCTGGAGCTTCCCTCCACAACAAGGTACCGTGTCCGCCTGGCTTCCCTTTCGATCGGTTCGAGTGAGGTGTCTTAATCCTCTCTGTTCCATTGAGTCGCCTCCAAGCTTTTCTCATTTATTGTTCTGAACTGGTTCAATCTGCCGATAACAATTTGCTACAAAGACTTGAATGCATCTCCACTAGAGACTTTTTGGGACATCGCGCCTTGCCTCTCTCCGAGTGGGCCTGGCCTCTGAACTTTAGGATATATTGTGATTCTTGCCTTTCTGTCTTGCATTTTATCCGCGAAGTATTGAACTGTGTTGATTTCATAACCTGCCTATCTTTTTCTCTCCCGTCCTAACTAATATTAGAGTGTCATCTAGGTTGAGGTATACACCTCTGTCTGTAAATAAGTGGTACCGGTAGAACCTAGACTTGTCGAAATATTGTTAGGGGGATTGATCGTTTCTTCTTCGTAGAGTAATTGTGTTTGATTTTTTTGCCGTGAATTCGCCATAGTGTTTTTCATAGACGTTTCGTTATAAATAAATACCTTAATATCTTTACACTAAGCCTTGTTGCGTGTTTGCTTGTCTTGCTGGGAAGAATTGCCCTATTTTGTATACTCCACATACTGCTCAACTCTTCTTGAGGGAAGTCTGACTGCTCAGCCACAGCTACCAAGTTAATCTGTGTGGTACAGACTGCTACCAAGTGGGTTCACCGCCAAACACCTGTAGTCCTAAATCTTTTGCAGTGGTCCCAGAGGGAACTGCACAGGTTTCCGCCTAACACTGGTGTACAGCGGTGGGATTTGTATCGAGTATACAGTTTAGAGTGATTTTCGACACTGTAGGATAACTAACCACAAAACTTTGCACAAAAAGCAACTTTCAAAAAACATGTCTACGATGGAAACTTACAGTCAAGAGTCCTTGTCAGGTGAAAATACTGAGAGTCTGCGAGCTCTCTTTAGGCAAGAGAATCTTCCTGTAAGAGGCAAGAAGTTAGAACTAATCGAGAGATTGCTGGCGAACCAAAGTCTGGGTACTGGTTCAGAGGAACCAATCTCTCCAGCGAATGTAGATAACAGTAATGGTGTTGATCTGAATCGTAATTCTGATGATAGCGATGAAGAGGCTGACGAGGACGGAGAGGCTAACAAAACTGTCTCCCCTGCTCCTCTACCTGCCTTACCAGCTGTGCCTACGGGGCCCATACCAGGTCCCACAAGTAACCCTGCTTATTTTGAACTTGAAAAAATGAAGCTCGAAATAGAATACAAACGGTTCTTGGCTCAATCTGAACGAAACCAAGAGCTTGAGTTCAGACGGGTGAATGCCCAGGCTGAGCAGAAGCAAGCGGAGTTAAGACTCAGGGAAATAGAACTTAATCACGAGATGAAAAAGTTGTCTATGGAAAATGCTTCTCTCTCCTCTGGTTCCTCTAGGAGCTCCAGTCCCAAAAGACCCCGGATGCCGAAGGAATTAGTGGGTATGTATGAACCGAGATTGGATGTGTTGGATTGGTTGAAACTGTTTAAATACAATCATGGGCTCCAGGACATCACCGGGAATGCTTTGCTTCCCTGGTTGTTCTCTAGGCTCCCTCCTGTTGCGACTGATGTGGTAATGGAGTTGGGGGAGGCGGATAAGACGGATTACGAAAGTGTGAAACTAGCTTTAATAGCTAGATTCGGGAAGACCCCTTCCCAGTATCTTAAGAGGTTTAGAACCCTCAAAAAGCATGATGGTACCCCTTGGGCTACCTGGGTGAGTGAAGGGTTGAAAAACCTAGAGGGATGGATTAAGGGTTACAAAGTGAACACTTATGAGGGTATGAGGAATCTTTTTATGTTGGAGTCTATTTATGATGCCTGTTCTCCTGAGCTCAGACAGCACTTGGCTGATTCGAAGGAATTGGATTCCAGGGAGCTAGCTAAGGCTGCTGACTTGTGGGTTGCCAACAGGGCTACTCATAAGGATTCTGGGGCAACTCAGAAAAAGGATGAGGGAAAACAGCCTAAAAAAGACTCAAAAGAGAATTCTAATAACTCACATTCCAAAGAGGGCCCCAAACATAACCAGAAGGGTAAGCCACAGGGAAAACCACAGCAGAATAGTGTGTCTTCTGGTGCCAAACCGGAAGGAGGTCAGAACAAGCCACCATTCCAGAAAGCATTCGATAAATGCTTTGTTTGTGGCTCGACTGATCACGTGAAAGGAGATCCCAGATGTAAGGGTAAACCTTCAGGGGTCCAGCTTGTCTCCTTAGCCTTTGCTCCAGAGGAGAAGGTCCAAATGGCAAGTGGAAACTTTCTACTGCTAGCTGACAAACCCATTGGAGTCTCAGCCAGCGTTTCTTTAGTATCTCTGGGGTTGTGGGAAGAACAGAATTTAGATGTCTACAATTCTATCCCCGATAATACTAAAGAGTATTATAAGGACAGTGTCCAGTTGAATGGTCAGGAGACTCCTGCCATTAGGGACACTGGGGCCAGCATATCTGTGGTGGATAAATCGTTTTTTCAGGCTGAGGATGTTGCTAAGGCACCCAAACGCCTCACCAAGTTAGCTGGAGGGCCTGTGCTGATGCTTCCCCAATTACCAGTTCTCATCCAGTGTAACGACATGACTGTGAAGATACCTGTCAGCATAAAGAGTGCGGTACCAGAACGCATACCGTTGGGTAACGATTTGAAAACTCTCGGAGTTGTATCGCATACTCCCAGACCTCCTAGTAAACGGTTACAGGAGCTAACCAGACCTGCAAGAGAGAGGACCATGCGCGGTACTCTCCAGGAGATGATGAAGAAAGAAATCACTCCTGCTCCACTAGAATTGTCGGCCGCTGTCCCCAAGAAATCAGAAGCGAAAGGGAAACCTAAGGCTTCTATCCAGAAACCAGCAGCCAGCATTTCAGTGCAGCCAACACAGACTTTCCCACGGTTGTCCAAAGTTACACCCGTGACTCCACCTCCAGCCGAGGCTGAGAGGGAGGTACAACCCTGTGTGGTAGAATTAGACTCTGAGGAAGAGCTAAGGGAAGGCCAGGAACTCATTGGAGATCTGGATCCTGTTGACCATCCTGAGCTGCAGTCTTTACTGGCAGAAGGTGGACCCAGCAGGGCAGACTTCAGTAAGGGACAGAGAGAATGTCCAACTCTGGAAGGTCTTCGCCACCAGGCAGAAACTCAGGCTGAAGGGCAAGAGCCTGGGAAATACAGGTTGCACTGGGAAGATGGCCTCTTCTACAGTGAACCAACCAAGTCTGCACCTGGAGACTACAAACGACTTGTAGTACCCCAAGAGAACAGACCACAGTTCTTGCAGTTAGCCCACGAGATTCCTTTGGCGGGTCACTTGAGTTTCAAGAAGACTAAGGAAAGGCTCTCTCTTTACTTCTATTGGCCGAAGATGGGGGCCGAAGTAGAAAAACACTGCAGGAGCTGCCACACCTGCCAGATCTCTGGTAAGGTTGGCTTCAAGAATGTGGCACCTTTAGTGCCTCTCCCAGTCGTGGGAGTCCCATTTGAGAGAGTAGGGATTGACATCGTTGGTCCCCTTGATCCTCCAACCTCCTCAGGCAACAGATTTATACTTGTTGTAGTAGACCATGCTACTAGGTATCCTGAGGCAATTCCTATGAGGACTGTTACAGCCCCGGCTGTGGCTAAGGCCCTCCTTGGTATTTTTACTAGGGTCGGGTTTCCTAAGGAAGTAATCTCTGACAGGGGGTCAAACTTTATGTCCCACTACATGAAAGCCATGTGGAAAACCTGTGGAGTTACTTACAAGTTCTCAACAGCTTACCACCCACAAACCAATGGATTGGTAGAACGGTTCAACTGAACCATGAAGAGCATGATAGGTGCTTTAGAGGAACCCCTTAAGCGTAAGTGGGACCTTCTACTGCCATGCCTTCTCTTTGCTTATAGAGAAGTCCCTCAGGAGGGCGTAGGTTACTCGCCCTTCAAACTACTCTATGGTCATCCCGTCAGAGGTCCATTGGCCCTGATTAAGGAGGGGTTGGAGAGTGCTCCTTCCCCCAAGCCAGTCAGAGTGACTGACTACGTGATAGGTCTCCGGAGGAGAATGTCACACATGATGACGGAAGCAAGCGATAACTTGAAAGCTGGACAAGCATTGGTCAAGCACTGGCACAATCAAAAGGCTAACATGGTCGAGTTCGCTCAAGACCAGCTCATTCTCGTTATGATCCCAACAAGGCAGAGGACCTTGCAAGATAAGTGGATGGGACCCTTCCGAGTTGTGGGTAAACTCAGAGAGGTTAACTATCTGGTGGACTTGGGCAATCCCAAGGAGGCTCCGTCAGTCTTTCACACCAACCGACTTAAAGCGTATGTCTCACGACCTGATATAGGAGCGTTGCTTCTCGCGTCATCCGAGGAAGAAGAAGAGAGTGAAGCTCTTCCGGATCTCCTCAGAGGCTTACCTTTAGATGAAAAAATTGAAGGAGTAAATCTCTCCTCCAATATGACACCCGAGCAACAAGAAGAGTGCAAATCTATGTTGAATCAGTTTGCCTCTCTGTTCTCGCTTTCACCAGGCTTGACCGCTTGGGGCCAGCACGACATACTGACTGGTGACTGTCTGCCAGTCAAAAGCAGAGGATACCGCATGTCACTAAACGTATGAACCCACATCAAAGGTGAGGTCAGCAATATGCTCGATCTCGGGGTAATAGAGCCCTCTACTAGTCCATGGTCTAGCCCAGTTGTGTTAGTACCAAAGGCCGGATCTAAAGAACTTAGATTCTGCGTGGATTATAGAGCTCTTAATGCAGTCACCAAGACTGATGCCCACCCTTTGCAAAGAACAGATGAGTTGGTGGATAAACTTGGCGCCGCCAAGTTCCTCATCACATTTGACTTGACGTCAGGCTATTGGCAAATAGCCCTGACAGACCATGCCAAGGAGAAAACTGCATTTTCTACCCCCGTTGGCCTCTACCAGTTTAAGGTAATGCCTTTCGGATTGAAGAATGCACCTGCTACGTTTAAACCGATGGTAAACCAGGTTCTGAATGGGATGGAGGACTTCTGCATGGCATACTTGGATGACATCGCAGTATTCAGCAATTCCTGGGAAGAACATGTAACCCACCTGAGAGATGTTTTGCAGGCTCTTGGACGAGCCAATCTGACCATAAAGGCGAGCAAATGCCAAATTGGACAGAGTAAGGTAGTCTATCTTGGGCATGAGGTAGGCGGTGGCGAAATAAGGCCTTTGCTCAGTAAAATTGAAGCTGTGCAAAATTGGACAACACCGACTACTCAAACCCAGGTGAGATCCTTCCTAGGCCTCACTGGGTTTTACAGGAATTTCATAGAGAACTATGTAGAGAACTATGGGACCATAGCTTCTCCACTGAATGTCATCTCCTCGCCCAAATTTCCTAAAAAGGTTAAATGGAACGAGGAGTGCAATCAGGCTTTTGAAAACCTGAAAAAGGCTCTTTGCCAAGCCCCAGTACTCAGAGCTCCTGATTACCGCCAACACTTCATTGTGCAGACAGATGCTTCAAATGTAGGAATAGGTGCCGTACTCAGTCAACTGGATGGGAAAGGTAGAGAGCACCCCGTTTGCTTCATCAGCCGCAAGCTGAAGGATCCTGAAACAAGGTGGGCAACAATCGAAAGAGAATGCTTTGCTATCGTGTGGGCTCTGAAGAAGTTTAGGCCGTACTTGTATGGTTCTACTTTTGTTATTCAGACTGACCACCAACCCTTGAGATGGTTAATGCAAATGAAAGGCGAAAACCCCAAACTATTGAGATGGTCGATCTGCCTGCAAGGGTTTGATTTCACCATTGAGCACAGGTCAGGATGTCATCACCAAAATGCTGATGGTCTCTCTAGGATGTATGTCATCGACTAGAGGTATGAGATTCATCCAGGAGTGGATTAAATCCTCCTGTCCCTTAGTCTGGGGGGGGGGCGAGTGTTTGGGAGAATTCTCTGTTTAGGCTGAATTTCCTAACCTAGTGAGCCCCCCAGCAGCTTTGCTGGATTTCGGGAGTTTGTTTTTTTCCATCCTGCCAAGAGTGAGACTCTTTTCCTCCCACTCTTGGACATGAATGTGTGTAATTCCTTTGAATGTCAATGTGTTCTATGGGCTATGGGGTCTTTTACTCCATAGGGTCTCATATGTTTTTCTATGTGTGTTACACCGCACCCTACGTGCTGTAACACTGGGGCGTCCTAGTGGACCTCCACCATAGACTCCATACCCGGGGACTGACTACTGTCTCCCCGGGCATGTAAAGTCACCATTGGCTTTACTAGACCTAAATTTACTAACAGAACTGGTAGCAACCATCTTATTGTGGACGTACTAGTAGGGGTAATTTGATTACTCCTGGATCTGTTACTCGAGGGGGCACTGTCCCGTCCCCCCTCGTCGTGTTTTGGCTGGTGGCAGTGGAAACTACCTGTTATGTTCGACCCCGAACATAACCCTATGGGATTCGTCCCATTGTTCGAGATTGATACTTTTTCTCGTTAATCTCTAACGTACCACCGATCTACTTATCTTAAATAAGTTTATCGGATGGTATTTTCTGCCAGAACTCGGTTTGTAAAATGGCATCTGTGTTTGTCTCTGTGACTCCTAAACCAAAGGTCGAGCCCTTTGTTCCACTTTTGGCGGGCTCTGTACAGAGACCCTCCAAAGTGGTGCCATTCTGTCTGGGTTACCACAGGGGTGTGGGAGGGGGTTTAGGCACCCTGGACCGAGTTGCCTTGCCAACTCCGGTCACACTCTGGAGTGATTGGCCCAAGTGGTGAGCTTTCCCGCTCACCACTTAGCATGTGTTGATTAACAGCTAGGCTGAATGAATGGGGGTTTTCTGCATAAAAGCAGGGCTTTTGGGACTGGATCTTCAGAAGTCGCCACAGGACCTAAGAATCCGACGAGGGTAACGCTGAGCCGACCTGCATGACGACACCTCCGGTGGAGCCCTGCGGAACCGACTTACCACTTCCTGACGACAGAGGAGATCTCCCTGCCGGAGAGTCTCTTCCCCTAACTGGTGGGAACAACCAGTCCCCTTTGCTTTTTATTCGCCTCAGGACGCAGTGGTCGAATTGCCCTTGCAGAGCACCTCGGCAACCGGATAGCCACTACCCCTGTACCGCGACCAAAAGGTGGTGCCTTGTGACGGAGCACTCCGCGGCTGGTCTCTTCCCTGGTGGTGCACCGGACTTCACTTTCTTCGACGACGAGATCATCTCTACTCTTGGCAAAGACCCGACGTGCATCCACAACCAGGAACAACTGCCCCCGCCGGAGCTGCCCTCCACAACAAGGTACCGTGTCCGCCTGGCTTCCCTTTCGATCGGTTCGAGTGAGGTGTCTTAATCCTCTCCGTTCCATTGGGTCGCCTCCAAGCTTTTCTCATTTATTGTTCTGAACTGGTTCAATCTGCCGATAACAATTTGCTACAAAGACTTGAATGCATTTCCACTAGAGACTTTTTGGGACATCGCGCCTTGCCTCTCTCCGAGTGGGCCTGGCCTCTGAACTTTACGATATATTGTGATTCTTGCCTTCCTGCCTTGCATTTTATCCGCGAAGTATTGAACTGTGTTGATTTCATAACCTGCCTATCTTTTTCTCTCCCGTCCTAACTAATATTATAGTGTCATCTAGGTTGAGGTATACACCTCTGTCTGTGTATAAGTGGTACCGGTAGAACCTAGACTTGTCGAAATATTGTTAGGGGGATTGATCGTTTCTTCTTCGTAGAGTAATTGTGTTTGATTTGTTTGCCGTGAAATCGCCATAGTGTTTTTCATAGATGTTTCGTTATAAATAAATACCTTAATATCTTTACACTAAGCCTTGTTGCGTGTTTGCTTGTCTTGCTGGGAAGAATTGCCCTATTTTGTATACTCCACATACTGCTCAACTCTTCTTGAGGGAAGTCTGACTGCTCAGCCACAGCTATCAAGTGAATCTGTGTGGTACAGACTGCTACCAAGTGGGTTCACCGCCAAACACCTGTAGTCCTAAATCTTTTGCAGTGGTCCCAGAGGGAACTGCACAGGTTTCCGCCTAACCCCCACTCATGTCCAACTCATGTCCCTCTGCACCCCCACCCCCCAGCATTCAGGGGCACCCTCCACCAGGCCCCCACACATGTCTCCCTGCACCCCCACCCCCCAGCACCCAGGAGCACCCTCCACCAGGCCCCCACTCATGTCCAACTCATGTCCCCCTGCACCACCACCCCCCAGCACTGTGGGGCACCCTCCACCAGGCCCCCACTCATGTCCAACTCATGTCTCCCAGCACCCCCACCCCCCAGCAGTACAGGGCACCCTCCACCATGCCCCCACACATGTCTCCCAGCACCCCACCCCCCAGCATCCAGGGGCACACTTCACCAGGTCCCCACTCATGTCTCCCAGCACCCCCACCCCCCAGCAGTGCAGGGCACCCTCCACCATGCCCTCCACACATGTCTCCCAGCACCCCCACCCCCCAGCACTGTGGGGCACCTGCCAGCAGGCCCCCACTCATGTCCAACTCATGTCCCCCTACACCCCCACCCCCCAGCAGTCAGGGGCACCCTCTACCAGGCCCCCACACATGTTTCCCTGCACCTCCACCCCCCAGCATCCAGGGGCACCCTCCACCAGGCCCCCACTCATGTCCAACTCATGTCCCCCTGCACCCCCACCCCCCGCAGTGCAGGGCACCCTCCACCATGCCCCCACACATGTCTCCCAGCACCCCCACCCCCCAGCATCCAGGGGCACACTCCACCAGGCCCCCACACATGTCTCCCAGCACCCCCACCCCCCGGCATCCAGGGGCACCCTCCACCAGGCCCCCACTCATGTCCCCCCTGCACCCCCACCCCCCAGCAGTCCGTGGCACCCTCCTCCTGGCCCCCACTCATGTCTCCCAGCACCCCCACCCCCCTGCAGTGCAGGGCACCCTCCACCATGCCCCCACACATGTCTCCCAGCACCCCCACCACCCAGCATCCAGGGGCACCCTCCACCAGGCCCCGACTCATGTGCCCCAGCCAACAAGGCATCACAATCTAGATCCCTGGCCCTTATGGGCTGCCTCCACATGCCAAACACCCACCCAAGTATTGCATCCACCCACTTAGAAATGGCAATTACATGATACAACCCCAATGGCAAGTATGTAAATGAACACATGTCCCTCACATACAAACAATGGGTGTCAGTGAATGTCAAAACCCATATCATGATATGCATGAAACCAATGAGATGATACTACACATTGAAGTTTGATGAAGAAAATGTATTAAAAGCAACATAAATGGAATCAAAAATAAACAAACGACAATGGGACTTAAAAACCAAAAGAAGCATGTCCATAAAATAAAGTAAAACCACAAATCATAATCCAAAGGAAAGGTGTCCAAAGTCACAGTTCAAAAAAGTAAATCCAACGGAAAATCCAAACCGAAAACCATTGCTCCATGGGTAAATTCCAAATAAAAAATATAAAATCCAACACTCAACTATATACAGATAAACAATCCAGGGTCCATGATCCCAACAGAAGAAATGAAAACTATCTAATAATACTACCTAATAAAAAAAACTATATACAAAAATGTGGTACATTGTCCAAAAGGTCCAAAAAAAATTAAAAAGCAAAGGAAACCTAACACTAACTACATAACTATTTACAAGGGCAGCGGGCTAGTCCGACGGCTCACTGGTTGTTTTCATGGGCCAGGGCATCATCGAACTCCTGTTCAATGGCTTGGAGGCGTGCATGTTCCCTGGCCCCGAGGTCTCGCAGGGATAATGCAGTGTCCAGCTCCAACTCCCTGCGAATACCCTCGAGGCACTCGCCCGCCTCAGTGCCCTCCACATGGAGTTCTCCGCCCTGACCATTGTGAGCCGTTCCTCCTCTGCCCGCTGCCGCTCTGCACCTATCTGCTGGCCCAACCACTCCCACACGGAAGACACTCCCATTCCAGGGTTCTCCTGCCTTCCGGCCGATGCCTGCACCCCTGATGTTGATGGCCCCGAGCCATGATGCCTCGCACGTCGAGCCTGCCGCTGCCTCTGACGCAACTGCCTGTGCCAGCACGACGGCATCCAGGCTGATGGAATCCACTGATGCCGTTGTGCACGTGCCCTGCCCGATGATGCCATCACATCCTCCATTTTCTGGGGTCCAGTTGCTGGTGTGTCCACCCCTGCTGGACCTCCGACTCCTGACTGTGCCAGGGATAGGATCCCCACCGAGTTGGCTGCGTTGGTCGGGGCAGGTCCACAGGGGGCCCTGGTGGCATCTGGGCCAGAAGACGGCATGGAGAACGACTGGCGCATAGCCTCCACAGAGGAGGAGAGGGTCACCAGAGTGTCCGACACATGTACGAAACCCCCGACCATGGCCGCTCCCAACTGGGCCACGTTGGCACGGTGCTCTTCATGATGAAGTGCGTGCTCCCCCCGGCAAGCACGCACCTCATCACAAATGACACCCGTGCGCAACGCGACAACAATCAGGAATCAGGACCTTCTCCATACGGCCAGGGGTCCCCTCGTTCGCAGGTGGAGGTGAGTCAGATGACATGGACATCCCCCCTACCTGCGGATGGGCCTGGGATGGGGCATCCCTGCTGGTGCATGGTGGTGCAGTCACAGTGTCAGGGACAGTGACATGCACAGGCACCTCCACGGCGACCTGTGCTGCCTCCTGCCCCTGGCCCTGGACTGCACCACTTGCACCAGCAGGGATGCCCCCACCAGGCCCCATGTGCGGCTCAGTAGCGGCCTCCTCCTCCTCTGTGGAAACCACCAACCTGGATGGCTCCACCCCGTCTTCCGCCGTTGCAAGCCCCTGTGGGGGCTCACCCACCCCTTCCGCTGCAGCGGTGGGGGCATCCCCGCCGCTTTGCTCCACAACGCCGTCCCTGCCCTCTTCTTCACTTTGCGCTGTGTAGAGGGAGACATAGAACACAAGCATCAGGGTACTGTACAATGGTCCCCTAGACAGGAAGCAATAGCAGATGAGTGGCACTGTCAAAGATCCCTTCCATCATGTCCCTCCACAACACATGTGTCAGTGCAGGCAAAACACATGCAATAACAAGCATGGCGTATGCTATGGACATTAGCAAACATGTTCAAGGGACTCCTGAAACATACAATGTTGTTTTTGAACTCACATGCATCATGGGTCATGCCTATCACATGCACACACTTCACCGTACTTTCATCCATCTGGACTCGTACACCCCAGACATAGTGGATGCAAGGATAACTAGGCTGCATTAGTGATTCTGAACATTGTCACAGACATGTGTCATGCATCCATGGCATTCACAAGTCACAGACATGCAGGTCAGACACACAGACATGGACACCATACATGCACATGGCATCAGCACCCATCCCTCACCTCCACCCATGTCCAGGAACAGAGACTGTCATGCTCTCATGTGTCCATTCCGCATAGGGCTCCCCATGTTGCATTTAAACACATACACCAACCGTGTGATTCACACATTACTGTTCTCAAATGCATGACCATGATGTCCCTGCACACACACACGCGTAAATGGCCTATGTCACACATACAGGCAAGTATCAGACAACCAGCACACTGCAACATGCCCTGTCTCACACAGCAATGCTTGGCAACTTACCGCTCGACTCCAGACGGGTCTGCCTCTCAAGGACCTGGACGTGGAGCGCTGGGGATATGCGTTCCAGGACCCTCATCTGATCTTCCGACAAGTGGCCCCGGCGCCCCTTAGCATCCGCTGCCTTCAAGAAGCACCGGGCCTTGTTGAGGGTCCTGGACCTGAAGTCCTCCCAGCGCTTCTTGACATGATGGAATAGTCAGACTGCCACCCCCTCCGCATTGATGGCAGTCACGATGTCCGTCCAGATCCGAGTCCGTCCTTCCTTGTTGGCGCGTGATGATCCGAAGAGGGCATCATAATGCCCGGGGACAAGCTCCACCAGGACACCAACTTCCTTCTGACTGAAGCTGGTGGCCCTCTGCCCCTCTGGCTGGGGGTCGCCAGTGGCCTCGGATGGTGTTTGCCCCGGCATGGTGACCCCCAAGACAGGCGTGGGTGGGCAACTGGGTCCTGGGGCTGGGCTGTGGAGCGATGGTATCCCAGTCGGGAGTCTTCTTTTCCAGCAAGGGGTGGACACAGCAACTGGACCCCTGCAGATGGCTGATGTGCAGGCACCAAATGGCAGGGCATGGTGGCAGCAGGCAGGAAGGCAGGCAGGCAGCAGCAGATGGCTTGTGGGAGGCTGCTCGGAGCTCTGGGGGGCAGTAATTCGGCCTTTTGTGCAGGAGCGTGGTCTTCTGTGTGCTTACGCGTGGCCAGCTTGATACGGAGTGATTTGGCACGTGAAAATTCTGCATGTCAGCGTGTAATTCGAGGAACGGCCCTTAGCGCGTAAGTGCGTCAGCATGCATACGCGATTCCATTGGACCAAAGGCCCTTAGCGCGTAAGTGTGTCTGTGACGTATCGCGCACGGGCGTTGCCCTGGCAGGGCTTGAAGATCCCACGTGGATTTCCATTGCTCAGTACGTGCTTTTCGTGGGGTGTGGTGCGTGTGTCATGCAGGCGTTGGGGTTCATACGCTATTACTTCACAGCGGGTGGGTGTTGGCTACGTGTTCTTCTACATGCAAGGCAGACGGTGAGTGGTACCCTGCTCCCCCAGGCCCGATCGCGTGTTCAACAACCCGCGAGCCCCTGAAATACACGTACCGTGCTCCCCCATGCCCGATCACGTGTTAAACTTCCCGCGCACCCACGAAATACAGGCACATGCTATTATTCAAACAGCGGGTGTCCGTGTTTGTCGCGTACCCCTTTGCACGTCATTTAGGGGTACGTGGGAAGTTTTACACGCAAATTCAGCAGGGTACGTGTATTTCACGGGTTCCGGGGAGTACTACACGTGAATTGGCCGTGTGGGTCCTCCCAGGTGTTCCCTCTAAACCCTCCACGGACCCTGCAGGCAGCCCACACCACAGGGGACTATCTTGCACCCCTGCTCATGTCCCGCAGGCAGACCATCCACCATGGGCATACCCCCCAGCCAAGCCACATGTCACCCTGCACTACTGATCAACAATGCATGTCTCCCAGCACCCCCACACCCCAGCACTGTGGAACACCTGCCAGCAGGCCCCCACTCATGTCCCCCTGCACCACCACCACCCCCCAGCATCCAGGGGCACCCTCCACCAGGCCCCCACTCATGTTCCCTTGCACCACCACCCCCCAGCACTGTGGGGCAGCCTCCACCAGGCCCCCACCCATGTCTCCCAGCACCCCTCCCCCCAGCACTGTGGGACACCTGCCAGCAGGCCCCCACTCATGTCCCCCTGCACCCCCACCCCCCAGCACTGTGGGGTACCCTCCACCAGGCCCCCACTCGTGTCCCCCTGCACCCCTATCCCACAGCAGTGCAGGGCACCTGCCAGCAAGCCCCAACTCATGACCCCCTGCACCCCCACCTCCCAGCACTGTGGGACACCTGCCAGCAGGCCCCCATACAACACCTCATGACGATCCATAATCATGGCCCCCATGCCCACTCAATACACTGCCTACGCCACCCCAGTCCGAACACACCACCAGATATGACATCCACCCGACAAAGAAATCACCAGCACATAATGCATCCCAAATGGCTAACCTGCACATCAACACATATCCGTCAAACCCACACAATGACAGCATGTGAATGATAGAACACACATTGTGACATGTATGAAACCAAAGAGAAAATACCACACATTGAAATACAAATTTATAATGTATTGAACAGAAAAGCAAGGCAATGAAATGAAACAGAAGAAAATGAAAATAATAAATGAAATCCAGCATGTCCAATAAATGAAAAAGATGCATGAAATCCAAATGAAAGGCAATCCAAAATCAAGTCTCCAAAGTGTCAGTCTGAGAAAATAAATCCAATGTTCCAAAATAATAAAAAACCATTGATCCATGTGAAAAAAAATCAAAAATCCAAATCCATTGTCAAACTATGTACAAGGTGAACATCCAGGGTCCATGTGCCCAATCCTTTAAATGAATCCTATGAAATAAAATACTACCTAATGAAGAACTATATACAAGAAGTTGGGACATTGTCCAAGCGCCCCAAAAAAAACAAAACTGAAAGGAAACTTAACACTAAAGAACTATTTACAAGGGCAGCGGGCAAGTCCTATGGCTCACTTCTGGATGTTCCGGGCCAGGGCATCATCGAACTCCTGCTCAATGTCCCAGAGGCGGTCCTCCTCCATGGCCCCGATGGTCAGCAGGGCCAACGACATGTTCTCCTCCAACTCCCTGCGGATTGCCTCGAGGCACTCGGCGAGCCTCAGGGTCCTCCGCATGGAGTTCTTTGCCCTAACCATCATGAGCCGTGCCTCTTCCGCCCGCTGCCGCTCCACATCTATGGCGTGGCCCAACCGCTGCCACACGGAAGACACTTCCCGTCCTGGGTCCTCCTGCCCTGCGGCCGATGCCTGCCCCTCCGATGTCGAAGGCCCCGAGCCATCATGGCTCCCACCTCGTTGCTGCTGCTTCTGTGCCTGTGCCCGTGCCCTGGCTCCTGCTGCCTGCACATCCTGCACCGGCCAGGGTGCAGTTGTTGATGTGACCACCCCTGCTGGACGTCCGACTCCCGACTGTGGCAGGGATGTGTCCTCCACCAGCCTGGCTGCACCGTCAGAGGCAGCTCCACAGGGCACCCAGGTGACAAATGGGTGGAAAAATGGCACGGAGGATGACTGGCGCATATGGTGTTCAGTTGAGGAGGGGGTCGGAACAAGCTCCAGCAAACGGAGGAATCGGCCTGGGTGACCTGTCCCAGTAGGCCGACGCGGTCAACGAGCCATTCGAAATGACGTGCAGTCTCCTCATGAAAAGACTGCAGGTCACCTCGCATGGCCCGTTGACGCAACGCCACACCAGTCAGGACAGGCTCAACCCATACCTGGATAGCCACGTCCGCAGGCAGAGGAAGGCCAGTTGTTGTAAGCTCATCCCCTGCCTGAAAACTGGTCTGGACGTAGGCATCCCTGCTGGTGCAAGATGATGCAGTGACAGGATCAGGGACAGGATTGCACACAGGCACCTCAGCGGCGGCCTGTGCTGCCTCCTGTCCCTGGTCCTGCACTGCACCACTAGCACCAGTGGAATCCCCACCTCCAGACCCCGTCTCTGTTGCTTGAACGGCCTCCTCCTCCACCAAACACCCCACCCACCTGGATGACTCTGTGCCATTTTCCCCCGTTGGGCCCTGTCGGGTCCCTGCTTCCCCCAGCTTCTGCCGAGGAGTCCAACTCCGACCTCTGCCTCTTGGACCTCCCCCCGGCAGCTGCGGCCTGGGCCGCGGCACCGGACTCCTCACTCCCCGACGAGATGACAACCTGTGAGGGGAGCCGGGCCTTGCGTCTCCGTCTGGTGGTACAATCCCTGCCGCTGTGCTCCACAGCACCTTCTCTGCCCTCTTCATCAGTTGACGCTGCAGACAGGGAGAAATAAAACACAGACATCAGGGCACTGTACAATGGACACATACACACATGACAGTTGTACATGAGTGGAATTTGGAAACCTCAGACATGGCATCACATTCGCCAACACACATGTCATTTCAACTTGCACACATGAGCCATACACAGCCATATTGCAACAGCCAGCACCATCCATACACATACAACAGCATGAGCAGGCAAAGGTGAGCCAGACATCACATGCAACACAGGGAGTGCACTACACATGCACACACACCGCCACACTTGCATGCATGTGTACACCTCTGCCAACTGTCGCAGTGTTCAGATTGGCATCCATGTCACATCTGCCAATCAGGCTTCCACATCCCGCTGTCACATGCATCCATGTTGCATCACTGTTGCACCCTTGTCAAATACAAACACATGCACATGTACACAGTGCTGATACATGCAGCTGAAACCAACATCCATGTGTGACATCACAAACATGCCTACAAACATACACATTCATCCAGTGCCCACACATCTGCATTTGGCAACCTGCACACTACTGGCACACCACCACATGCACAGTTTACAATCATGATGCATGTACACTTACCGCTCGACTTCAGACGGGTCTGCCTCTCAAGGACCTGGAAATGGAGCGCTGGGGATATGTGTTCCAGGACCCTCATCTGATCGTCTGACAAGTGGCCCCGGCGCCCCTTAGCATCCGCTGCCTTCAAGAGGCGCCGGGCCTTGTTGAGGGTCCTGGACCTGAAGTCCTCCCAGCGCTTCTTGACATGATGGAATAGTCGGACTGCCACCCCCTCCGTGTTGATGGCAGTCACAATGTCCGTCCAGATCCAAGTCCATCTTTCCTTGTCGGCGTACAAACTTCAGAAGAGGGCATCATACTGCCCCAGGACTTGCTCCACCATCTGGACGGGGGTGCCAGTAGTGCCAGATGTTGCAGTGCCCGACATGACAACCCCAGAGGCAGGAGTGGGTGGGCAACTGGGTCCTGGGGCTGGGCTGTGGAGCGATGGAATCCCAGTCTTTGGGAGTCTTCGGTTCCAGCAGGGGTGGTCACAGCAACAGCACCCCTGGCTGATGTGCAGGCAGCAAATGGCAGGGCATGTGGGCAGTAGGCAATCAGGCAGCAGCAGATGGCAGGTGGGAGCGTGCTCGGGGCTCTGTGGGGCAGTAATTTGGCCTTCTGGGCAGGAGCGTGGTCTTCCGTGTGCTTACGCGTGGCCAGCTTGATACGGAGTGATTTGGCATGTGACAAGCACGTCTGCATGTAATTCGAGGAAAGGGCCTTAGCACGTAAGCGCGTCAGCACACGCACGCTAATTCATTGGCCCAAAGGCCCCCAGCGTGTAGGCGGGTCTATGACGTTACGCACATGTGCGTTTTCCATGGCGCATAGAAAAATAAGCACATCAGAGTGTCATAGCGTGAAATTGGTGGAAAGGGCCTCAGCGCGTATGCGCATCTGTGACGTGCGTGCACAGGCGTTTCCCTATGACTGCACGTCAGAGTGTCAGCTCGTGTAATTGGAGCATAGGCCTTAGCGCGTACACGCAGAAGTGACGCTGGACGTGTGGGCATGTTTAAAAGGTACATGTAGAACGCCATTTCCTTGTACGTGCTTTTCGTGGAGAGTGAGTGGGTGAAATCTGTACTTCTTGTCGGTTCACACACGATTTACTTCACGGCGTTCCAAGTTCCTACTCCCTGTTACCTCTGACAGCTTTTTCTCTTTTTGTCTTTTTCCTGGGCCTGTTTCCTCAAACAGCGTTCGCTTCTTCTGTTGTCCTGTCTCCTCCGACAGCGTACAATTCTTCTTTTGGCGGGGGTGTTGCCAACGCGCACACGCGCATAATTTTCATGCGATTTTTCCTGGCAGACGGTGAGTCGCGCACGTATTTAACATCTGTGCTTGCCCCATGTGTTGCGTACCCCTTCAGAGGTCAGTCTAGGCTGCGTGTGACACGCATACGTTCATTTTTGTGTTTCTGGGTGCCACAGCGTAGTGAAGGTTTATTTTTCCACGCACGTGTTCTAGGAGGGGCTGCGTGCACTTATCTCCCTTATTTGGGGTGCCTGTGCGTTGCGTGACCCGTCATCTTCCCCCAGGGGTCACATAAAGCCTTGCTAGAGCTCTAGGGTATGAATTCCATCTAGTACACTACCCCTTTGACCCCCAATTGACCAGGACAATAGTTTACTGCAACTCCCATACGCACAACAACATCAGTGCCAAGGTTGGGAGGCGAGCACATGGTAAGGGTGGCAAAGGTGGCCGAGCCTCAAGAGGTGGCCGTGGTGGATACGGTAGGGGAAGTGGCAGGGACTTGCAGGGTGCCCCTAGCCCCCCATGTGTGGGTGACCAGTCAGGGACACCCATGCCCCCCCCCGGTTGAGGGTAACGTGGCTGACACCATGCCTGCTCAGCCTTTGTTGGACCAGCCCATTGTGGCACCAGACCTGGCACAGGGTGACTCCATGGCTGACTTCCAGGTCCGCAGGTCTATGCCACGTGTGGCAGTGCACGTTGGTGTCACCAGGCCACATGGATCAGGGGCAGCTATGTCATCTGCTGCCCGAGTAGGCAGGGTTGGGAGGCTGCAGGGGCAGCTGCGGCTCCATCCACCCCAGCTCTGAATCTCCCAGCCAGGACAGTGTCGGTCCCAGTCCATCCTGCTGACGTTCCCCCTGACTACATCACACTTCAGCTAATGCCTGCACCAAGTCCCATGGTGAGTGTTCATTCCCACACTCCCAGTCCACAGACCACCGGGGCTCCTGCCCCTAGTGTCCAGAGCGGCGTAGGACACTCAGGATCCCCACCACCTTCCAAGCGGAAGAGGAAGAGTGCTCGTCCATTACAGGCTGATGCCCCAGACACGGCTACACAGTCCGGCCCACCAAGGAAGCCCAGCTTCAATCAGGCCGAACTTGATGCACTTGTGAAGTATGTGTCCGCACATGACAGCAAAATGGTGATTACTGCAGGATGCAAGACAACACCTGCTCAACGTCAGGCACACTGGCAGACCATCGCGGACATCATAAGTGCTCTTGGATTCGTGAGGCGCACAGCTAATGATTGCTACAACCGCTGGAATGACCTGAAGCGCAGGGCAAAGAAAAAGCTGGCCTCAAGTCATGCCGCTACTCTAGTGACTGGAGGTGGGTCTCCAGCAGAGGACATAGAACTCACTCCACATCAGTATGTTGCTGGGACCTACATCATGGAGGAACAGATCCAAGGCGTGAGAGACCTGCCAGATTACGAGGCATTGTCCGGTGAGTGCACATGCATGTGTGTGTCATCCATGTGCATGGTGTGTGTGTGAGGGCTTCTGATGGAGTGCCAGGTGAGGGTGTGTGTGCCTGAGTGGTTTGGTTCACCCATGTGTTCATGCAATACATTCTGCGCACTAGGATTTGGGTATTGCACTATCCCTTCTGGCAACAGTAGACATTCAGCCCAACCTCACGTCAGTTGCCCTTGAAGTGTCATCTTGCCACAACATAGTTGCGTATTATTCTGTGTTGATTCAGGCTGATTGTTTGCATTCCACCACTTTCACTAGGCATTTCTCAGTCCTATTGTCACATGTGTGACATGGCTATGGTACATGCCATCTGTGTAATGGCATGTGTCATGTATGTGTATTGGACATGCCAATCACAGGCCAATGTTTGATGGCACTGCTAGCCAGCATGCAGCAAATGTGTTGGTCTTCCATCGTGGTGTCATCAATGTGTGCCGTTTGCCTCCCCTTCATACGCAGTGACGGTGCATGCATGGGAGGGTTATAGTCATGTGGGACACGTGTCAATGAAGTACTGTTTCTGTTGCTTCTCAGCCCTAATTGTGTGCCATGGTGCTAATGTCTGTTCCCATTTCTTTTCTTTCATGTCTTTGCAGGGGATGACGCACTTGATACTGCTGGGGTTGTGGAGATGGTGCAGACCGAGGAGGGGTCTCAGGCCCGACCGGGCACCAGTGAGGGACGTGGTGTGGTGGTGGGTGAGAACCCACACTTGCTGCAGACCATCATCTCAAGGGGTGTCTCTGGGTGCACCTCCCCCGAGCTCTATTCAGGTGTCGATTCGGATGATGAAACCTATGTGCAGTCACAGGGAAGTGTTTCTGGGAGGGATTCTATACTGCCCAACCCACCTGCACCAGGGGTAGAACCCTCAATGGGGATGTCAGTGTTGGTAGGTCCGCCTTTGGTGCTTACGGATGCAGGGTCACACTCCGCAACATCTGATCCTGTTCCTGGGCCAGCAGATCAGAGGGGGAATGCAGTCCTGCAGCCTCAGGCAGTGCTGGCACAGCAAGGCGCAGTTCACCTTGCCCCAGACAGGTGTGGTGCCTGCCGTCGAGGTGGCCATACGCTACCTGGCAATACCGCATGGGAGCAATCCATATACAGTATGGCAAACCAACAAGCAGCATCATCTGAGATGATGGCTCAGGCCATGGATAGGGTGGCCACTTCCATTGTCCCCCAAGAAAGGCTGATGGAACAACTACAGCAGGCAACAGACTCCATTTGCCAGTCACACAGGGAGGACATGTTGGCGTCCAACAGGGACAGACGGGCGGCACTGAAGACTCTGCGGGAAGCCATTTCTATTGAGTCCCAGGGCCACAGGGAAGCCCTGAGGGTGGAACTCCGTCAGCTCAGGGTGACTCTTGTTGAGCTTGAGGCTTCAACTGACATGAGGACAGAACAGCAGCTGGAGCAGCTCACACATACGCTCTCAGCTGAGATGCAGGCAACTAGGGAGGAGGTCCGGGCATCCTGTGAGTTGTTGCATGCTTGCTGCCATGGAGGTCCAGACTAGGGCTTTGCGTGGGCTGCCTCCCATAGTGCCACCACCTCCTGATGCAGCTGCAGAGGGTGAGGAGAGCGACAGCAGCAAATCTCTCACAATAGGGTAGCCCTGCAGGCCATGAGCCCATGGAGGTGTTTTTTTTTCCGCAAGATCCACACAGGTGGGTTTTGGTGTGCACCCTGTCCTTGGACCTCCTGGGTGGCCTCCCCCATGCCCCCTGGCCCATTCATGGCCATTTTTGATTTTTGATTTTTGATTTTGATTTTTGATTTTTGATTTTTGATTTCTGATTTTTTTGACAGTCTGTTGCCTTGTGTGGCTCCCGTGGGCATACGCTGTATTGTGGCTGGGCACATGCAGGCTTGTCCTGAATTTAGGTTAGATGCTTGGGTTTGTGTGACACACACCCCTCCTGCTTCCCGTTTCCATGGGCTTGCAAAGGGTGTGCCCAATTGACATTGACTTACACGGTGACGTTGGACTCCCATTTAATGTGTGGGCAGTCTGTAGTCAATACTGTGTATACATTCCTAGTGCATATTGTTGTTGTATTGTACACTGCATGGTGTATTGATATGTGCCTCTGCATCCATCTCATCCTCCTAATTTGCAGGTCCATTTCTCATGTCTTCACAAGGCAGTCTACTTTGGAAATGGAGTCCATGTTGTAAGCAGTGCACCTACACTTTTGCATGGCGCTAACACTGTACAGTTGGAAGTGTTCGAAGTGCTAACATTATCAGGTAGTGAGACTACCAATTTTTTAAATCCGTACTGTCATGTTTATGGTAGGTTGGAGGTTGTGTAGGTGATTAGTATTATTGGTAAATATTTGGTAATGTGTGTTGTTGGTCCTGCATTACTGTGAGCATTCCATGTGTGGCCAGTTTCCATTAGGGACACTGTAGTTTGTGACACTTGTGTCATGTTGTGGGGATTAATTTGTTTGCTCTCACATAGCATGACATGCCATGGTGTGTTGTGTGGTGGTGCCGGGGAGGGGTTGGGTGACATGGCACTGTTCTCATGTTGTATTTAGCAAGTGGGTATTCATTTTTGCTGCATAGAAGTGGGTCTTTTGATGACACTGCATTGGTGGTGTTTGTGTAGGTAGAGGTGCACACATTGTGACACTTCCAGGTGAAAAATCTCAGGCTGCTATGGTTCTCACAGTTGACTGTTTCTTAATTCATCAGAATTGTCAGATTGAGTCATCATTGATTGTCAGATGGTATGTGCCAGGGCTGTGTGCACTCCACAGGGGTGTGATTTCTATGTGAAGTAATTAGCCACCAGCTGCGTACGGGCTGCCTCACCCCGTGTCCTTTCCCCTCCCATGCGCAGCGGGCGTGCATGTGGTTGGGGATGTGACGGCACCACCATGTCCACAGCCAGGCCCCGGCGTGTTGCAACATTGTGCAGGGCACATGCTGCCACTATGATCCTGCACAGTACTGGGAGAGCGTATAACAGCTGCCCGCCAGAACGGTCAAGGGAGCGAAAGCGTGACTTGAGCACTCCGAATGTGCGCTCCACTATGCCCCGGGTTGCAATATGGGCTGTGTTGTATCTTACCTCGGGAGGCGTGATGCGATCCGAATTGGCGTCATCATGTGGGTGCTCAGAGGGAAGGCACTGTCCCCTGGGGAGGTGGTGATGGGGATCATTAGAGGGGTAGTGACATTACTCTGTATCTGTCATGCATACCTGTGCTGTGGCATTTATACTCACCAAGCAGCCATGCATCGCCATGCCGCCCAGCTTCCATGTCCCGGTTTAGGGTTGACATCCTGTAAATGAAGCTGTCGTGGGTGGATCCTGGATAGTTGGCATATATTGAGGTGATGATTCCCTTGGCATCACATAGTACCTGGACGTTGATGGAATGCCAGTGCTTGCGGTTTCGATAGATGTGCTCAGATGCCCTGGGGGGACGTAGAGCCACATGGGTGCAATCAATGGCACCTAGCACTTTGGGGAACTGGGCCACCCTGTAGAAATCCTGGCTGACAGCCTGCCTTTCTGCAGGTGTTCTCGGCAGGTTTATGTGCCTGCGGACTGATGGCCGTGCAGTGATGATGGCCAACACCTGGTGTAGGCACCGTGAATGTGTGGCCTGTGACAACCCCCCACTATGGCACTTGTCTGCTGAAATGATCCGGTAGCCAAGAAGTTCAGTACATTGAGGACCTTCTCCAGGGGGCTGAGTGCCTGGGAGCACAGGGTGGGTGATGTGAGGTCATCCTCCCACTCACTGACCAGGTCGAGTATTATGTGAGGTGGAAACCTGTACCTCCCATACACCTGGTCATCAGGCATACCAAAAAGGCTGGTTCTGGGTGTGAGATTCTGGCCCTGACTATCCTCCTCCTCCTCCTGCGGTATCCCATGACCACTGCTGCTAGGAACTGTATATTCATCCTGGCGTCTGAGCTTGTTTGTTGTTTGCGCACACTTTTATGCTGCGCGGGACGTGCGCCTGCTTCATGCTGGCGTACGTGTTTCCGGATTGGACCTTTTTTTTGGGCGCGTTGTAGGCGACCGTGTAAATCTTCCCGCCCACCCCAGGAATACACATAACACGCTCTCCCAGGCCCAGTCGCGAGTGAATATTCCCACCCACCCCAGGAATACACGTAACATGCTCTCCCAGGCCCAGTCGAGTGTGGAAGTTCATGCGAACCCGTATTACATGTACCCTGCTGATATCGCGTGTGGAAGTTAACGCAGACCCATAATACACGTGCCCTGATGAAATCGCGTGTGGAAGTTCACGCGGACCCATAATACACGTACCCTGATGAAATCGCATGTAAGACTACCCGCGCACCCCTGAAATACACGTAACCAGGCAAATCGCACTGCTGGGGGGTTGGGGTGCAGGGAGACATGAGTGGGGGCCTGGTGGAGGGTGCCCCTGGATGCTGGGAGGTGGGGGTGCTGGGAGACATGAGTGGGGGCCTGGTGGAGGGTGCCCCTGGATGCTGGGGGGTGGGGGTGCTGGGAGACATGAGTGGGGGCCTGGTGGAGGGTGCCCCTGACTGCTGGGGGGTCGGGGAGTCTTAGACATGAGTGGGGACCTGGTGGAGGGTGCCCCTGACTGCTGGGGGGTGGGGTGCAGGGGGACAGGAGTTGGACATGAGTGGGGCCTGGTGGAGGGTGCCCCTGGATGCTGGGGGGTGGGGGTGCAGGGGGAAATGAGTGGGGGCCTGGTGGAGGGTGCCCCTGGATGCTGGGGGGTGGGGGTGCTGGGAGACATGAGTGGGTCCTGGTGGAGGGTGCCCCTGGATGCTGGGGGGTGGGGGTGCTGGGAGACATGAGTGGGGGCCTGATGGAGGGTGCCCCTGGATGCTGGGGCGTGGGGGTTCAGGGGGACATGAGTGGGGGCCTGGTGGAGGGTGCCCCTGACTGCTGGGGGGTGGAGGTGCAGGGGGGCATGAGTTGGACATGAGTGGGGCCTGGTGGAGGGTGCCCCTGACTGCTGGGGGTGGGGGTGCAGGGGGACATGAGTTGGACATGCGTGGGGGCCTGGTGGAGGGTGCCCCTGGATGCTGGGGGGTGGGGGTGCTTGGAGACATGAGTGGTGGCCTGGTGGAGGGTGTCCCTGACTGCTGGGGGATGGGGGTGCAGGGGGACACGAGTTGGACATGAGTGGGGGCCTGGTGGAGGGTGCCCCTGGATGCTGGGGGGTGGGGGTGCAGGGAGACATGAGTGAGGGCCTGGTGGAGGGTGCCCCTGGATGCTGGGGGGTGGGGGTGCTGGGAGACATGAGTGGGGGCCTGGTGGAGGGTGCCCCTGGATGCTGGGGGGTGGGGGTGCAGGGGGACATGAGTTGGACATGAGTGGGGCCTGGTGAGTGGTGCCCCTGACTGCTGGGGGGTAGGGTTGCAGGGGGACATGGGTTGACATGAGTGGGCCTGGTGGAGGGTGCCCCTGACTGCTGGGGGGTGGGGGTGCAGGGGGACATGAGTTGGACATGAGTGGGGCATGGTGGTGGGTGCCCCTGTATGCTGGGGGTGGGGGTGCAGGGAGACATGAGTGGGGGCCTGGTGGAGGGTGCCCCTGACTGCTGGGGGGTGGGGGTGCCGGGGGACATGAGTTGGACATGAGTGGGGCCTGCTGGAGGGTGCCCCTGACTGCTGGGGGTGGGGGTGCAGGGGGACATGAGTTGGACATGAGTGGGGGCCTGGTGGAGGGTGCCCCTGGATGCTGGGGGGGGGGGTGCTGGGAGACATGAGTGGAGGCCTGGTGGAGGGTGGCCCTGGATGCTGGGGGGTGGGGGTGCTAGGAGACATGAGTGGGGGCCTGGTGGAGGGTGCCCCTGGATGCTGGGGGTGGGGGTGCAGGGGGACATGAGTTGGACATGAGTGGGGGCCTGGTGAGTGGTGCACTGACTGCTGGGGGCTGGGGGTGCAGGGGGACATGAGTTGGACATGAGTGGGGCCTGGTGGAGGGTGCCCCTGACTGCTGGGGGTGGGGGTGCAGGGGGACATGAGTTGGACATGAGTGGGGCCTGGTGGAGGGTGCCCCTGGATGCTGGGGGGTGGGGGTGCAGGGAGGCATGAGTGGGGGCCTGGTGGAGGGTGCCCCTGGATGCCGGGGGGTGGGGGTGCAGGGGGACATGAGTTGGACATGAGTGGGGCCTGGTGGAGGGTGCCCCTGACTGCTGGGGGATGGGGGTGCAGGGGTACATGAGTTGGACATGAGTGGGGCCTGGTGGAGGGTGCCCCTGGATGCTGGGGGTTGGGGGTGCTGGGAGAAATGAGTGGGGCCTGGTGGAGGGTGCCCCTGGATGCTGGGGGTTGGGGGTGCAGGGAGACATGAGTGGGGGCCTGGTGGAGGGTGCCCCTGGATGCTGGGGGGTGGGGGTGCTGGGAGACATGAGTGGGGGCCTGGTGGACGGTGTCCCTGACTGCTGGGGTGTGGGGGTGCAAGGGGACATGAGGTGGACATGAGTGGGGCCTGGTGTGAAACTTCCCGCGCACCCCGAAATACACGTACCCAGGCCAATCGCGTGTGGAACTTCCTGCGCACCCCGAAATACACGGACACGCTATTTTTCACACCACGGCTGTCCGTGTTTGTCAGTACCCCTTTGCACCTCATTTGTCCTAGAGGGCCACAGTATGGATCATTCATCATAGCTGTATATAGGTGCTTTTTGTAAGCGCACATTTTGGCGCACATTTATTTCAGGCGCAGGGACGCTACCGTCTGCTTTCTTGTGGCGGACTTGTTTTGCCCTGTGCGCGTCTTGACCGTGCGCTGGTTTGCCCTGTTCGATTCCATGAATACGAGTTGTAGGCGAGCGTGTGGGCGTTCTGCGCACTTGCCTCCTGTACTTCCCCCGTGACACCCATATTTTCACACGTTGTTCCCCATTCCGAGTGTTACGCCCCGTGTTCCGCCTACTTTTGTTATGTGCTCCGCGCTATGTGCGATTTCGCTGTGGCCATGGCGCACGGCGTTGGATGACATGTGCGCCGGCGTGCGCCGTGCACTTTTTCAGCGCACATCCAATATTTTTTTCGCGCACAGACTTCCATGAATCGATGTGCGCTGGTTCCCCTGCCATTTTTGCGCTTGCACTGCGATTCGCACGTTTTGGCACCTCTGCGCCGGAATTTTCGGCGCACATTAATTCCATGAATCATCCTCATAATCAAGTATTGACATACACCATATAATTCAAACATCAAAATGATGTTCATGGAAAAAAAGATAAACAGACAGGGAAAGAACAACAAACAGTGATTATTTATATGAAGCCCTAGAACCTAGATATCAAATAACCAAAATTAAGCAAATCCTAAAGTCAGCTGGCTTCTCCTGACACCTTGGAATTGGTGCACTATAACCATCACCACTGGCAAGGGGCTTGAAAACTGCGGATGTTAACTCCAGCCTCCTTACCCGAAACATTGCACACTGTAATCATCACACCTTGTAAGCAGAGGCGTATCTATGGGGTGGAGGGGCTCTGAGGGGTCTATAACTTCAGAACTTTTGGTTGTATCCATTGAAATGAGCTCAGGGGCTACAACCAAAGGGCCAGCTAACCCCGTTTTCCAACAGTCCCAATATTAGCGTAGCCCCAGATCTTTTCCAGACGTAGCAACACCCCTGCTTGTAAATGCTTGGTCTTGGATATGGAATAAACCCGTGAACAAACCATTAAGATGCATTTATGATATGTAGGTCTGTAACACAACATGGAGGTCACTCCTCTAAGATTCTCTGTGAACAACTTGCCTCCTCTTAACCTTTCCTCATAGTGTGCGATTTCAATTCGCTTGCATCCAAATTCAAGATGAGAATTCCAGGTAAACATCTTTAGCACCAAATTGAAAAAATACCTCAAAGATGAATATATAGTTTTATTAGCCAAGCAAGGTTTGGCACCGAATCAATAATTAAACCTATTCCAACTTAAAATTCAAGTTTGAGGTTGAATGAAGTTACAGTACTGTTGCTTTCCTCCTGTCTTAACTTGCTATAACATTGCCGGGAAAAAAGAGGAGAGAATCTCTAAACTCATTTCTGCTCATAATCAAAATGCATAACTCTATTGAGAGCTGCAAACTCCGAGTCTGACAAATAAGTGCTGAGTTGTTACGCCCAGCACAGCCTCAACCTCAGCCACTTGTGTACAGGCGCGTTAAAAATGACATATCATATCATGTGGCATATTGAAATTGAGCTGAGTAGTGCCAAGTTTTTCTTAAAAATGTAATATTGGCAGCCTCCATGGCTACATTCTGTTATACAACTCATCAGTCAAAATTCATACTTCCAAAACATTTCCAATTTGTAAGAACCCCCCATAAACATAGCAGTCACGTGTGTGCGCACGCACACACACACGCACACACGCATGCGCAATCATCAACAGGTAGCCTGGGACAATTTGGCCGCCTGTGTATTACTGCCACAAGAGTGACGGTTGGGGCCACACCAAAAAACAAATCCCACAGTGCACCCTGACCCCATCTAGGGCCCTTAATCCTTGCCTGGGCTTTGCAAAAAACCTACGTCCATTTATTGTCTATGTAACTCCACAAAGAACAAGGAGACACGTACTGTGTTGTACTGGGGACACGGCTTCTGAGAAAAACACATTGGGTGGTGGAGATGTTGGGGCCATTTTGGCAGGGGATTAGGGGACCACTAACCATGTGATGTAGGTTGCTGGATGGGGTAAGTGGAAACTCGACAAGGCTCCCCAGCCCATCACCAGCCTCACAAGAAGTACCACTTCTCTAAACCCTCGGGCATCCAGACACAAGAGAATGCAGGGCCATGTGAGGGATAGAGTCCCCAGCAGGAGGAATCCTGTGGACCTGAGTGTGGGATTACAGGCTCTGTAGCATAGAACCACCGAATGGGTTTCAACAGGATGTGCAACTTGCCAGGTGTGGGGAGGTGGAGAAAACACCTCTGTCACCCTTTCTCTGCCAGATGATCTCCTAAACGACGTAGCCCCCACAGTGAAAGCCTTCTACTAAGATTTTGCTTAATTGTTTACCAAGGAGTACATCCAGTCTGCCCAGCTCTGAGATATCAACCCACCTGTGAACCCATTCCCCCTAAAAGACATGCATTCCACCAGACGTTGTTGCAACAATGTTGGTCAGCTGAGGAAAGCATGTATTCCTGTTGGCTTTTGAGAACTTGCTTCAAGCACCTGCACGTCGAAAATACCACCACCAGAGAACTGCAGGCATGGACAATGGGACCGGCATGGGAGCAAGAGAAAGTGGGATCTTGAAGCCCATCCCAGTCAGACATATGTAAATTGCTCAATACACAAAAGGCACTACAAAAATGTTCAATGTTCCAGTATCCGCCAGCAAGCTTGGAAGGCATGGAATCGATAGTGAAATAAGAGACCGCCAACTGCTATACTGGGAACTGATGGTAATAGGAGTGATGGGAGGTTGACAATCAAGATGGTGGATGGCTCTTTTAAGGTTTTAGTCCAAATATCGATGCAGGGATGCACAAACTCACAGGAGCAGGAGTGAGAAACAATTTTAAAAACAAGTACCCATGCTCTGATTATTGGGCTATGCAGAAGAGCACGGTTTGGGATTTTTTCGTGGGTGACTTTGACTCCCCTGGCAAACCTGTGCCAAAACATACCTAAGTCACATTAACTTTGTGTGTTTGGGAAGGCCCATAAAGGAGCATCAGTACACAACTAAAAGAGACTGGGCCTCATTACGAGGTTGGATGTAGTCATGGCGCTATTAGCGCCATGACTACCTCCAATACCGGTACCGTGTCCGGCCCCATTCAATGGGGACTTACCGGTCTATTCCGACCTTTGCAGGACCAGTAAGTCCCCATTGAAAAAGCCATTCCCCATTCCCATTTCAGCCCCCATAGGGCTCAATGGGAAAGGGGAAGGAGCTAATAACGGTACTGCAAATTGCGGTACGGTTATCAGCTCTGAAGTCCCTTAACGGGTCCCTTCCATAACGCCTGGTAAAACCAGGCGTTAAGGAAGGGACCTGCTAAGGGACCTCGTAGTAGGGAGGTAAGGGATTACCGGCACCGGTGCCCTTACCATTGCCAGTAATCCCTTACCGCCCACCTCGTAGTGAGCCCCACTGAAAGCATAATGGTCAAATATGATGGACACACGCTATATTATGTTTCTCTTGTGGAAGTTTCAAGTTTGACACATTTTGTACTAGCTCCTTGTTGCCTAGTGGTAGCTCATCAATGCTACCAGGCATATAAATAATTCATTTCGAGCCAGACTGCCTGCAGTACTATCTGTGCCTAATGGAAGACCATGTTGGTCACAATCTAGACCGCTCAAATGCTCCTGCAGTTAAGAAAAAAACTAAATTCCCAGCTCATTATGGAATACCTATGACTCACTTAGTATCTGCTACTCCTAGGCATATGTTACCCCTGTAGTATGGGATGTCCAACGTACTATAACCTATAACCTCCTTTTGCACCAGCCTCTGTTAACTCCAAATTACTGGTACAGATTTCTGTTTCATCCTAGCTAGGTTTGCACAATATAAACCCAAATACAAATATACAGACAGGGCATGGCCAACTGGCATGGAGTGACGACACCATATGACTAAGCTCCCAGTACATTCGCCTCAAGACTTTGCTGTACCTTGTATTCAGAGGGTGTCTGGGGTTTGACAGTGCCTGGAATGCTGTGGGAGATGTGAATCTCTCTCTCGATCAATTCTTGGAGGATACGGCTCCCACACAGTGGTGCAGAGAGCAAAGTGAGCTGCACCCCTGGCTGATCAAAATTGTGTGATGCCTGTGCCGTTATACCCTTACCGCCCAATTCTGAGGTCCCTTAGCGGGACCCGCAAAGGACGTGTGGTCTGACCACACGTCCTTTGGGGGTCTCGCTAAGGGACCAGGGCGCTAATAACAGGGCTGCTATTTGCGGGCCCGTAATTAGCGCCTTCCCCATTCCCATTGAGCCCTATGGGGGCTCAATGGGAATGGGGAATGGTCTACAGAATGTGGATTTACCGGGTCCTCCAAGGTCCGAATGACCTGGTATGTCCCCATTCTGTCAGACCGGTCCCGGTCCCGGGTTTGGAGGCAGCCATGGCGCTAATAGCGCCATGGCTACCTTCAAACTCGTAATGACCCCAATTGTGTCTTCCTCTGCATAGGCGCTATTAATGTCCTCAAATGCTGCATGCTCCAATGGTCCCCAGTGCCAAGCTCTCTCCTTCTTGGATAGGGCCCGTAGGGGTTCGAACCTGGACGCCAAGTTTTTGATGAAGCGGCCACAGTATGTTACCATACCTAGGAAGCTTCTGACTTCAGACACATTGTCGGCCGGTCATGGTTCCTTAATGTCTTTTACCTTTCTGGGGTCGGGAGACACTCCACCCTCTTTAAACATGAAGCCGAAGAACTCAATGTTTGTCATAAGAAATGTACATTTCACGCAATGGATGTCTTGGGCAGTTTGTGAAGCTGGTCCACCTCTGCTGGCGAACACAAGAATGTCGTTGCTGATGTTCATCACGCCCTCCAGGTCTGCCAGTGCACCCCTGATGATGTTTTGAAAAACCTCAGCCACGGAGGACACTGCGAAGCTGAGTCAATTATACCGGTTCAGGCTCTGGTGAGTCGTGAATGTTGTGGTGTATCTTGACTCTGGATGCAAGAGGACTTGATGGTATCCAGCCCTGAGATTAAGGTTTGAGAAGAAGCGAGCCCCTTGCAGCTCCGTAATAATGTCATCTATCGTTGGTGTGAGATGTCGCTCCCTCCGGACCACCTTGTTGGGGAGTCTCATGTCCACACAAATTCTCACTGAATCAGGTTGCTTGGGTTTCCTGGCGACCACAATCGGGCACACCCAGGGTGTCAGACCCTCCACCTTCTCGAAGATGTAGAGTTTTACCAGGTTGGCCAACTCTTTTTCTACAAACTCCCTCAGGTGAAAAGGCACCCTGCGGTGCTTGAGGACAATGGGCTGCACAGATTCATCAATGTGCAGCCTCACTGGGATGCCAGCCATGCATCCAATCCCTTGGGGCAGTTTAGCATACTTTTCAAGCAGAGTTTGTATATCCTCCACATACACGGAGTATGCAAAACTAACAAGTCCGAGGGCTTCAAACGCAGCGCAGCTTAGAAGGGTGTTGGTGCTAATGGGCGTCACATAGAATTGTGCTTTTATTTTTGAGCCTTCATGCCCCACCCGAGCTTCAAATGCACTGTCCAGGGGGATGGGATGTGAACTCCCGAACGTGAATATTTGAGCCTTCGGGCTTGAGAGTTTCGGGGGGCAGTCAATGGCATCATAGTGCTCTCGGGCCATCACATTGACTGACGCCCCCGTGTCCACCAGCATCAGAATGGGAGAGTCATTGAATGCCACGATGCACCTCAGCTGTCTTCGGCCCTTGGATTTGAGGGATTCAATGCTCAACACAAATAAAATGTTTTCTTCTTCCTCCTCTTCGTCAGGTTGTGTGCCCTCCTCCCCTTGGTCCACCTGGGCGACATTGGGAGGACAAGACTGTCTGAAGAACCCAGACCGTACTGGGCCCCTGGGCACCATCACCGGCTGGGATGCTCTGCACACTCGGGTATAGTGGTCTGCCAGGCTGCACCGCCCACATGTTCTTCCTGCTGCTGGGCATTCTGCAGGGTAGGGCAGGTCGTACCCACACTTTTGGCATGATTCTCCCAGCTTTCCGCCCCTGTTGCGGAAGTTTCCAGCCAGTCTCCTGGCACGCCTGACAGCACGCCCCAGAGCGCAGACCTCTTCCGACTTGATAGGACGAGTCTCTGCTTCCATCCTTGACATGCGTATCTCCGATATCTCGTGGCAGCAACCCAGCTCTAGGATGCGAGGTAGGGTGATGTCTGGTTCTCTCAGCACTTGCCTCCATAGTTTTCCTGAGGAACACTTTTGAATGAGCTGGTTCCTGACCATGTCGTCCGGGTTGTCCCATGCACATGCCACTGACAGCCTCCTGAGGCGGCCATAGAAAGTGTCCAGCGTCTCATCTTCCTTCTGGCCAGTGGACAGCATAACAAAACGCTTGTAGTTCACATTGGCCAGGGGAAGAAGTAATTGTGTAAAGCAGTCTTTGCTGCGCCATAGGACCCATCTGTAGGCTGGAGGGAATCACAAATCTCATGCACCGCAGGTTCGGTGGCATACAGTAGCGTGGCCAGCTTGCTGTCATCACCGGTTTCCATTGTTGCCGAAAAATACATGTCTAAGCGATCTACCCATCGCCTCCATCTAGGCCCCAGGCTGGATGGAGGGCGAGACAGATCAAACTCGGGGATGGGTGGAAGGGCCGCTGGGGTCCACATCTGGGCCATTGCTGGAGGAGGAGGTGGTGGCAGTCCTTGCGGCTGCTGTACTGCTGGCTGCCCTCTGTCCTGGTTCACTGGATCACTCATTGGTCAAGCACATGAGCACCCCTCTTGAATTGCACTGGGGCCGCAATTAGCCCAGCCAGATTGGCCTATAGAGGCCACCTTAATCTTCTGAACTTCCACACCAGGACACACATTGGACAAAACCCGTGCAGACCTTCTTGATCTTCAGAAATCTTCTGAGAGCTAATTACTTACTTGGAGCAGTAAACACACTACTGATATAATAAAAATGTCTTAACCAGGTCTGATTTCAGCAACTCGATTTATAAGCACTATGCATCTCCTTCACTGAAGTCCTGTTAAAAACAAGCATTGGTAAAGCTAACCGTTTTTGCTTGTGCATATTGCCCGGCACTGTTATTAGATGCCCTGGTACTTGCACCATTTTGCACCTGCTACCATCAATGGGCAGTTAATAACTCCACAGCAGTGCCTGACATGTGCCTTTCCCATGCCTACACAAAAGACAAAACAGTTGGCATTGCCAATGTTTTTTAGAAAAAAGGCTTAATGGAACACAGGGGTGGGCTGGGAACCAAAAGAGGCCCGTGAAATAATTTTCAAAGTGGCCTCATACTACACATTTTCAGCAAGCCTGACCCTTTTCCTATCAGAAAATGTATAGATAAAATAGGCTACTACACAAAAGAGGCCCATGGTGCTGAGGCCTACCAGGAAATCTCCTGTTTTCTCTATAGGCCGATCCATGGGTGCTGTCACCACATTTAGTACTCAAGAGCACTACCAGTTGTAGCATTAAAGGCATTCCAGGCTAAGAAAGGTGCAGTAACGTACCAATAACACACAACTAAGTCAAATATGGGAAGAATTGAATGAAAAATAAAGGGCCGATTCATGGTAACTTGCACAGAAATTGCACTAAGGCAGCGCGACGAGAAGGTCATTTCGCATGCCTGCGTGCAGAAAGAAAAATGTGCGCCAGGCGTATTCATGGAATTTACAGCGCAAAAATAACTGTATTCGCAAGTTGTGCCCGGAACACCCCCCAACACGCCCACACGCAAAGCATAAACAGCCAGAACAGTTACCTTTATATGCTCCCTCGGGTGCCAATACACACCTTTCAAACAGTGCCTGGGGTCCCCCGTAAGCAGGCCTGAAACTTGGGGACCCTGCGCGGGGTCCCCCTTAACTGTTTCCGGCACCCCGACAACATGTGTATAAAAAATCGTAACTCAGAAATAACTTGGGAAGTCTGCATCCTGCAATCTGATACACTGCATATATGCATCCCTAAGTTACAGCAGAACCCTGATTGAGTACATGCACTCCTAAATCTGACATGAAACTCCTGCATGGTAAATCCTACGTGCATGTGTACTTACGCCTGCCTTTGGGTGGCAGATCCTATGAAGGACTTGCATGGCCATTTCCCAGCCGAGACATTGTGCGATCGATTCCATGAATACGTGTCCTGTACCGCAATTGTGGGAGTGTGATTGAGTGCCTGCAGCCCATCCTTCGGAATGCCCACTCTTTCTCAAGTTCTTCCCCATTTTTTTTGTTCTTCCCCCGTCTCAGCCCTCTGCTTGGAGTCTCACGCAAAGCCCTCGATGGCTCACACAGACGTGCTGAGCCAGTGCGAACTCCACGCAAGTCCAGGAAAAGTACCACGCATTCGATTCCATGAATCGACAAAGGCAGACTTGCGTGGGCAAGGACCCTATTTTCCGCACAGATAATTCCATGAATCAACCCAAAGTTGACTTTTTACACAACCAACAAGGTATGGACCCATATACCTAACTAATCCCTCTTGAGATGGTCTGTTTCCCCAGCACTGTTGTACAATTAAGCGTTCCCCATTCCTACATTTTAAAGCTCTGCCCTCAATCAGAAGGGATTTTTCCACTGTGCCCTCATTATGGAACAATGGTTGCTGCTTTGTGAAACTTTGTGTGTGCCCCTTTATGGCCTCTCTGAATATCCGTCTACCATTAGCACAGTGTGGCCGACATTTTATAGCATACACCACTGCTATTGTTTATTTTTGTTTATTGATTGTAAAGCAATATCGTCAAAGCGCTAAACAGTTAGATAAAGCTACAAAAAAATGAACAGTGGAAAATCCATTAACTACTCGGATTATGGTTAGGAGAACGGTGGAAAAGCTCATAGATGAGAGTGGAACAGAGAAAGAGCTTAAGAAAATGTAATTGAGCGGGGTAGAAAACTTCGGTTTAAGAAGTGAGAAAAATCAGAAACAGGCTGTGCACAGGGGACCTGGGAACACTATGTTTGGAAATATAGGGCCTCATTACGACCCTGGCGGTAAGGGGTTTACGCCAGCGTTAGCTGCGCCGACCCCTTACCGCCAATTACGAGGTCCCTTAGCGCCATGGCGCTTTTAACACCTGCTTTTAGCAGGTGTTAAAATCCATGGCGCTAAGGGACCATGGAGTTAATTACGCCACCGTAATTTACGGTGGCGTAATTAACGCCTTCCCCACTCCCATTATGCCCTATGGGGCAAAAATGGGAATGGGGAAGGGTAAATGGGGATTGGGGACTTACCGCCCCGCCAAGGTCGGAATGGGGCGGTAAGTCCGCCAACCACCATGGCGTAAACGTAGTTTACGCCATGGTGGTAAAGTCACGGCCCAGGCGGTAACTTACCGCCTGGGTCGTAATGAGGCCCATAGAGTACGGGCTGGTACATAAATAGATACTAATAAAGAAAGTTAGAAAGGTCCTAGGCCGTGGATACTTTTGAACGCAATAAAACAAAGGCAGCGTTGAAAGGGAACAGAACAAATAACAGAGCAGACTGAAGAAGACACGTACGTGCTGAACAGCAGAAGAGAATACAAATGGTTGAATTAAAGATGGCGCATAAAGGAGTAAGTTGGTACGCAGGAATACCAACGAACTGAGCGGAAAAAGTAATCAAGATAAAAAAAGATAGTTTAGTAGCATGGACATAAAGAAAGGAACAGGCTTTACAAATGTTATAAAGATGAATGTGACATGAACTGGAAATATTGGAAATGTGAAGGGAAAAGAAAGGGAGGAGTCAAAGATGACCCCTAAAATGTGTGGAGAGTGTGAAAAGGGAAGAGTAGAAGGGAGAATTGAGAGGGGAGGGGTAGAAAGATGGACAGGAACAGTGGAAGTAGCAAAGCAAAACATTTCAGGTTCTCCGGCATTGATCTGCAGAAAGTGAGAATGCATGCAGGTTTTTATGGCCAGGAGACAGGTGGGAAGAGTGGAATAATGAGAACCCAAAAAACGAGAAGGAAATAAAGGTCCGGGAGTCAACGGCGTAAAAGTGGCAGGACAGACCAAAGGAAGACACAATAGAAGAGAGGTATACAATGAAGAGATTCCTGGGGAACACAAGAGTGAAATGGAAAGGGTGGGGGGGGGCGTTTAGCAGCCCATGAAACAGAAAGGGAATGGTCAGATAAATAGGAATGAAACCATTGCAGAACAGAACCAAAAAAACAAAGACCAAAGAGAAGAGTAGGATGAACAACAGTGTGGAAAGCTGCCCTAGATATCAGGAAGAATTAAGATTGAAGATAATTTAGAGGGGTGGACAGATAGGAGGGAGTTGGTTACGATGGGAGAATCAGTCTTGGTGAAGCGCAAAGAGCGAAACCCAGATGAAAGGAGGAAAGAAGAGAATGGTGATCAAGATAAGATAAATATGAGTGTTAACAATTCATGTCAAACAATCCACCACGGCTTTAATACTAGGAAAGCAAAGCAGGGCAGGGCACATATTCATGGAATCGATCGCGCAATATCTCGGCTGGGAAATGGCCATGCAAGTCCTTCATATGATCTGCCACCCAAAGGCAGGCGTAAGTACACTTGCACGTAGGATTTATAGCATGCAGGGGTTTCATGTCAGGTTTAGGGGTGTATGTACTCAATCAGGGTTCAGCTGTAAATTAGGGGTGGATATATGCATTGTAGCAGGTTGCAGGATGCAGACTTCCCAAGTTATTTCTGAGTTACGATCTTTTATACACATGTTGTCGGGGTGCCAGTTAAGGGGGACCCCGCGCAGGGTCGCTGAGTCACAGGCCTGCTTACGGGGGACCCCATGCACTGTTTGAAGGGTGCATGTATTTGCACCCGAGGGAGCATGTAAAGGTAACTGTTCTGGCTGTTTATGCTTTGCGGGTGGGTGTGTTGGGGCGTTCTGGGTGCAACTTGCGAATATGGTTACTTTGCGCTGTAAATTCCATGAATACGACTGGCGCACATTTTTCTTGTTGCACGCAGGCTTGCGAAATGTGTTTCTGGGCAAGCTGCCCTTGTGCAATTTCTGTGCAAGTTACCATGAATCGTGCCCTTTATTTTTCATTCAATTCTTCCCCTATTTGACTTAGTTGTGTGTTATTGGTACGTTACCACACCTTTCTTAGCCTGGAATGCCTTTAATGCTACAACTGGTAGTGCTCTTGAATACTAAATGTGGTGACAGCACCCATGGATCGGCCTATAGAGAAAACAGGAGATTTCCTGGTAGGCCTCGGCACCATGGGCCTCTTTTGTGTAGTAGCCTATTTTATCTATACATTTTCTGATAGGAAAAGGGTCAGGCTTGCTGAAAATGTGTAATATGAGGCCACTTTGAAAATGATTTACCGGGCCTCTTTTGGTTCCCAGCCCACCCCTGTGTTCCATTAAGCCTTTTTCTAAAAAGCTTTGGCAAGGCCAACTGTTTGGTTTTTTGTGTAGGCATGGGAAAGGCACGTGCCAGGCACTGCTGTAGAGTTATTAACTGCCCATTGATGGTAGCAGGTGCAAACTGGTGCAAGTACCTGGGCATCTAATAACAGTCCTAATAATAACAATACTAATACTTATAAGGAAGCAAAAACTGTTAGCTTTGCCAATTCTTGTTTTTAACAGGACTTCAGTGAAGGAGACACATAGTGCTTATAAATCGTGTGCTGAAAGCAGACCTGGTTTAGACATTTTTATTATATCAGTAGTGTGTTTACTGCTCCAAGTAAGTAATTAGCTCTCAGAAGACTGCTTTGAAAAATACTGACAGGCACATTGAACACACAGTTTGATGGTAAGGCTTGAGGAATTGAGCTGAAAGAAAACCCACAAGGATGTGTTTTCGGCAGGGAGGGGTAGGAAGTGGGTGGGAATGGCCATAGGGATTAGCAAGGCCAAGTGATTTAATTTGATTTTTCTTTTGTGATGCGCCAAAGCCTGTGGGCATCAAGGCGTGGAGAAACAACTTGAGTTGTGCAGCAATAAGGACCAGTAAAGAAGTAAGGAAAGCTAAGTTAACAGAAAAGGTTGGTTTTCTTAGCTTTTTTAAAGGTAGATACATTTCTCTTACATCTTAGGTATATGGGAAACTTGTTCCAAGATGGTGCCGCTTTGACTGGGTAAGAATTTTCTTTCCCCCTCACACGACATGCTCTTGGTCTTTGTAGGTGCATAGTGTTTTTTGACCTGGTATTTCTGACTGAGGTTTGTACAGAAGTACATATTTTAAGATAGCTAGATGCATCACCAAATAAACATTTGTGTGTCAGAACATTGATTTTGAACTCAATTCTGGCTTCCACAGGAAACCAGTGTAGGGCTCTTCTGTGTTGTGAGATGTGCTGGTGTTTGGCCACACCCCTTACCATCCACACGGCATCGTTCTGCAAAATCTGTAATCTCTTGATACACTGTTTACTTGCTCCTCCCAGTAACACATTGCAGTAATCTAATCTTGACAAGGAAAGGGCTCTTACCAATGTGGTATAATTGGCTGTTGAGACAGACGGTTTTATTTGGCGAATTAGCCTAAGATAGTAGTGGATGTTCCTTTTCACAGTTGTAATATGAGCATCATATTTAAGTGTTGCCTCAGTGGTGACCCCCAGTGTTTTGACTTTGTTGACTGTTTCGATTACATGTTGGTCAATGTACCATTTTTCATAATCCACTCCAAGTTTGTTTCTAACTTTAGCAGAGCCAAAGATCAAGAGTTCTGTTTTTTGGCCATTTAAACGAAGACCGTTGTCCGTCATCCAGTTGTAGACTTTTTGGTAAGTGAACATAATCAATTCTGTGTCCCTTTCAAAGTCCCCACTTAGTCTAAATAAAAGCTGAGTATCGTCAACATAGTTTGTGAATTACAGTTCCAAGGACTCAAGTAGGTCACATAAAGATCTGCAAAATATGTTAAAAAGTGCCGGTGACAGACAGGCTCCATGCGGAACACCGCAGGTGATCTGTTCCGATACAGAGAAGGCATTTTGCCAAGTAATTTTAGATTGTATGTTACGCAGGAACGATCAAAACCATTTAACGGAATTGGAGGAACAGTGCAGTCTATGGGTGGGTAAATAGCCAAACTACACCAACAAGGTTTTTGTCCCTCCTCATATGACATGTCTCCCTATCTGTATTCTAATGTAATATTAGACCTAATATCCCAAACTAAAAACTGAACACTCTAAAATGCCAGATTCATTTTAGTTCTTTCTTATATGTAGATGCTTAATACGACTGTTTAATTTTATAAACTAGGCACAGCATTCAATGCACACACCAGGGAACTAAGAAGAGAATGCTGAAGAAGTGGCAGGGGATCGGAAGAGCAGATGTCTCTGTATTTACGATATCTTTATATCAACATATACCATGTGGGGCAATGTGAGTCACAGGCAACTGGCATTAGAGCTACTTGCCATGGTTGCCTACACTACCATTGACATTGCTTGTTTTTTAACTTACATGTCTTACCCTAACTGGTTTGTTATAGGTACAGATTGCCCTGCAGGCATGCACGTTAGGGTAAGGATATCTCATGATGCTGATACAACCTCAAAGACACTGCTCACCAGTGATGAATGGGGCCAAAAAGAACATCTTGCTGAGAAATCCCCAAATCGACCCTTAACATACTTGTACTGGCTAATTGACATACATGCTAAGTGTGTCCAATTAAAAGAGCCTCTTTTGGAAGGATTGGGTTTACAAAGTGCTGGACCTAATCTGCACCTGTAATGCTGCTGTATGATTGGCCACTTGCCACACTGAACAACAGCTCTAGCCCTAATATTGCTTTATGATTGGATCACGTGCTGCTTGGGATACTAATGTATAACATGCTAAATCTTTGGCATTTTAACATCATTACAAACCTACTGGCTTTGTCACTAAAAACCTATTATTTAAACGTGTGCTAAAACAAATGTATTCAAACGAAAGCAAAATCTCCTCTTTTGTCTGCATTTGTTAATCACAACTATGCGTCGGATTTAAAAAATGTTTTCAATAGGACATTAATGTGTTAAAACGTTTTTGTAAATCTGGCCCTATGTTACTCAATCAGAGCTTCTATTGTTGCTGCTCAAGTTACAGTAGCTACGGTTTTGGTATCTTACCCGGTCTTGAAAGAATGGTTCTTCCCGAACAACTATTCCACATACCCTCCTTTCCCCCCTTTAACCTGGGAGTGGGTGATGTGTTTTCCCCTGTTTCCTCCCCTTGTTGCTTGTAGATCTCTTGCTGCCAAATTGACTCCCACTCCCTCCCCCGTTATTTTCTCCCTGCTCCCTTGCATCTCTGCTGTCCTCACTGTGTCCTTCCCCCTATGACTTGTAAAGCACTCTGTTGCTTCCCAAAGCTAGTTCCATGCTCAATAAATATGCCAATAATAATCATAAAGGAACAATGTCTACTGGATATCTTCTGCTAGAACCAAAACATTGTAATCTTCCCACATTCTTTGTAGCCCTTTTTTGAGGTTGCCTTGGTGATGGGTAAATGATACATTCTGAATGAAGTGCATCTCCAAATAAGCATTGACTGTTCCTCAAGGAGGAGTGTCTCCACCTGATTAAATTGGTTTTGCACTCTTTGCATTTTCCCAAGGTGCACAGCACTTTATGTAAGGAAGTTCACAGAAAAGCCCCTACTTACCAGACATTAATTATAACTCGTAACACATTTGTGTGATTTCTTTTGTACTTCTTTTCCATGAGCACTGAGCACAGCGTGGTTCGCATATATTGGAAATGGCATGATATATGATATGATAGGTTATTTTTACCCAGATGTTTCTAAGCGCGGACACAGGGATCAAACCTGTGTTGCTCCGTGTCGTCTTCCTTCGAAGGCCCCTGAGCTATCCTCTCGAGACAATTGGCATGTGCTGCAAACTCAATCTCTGTAAATCTGCAGAAACCCCACCCAGTTCTCTATCTAAAAATCGGATATATGAATTAAAATGAAAAAGGCCAGAACAGAGTCCTGCTGGACAGCATAGGAACGCCTCTTAGGATCAGCTATTTCACCAGAAAACACTGAACCTATCCAGTTGCAAGGACAGATTTTCATGTTTGGCATTCTGGCTCCCTACCAGGGCCCCCTATCATTTTACAGGATTCCTTGGTGCCTTGATTTTTCTTTCGAGGTCAGGATCATAGTTACTGCATGAATAGCCCAATGCACCTTTATACTAGCCATTGGGGTAATAATGTTGGTGCAAAGCCTGCTGCAAGGCATTTAGGTTTTGGAAATCCCTTTGTTTATATGGACCACATGTTCTGGCCAAAATGGCTGTTTTGCTGAGATAGATTCATCCTGAGCAAACAAAGGCACCCTCAGTTTGAATTTAAAGGGGAAGTTATCTTACAATTGTTATGGTTTAAAAATATTGGCCATAATTAAAAATATATATTAACATTTATTTTAAAGTTCCTATGAAAAATAAACTGCAAATATGCCTTCAAGTCAGAACTTGGAGGCATCCATTTTGTTTGCAAAAACAGTATAATCTGTTTCTTTAATTCTCTGTTCTTACAGCAGTAATAAAGCAGAAACCCTTGACTGGGGGTGGGGGGCCGTGACAAGAGCTCCTGGCAAGATTGTTAGTGCCCGATAGAGAATGCAAGCACATGCTCACAGGACATAAATCCTACGAATGCCAGTCCTAATACAGCAAAAAATCACTTTTTCAGCAAAATAATTATGCTGAAAAGAGTTTCTTTACAGTATTCGGAGGGCATTCGCAAGCCTGCTTGTCCTGTGAACGAGTGAGCAAGGCAAACATGCCGTGTTTATTTAACAGGGCGCGTTTGCCTTGTTCTCTCAAAAGGACTTGTGTGGTCCAGTGGTGAAGGTGGAGCCCCTTCAACCACTCAAATCTGTCCCTGTCTTTTTTCTGGTGAATCAAATTTTGTATAAAAATATATATATATATTTGATGCACCAGAAAAAAAAAACCAGCTGACGCTCGAACTCGGGTCCAGTGGTGGAAGGGGGTAACCCTTCACCACTGGACCGCATGAGTCCCTGTCAATCAAAGTGCTCTTTGCTGGGCAGCATGGAAAAGAGCACTGTGAAAGCAGATACGCAAACAGACTATATTAGTCCCCTTTAAAAGGGAACTTGTGTTGTCTATATCTTTAGCTATGAAATGGCATTTCACTGTGCTTTTTGCTGCGTTGTTTTACAGCATGGCAAAGAGAACTGTGAATGTAGCTAAGGAAATAGACTACATGATTCCCCGTTAAAATGAGACTTATGTGGTATAAATCTTTGGCTGTGAAATGGCAATTCACAGTGATCTTTTCCGTGTTGTTGTACAGCACTGCAAAGAGCAGTGTGAAAGCAGCTAAGGAACTAGACCACACCTGTCCTTGGAATGTGTCTGTTCTGGTGCTTCCAATATTGTTGTTAAAACAACATTTGAGGCCTCCAGAAAAAAAAGTCAGGATGGGAATGAAACACGTGTCACGTGGTTGTAAGGGCCAGCTTTTCAATATTGGACCACAGGAGTCTTTTCCCAAAAGCAAGGCAGACACACTGTTAAATAAACAGGATGTGTTCCCCTCGTTCACACGTTCACAGGACAGGCAGTCCTATGAATGCCATCCTAATACAGAAAATAAACACTTCAGATGTTGCTGAAAAGTGTTTGCTGTATTAGGATTAGCATTTATGGGACAGCCTGTCCTGAGATTGGCTTAGGTCATCCCTTGAATTTATTGTCAGCGGGATACCCTGTGTGTTGCCTAGAGATTCTGTCCCTGAACTCATGGAAGATGTATGCTGAAGATGAGTTACAGCTGGGAACACTAGTGTGACCATACTGAGAAGGCTGTGGCTCATTTGTCTTTGCCCAGACTCCTTCTCTGCTGGATAGATCTCATACTGGGCTCTTCCTTAGTTTCCTGCCATCCTTCAGGCTGGTTTAACAGGATGTTTCTTCATGGAGTGTATTAAGTGATTCCTGCAGTGCTGCCTCTCTGTGAAATACTTCTGGCACAAGGTGGGGAGTCATTCTTGGCTAGAAGTAAGATGGCTGCCTGATATCCCGCCTCACAATCTCTCTTTTGGGACATTGTGGGACACCTCCTGCTGTTGCCCTTGTGAACCATTTCTCGCTTGCTGGCTGCCACTTTCTCTCGCCCTGAGCTGCCCTGTCACCTTCCTCATAGATGCTAGTGCTTCTGCCTTGAAGGTCCTCCTTTGAGATGTCATGCTTGTTGCACCATTGGGTTGTTGGGAACCATACTGAGTCCTGGGCTTGAGTTCCTTCAAGTCAAAGGTCCCAACCATGACTAGCCTGGAAAGAATCTGGCACCAAAACACGCCAATACCCTGCTCTTCCTTGGCTTGTCTATCGCATCCATTTCCCTGAGTACTTACCCCCAGGTGCTGGGATCCTGATATATTCTTCATCGTCTCCCTGGTTTAGGAGTAGTGGAGATTTGAGTCCCCGTACTTCTAAAATGTTTTCATTTGACTGGTTTGGGATTGTGCTCTTCCTGAAACCACCTCTCCCAGGCGTGCCGATTCTCGATTCCTAGGCCAGAAATCTTCTTTTGGGTCTCCTCGGTTGTTCCCTCTAGCTAAAGAGAAATAGCTTACCTTACCTTTCCCCATAATCGCTCAAAGGTTCATGCGAGGTCCCATGTCCACCAATATAGCCCACACCATTGTCTGGTCCATAGAAGGAAATGCATATGTAAGATCCTTCAATGGTAACTGAATTAAAGAGCTGAAGCTTCATACATATTTTGATATTACTAAATGCAGATTTAGACTTTGAAGCAAAACTCAAAGTTGCAAAAAACTTTCAGGACCTTGTATCAATGAATTCCACAAATACCTTTGCAGATGTGTGCAGTAGAGTTATATGGTCATTAGTGGTTATTTAGCCGTATCGCCATAAATTGCAAAAATGACTGTGTTTCTCCACCAGTGAGATCAGTATTGACGATAAAACTGGATTCAATGTATTCGCTGGCCTGCACTTAGCCATTTTAGCACTGCAGCGATTGCTGCTACTTTACGGCACATGCCTTTGTAGCAGGATATGCAACGGAATGGCCATCTACATAAATGCCAACATATAGGGCTAGCATAGGAGGTGGAGGACCATGTCATGGGTTCAAGTGGTTAAAGAGATCCACTGAAACACGGCTTGTACAATGATCTTGAACCTGCACCAGTGCCTGTCCCTAGGGACTGAGCATGTGTGATCTATTGGCAGAACCTTGTGAAGAAAAGGGACCTACCGGGAGACTTGAAAGCTAAAACCAACAACCGCTTAATTGTCACAATCAAAGGGTACCACAGTCCTTTGGTTTACCTTTTTTTACACTTGGCAGTCAAAGATACAGAACCCTGACACAGGTATATCAACAAGTCACACATTCGATGGTGGTACAAGAAGTAATACAGTTCATATTGCAAACAATGCCCTGAAGTCGGTGTCTCCAAACAATTTCACTGTGTTGTAGAGGTTAGTGATACATTGTCATTATTACATCTATTATAGGACTCATGGCAAACAGGTAAATTCGAAATTCTCCCCATATGTCTTTGGGTTTGGATGTACTCAGCAGTTTTCAGCCCATGACAGATCCAGCAACCAATCTGTACCCAGTGGCGGGGCATTATATTCCCACCTTCTCCATGTGCAGCATTTAGCTACTAAAAATCCTATAGTGAGACAAATTGCTGGCTGCATTACCACTGTTAGTTGCCTTTATTATTTATTTATTGTTATTTATCTGTTTCTCCTCTGCTTAGCACTTTCCACCTCTCCCCCCTTCCATTAACTTTTCCCCTCCCCCCTCTGCCATGCACTTGCGCGTTCTCAATGTCACTGGGCCTATGAAGATCTCTGTTTTGTTCTCCCCTGTTCCCCTCCCTTGCCTTGTCGCGCTCTGAAACACTTGTGTACGAGCGCGATAGAAATAAAATATCAATCAATCAATCAATCTCAGCCGTCTCTGTCCTTCCACAGTCCAAATAATGCATGCATGGGGTGCAGAGTGGTTAACCACTTCATACAGTGTATCCAATTATAATTATAGTTGTTATTGTTATTTTATAACACACTTAATACTGGAGAGGTTTCTAAGCGTGAGACCGGATAAGAATCTGTGTTGTTATGCATTGTCTTGCTTCCAAGACAAAAGCTTTGCCCCTGAGCTATCCTCCCGGTGCTCCCATAATACCGGAATTGCCACAACTCACTAGTTTGGCATAACATGTGCAAATGGTCTGCATTACCATTTCTGCATCTCGAGTATTTACTGTCTGAGGTCGCATATATTGTACTGATCTCGTTGGGAGTGCAATGCTGTCTATTTAGAATCTTGAACTAAATCATCAGTTTGAAACTGGTGCTCAGTGATACTGTGCTGGTTAAGGTGCACATTTTATTCAATTGCTCATCTGAAAGATCTATACCCATGTCCCCAGCCCACTTAAGTCTTGCACTGAAATGCCACGTTCTGACTTTATTCATGATCATCCTATACAGTGTGGCTAATAGCCTATGGGTGCCATCTGAGTTTGAGATATACATGAGGAGTTCTCATTCAGGGTGCTCACGTGGGTATCCCTCCTACCATGCAGTGACTGCAGCCCCCAGCCTGTAGGATTGCATAATCTCACTTGTTGTGCCCACCTGTTCTTGCTTCCGGGTTTGTAGTGTGAGAAACATAACTTCCGGGAACAAGTCCCTCAGGGGCCAGTATCCAATCTTCTCCCAGTGTGATAGGAGGGAAGCATCCTAAGTAGGGAATAGGCCAGGGAATGTCCATTGTGGCAGCCACTTACAGTATGGATGTGCTACCCCCACTGTTGCATTAACAGCTCGCCATGTGGGAATTGTAATGGGTATGGGGTCATAGGGGCAGTCGTCTTTATAGAATGTGTCTAGTATCAACATTTGTGTATCTCTCGTTTTTGCATTCAGGCATTCCAGTCTAGTGTGTGGTGGGGCATGATCATTGCCTTACCAGTAGGTCGGTGGCCATCGAATATATTTCAAGATAAGGTGCTGTGAACCCACCATTCTCATAGGACGATGTCATGTCTGTCGGTTTTTTTGTGGTTGGTGCCCACGTGCCAAAGGATATGAGGGAGTGACCCACCAAGCCTGGCGAAAAAAACTTTACAAGGCCAGAGGGGCACATTCATAAAGAGATATCATAATTTGGGGAGAAGGAACATTTATCCAGGGTCCGCCTGCCAACTACTGAGGCACAAGTTTCCACTTGTTCAGTTTTTCAGTCACATATTTCTCATGCTCATTGTAGTTATCATAGAATGGTGAGGTGCTGCCCCTAGATATTAGGTCTCCCAAGTATTTACTCCTATCAGGTGCAGTGCCTATTTCAGAGGAACATCCCCACCCTGTGACACCGTTAGGGGCGGAAACCTTTGGACTTGGTGTAATTCAGAGTGAATCAAAATGTAGTCATGGCCGCCCCTCTGCAAGAACGAACACGGCCCATTGACCTGATTTCTGGGAAGGTACCCAATCGAGAGTCTGCAGGCAATACTTTAGCTCACTGTAACTTTCACAGATGGGAAATATCCATTTGTACATCAGTCTTTGTCCCACCCACATGGGCAGTCCAGCACCGAAATGCTATGGCAATTCCCTTCTGAACAAGAGTTCCAACGGCAATCCCATACACATGTTTCAGCCTTGTTGGGCATCATCAGTGAGGTGGAGCTGTGCCTCTCTGAGCACAGTGAGCAAGAGGTCCACATCTGCATGACCCTAGGAAACCTAGGGTGACTGGTCCTAAGGCCCTTGAAATAATCAAAATGTAGTCATGGGCGCCCCTCTGCGAGAACAAACACGGCGCATTGACCTGTTCTTTGGGAAGGTACCCACTCGATAGTCTGCAGCCACACTTTAGCTCACTGTACCTTTCACAGATGGTTAATATCCATTTGCTTATCAGTCTTTGTCCCACCCACATGGGAAGTTCAGCACTGAAATGCTATGGCAATTCCCTTCTGAACAAGAGTACCAACAGCAATCCCATACACATGTTTCAGCCTTGTTGGGCATCATCAGTGAGGTGGAGCTGTGCCTCTTTGAGCACAGTGAGCAAGGGGTCCACGTCTGCATTACCCTAGGAAATTTAGGGTGACTAGACCTAAGGCACTTGAAATAATCAAAATGTAGTCATGGGCACCTCTCTGTGAGAACAAACACGGCCCATTGACCTGTTCTTTGGGAAGGTACCCACTCCAGAGTCTGCAGCCACACTTTAGCTCACTGTACCTTTCACAGATGGTTAATATCCATTTGCATATCAGTCTTTGTCCCATCCACATGAGCAGTCCAGCACCGAAATGCTATGGGCGCCCCTCTGCGAGAACGAACACGGCCCATTGACCTGATCTCTGGGAAGGTACCCACTCGAGAGTCTGCAGCCAATACTTTAGCTCACTGTACCTTTCACATCTGGGAAATAACCATTTGCATATCAGTCTTTGTCCCACTCACATGGACAGTCCAGCACTGAAATGCTATGGCAATTCCCTTCTGTACAAGAGTACCAACAGCAACCCCATACACATGTTTCAGCTTTGTTGGGCATCATCAGTGAGGTGGAGCTTTGCCTCTCTGAGCATAGTGAGCAAGGGGTCCACGTCTGGATGACCGTAGGAAAATTAGGGTGACTAGAACTAAGGCCCTTGAAATAATCAAAATGTGGTCATGGGCACCCCTCTGTGAGAACGAACACTTCCCTCTGGCTACATAAAGGATATTTGAATATTCTCACAATCACTGGTCTCAGTGGGGCCCCCGGTTTGGGTCTTGTCACCAGTGACCTGTGGCCTCTCTCCACGACGAAGGTAATCGAAAAGGCTGGGTCTTCAAGTATGTTCAATTGCTTCTTCCATGGGGCATGTGCAAAAGGTCTCTGGTAACCCAATTATGTGAATATTGTTGCGTCAGGAACACGACTACAGGTCATCGCAACTCTGCAGAGCGGGGTTGAGATCTTTGAATATGGAAGTGACTTGGGTCTTCAGTCCCGCAATATCATCTGCTTTACTAATCCGGGTTTCTGCCTACATAATTCTAGTGTTTGCCCGTTCTATCGTTGCATTTAATGTAGTGATGTTGGAGGTTATTTCATCAAGTTTACCACTCACTGAAGCATGTCTGTAGCAGACAAACCCTCCGTGTCATCCAGCTTCTTCTCGGTGCCTTGCTTAGGTTTGCTTGTCTTGTTTGCTTGTCTGTCTGGTGTAGGCCTCCATATTGCTCTGCTTTTTATGTTTACCACCACCTTTTTCCAACCTTTTGTCATCTTATGGGACCTGGCCAGGACTGTAGGGAAATGAAGGTGCCTAAGTCTCCAGCAAGTTCACAATATGAGGATTCCATGGGCCCACCAATGGCACAGCAGCACACATCTCTAGGATAATCTGGGGCCAGCAGGATAAAGCACTTAGTGTTGCTGCAAACCAGCGCTTTGGCTCTCCCAGCCACCACAGGAGGTTATGGATGTGTCTCCCTGCGCAGGTGCCTATGGGTACAACTCAGGTCTGCCCCACTCTTCTCCCACCGTCGGATCATTAGGCTGGGTGGCGATGGTAGTGGCTTCAGGGTTCCAGGAGCAGTCATCCTGTTGTATACAATGGCCCTCAATTATATGTTGCGCGCCCAAACCAGACATCGTGCTTGCCAATCTTCCCTCACCTAAATTCACTTGGTTGCTTTTATTGGCTGGGGGGGACAAAGCCACCATTTTGCCTTTGCGGGTAAGGACTTATGTGTCGCGCCCGGCCCACCTCCCCAATGTCAAGAGTGTGGCCGCTCTGCCGGAGCCTCCCCACCAGAAGCTCCACCCGGGGCCACACTCAGGGCCGGCGCTGTATGCCACGGATTCTGCAGTGATACCAGCGCACTCTGCACTCCAGCAGGGCAGGCCCCCAGAGCCTTCCGCAAGTGAGGTGGCCCACCTCTCATGCATCAGGCATTTGGCAGGCTCCGGGGTCTTGGAGGGGAGAACAAAGCGCTGTACAGTTGTCCAGCCACCAAAAGACATCAGACATGAATCAACGGATCACTGAGTGTTCCAAAGCAGGCACATTGCTTCCAACATGGGTCATAATGTTTAACGAGACTGGCTGGTGTCGGAGTTCAGCAGAACGCTACCATTTTACAGACTAATCTGCAGCGCCCCTCATAGGGTACCACAATCCTTGCAGAATTTAATTTTGGCTCAAACTCTGCTTCTTGTTCTGCCTTCTATTTTTGGGCCAGCTATCCCCAGATGAGAATCAAGCAAAATGGCGATAGACAAGCACTCCAATGCTCTGTGGTAGCCAGAATCCATTACCACATACCTCACAGTCGAAGCCTAGTCTACCCATGCTCAACAGATTGATCCTCACGTGCTAAAGCAATCAGCCATCTCTTGCCGAATCCTTTCTTTCTGTGCAAGTGCTGCATGGCGGTTGTGCTTATAATCCAGTATTGGGAGGTTGGAACCCCACTGACTCCTCATATGGAGCTAAAAGGCTACCTTTGAGCTCCTCAAACATGGAATCTTCTGGTTGACCTCGATCCTAACGGATATTGCTTTGAGAATCGGGGTTTTTCTGTTTCACACTAACTTTTCCTCTATATGTGTATTTCGAGCACAACCAATCTATATACACCTTATTGAACATATGTTATTCTGGACATGCCTATATAGTCGTTGTGATTGCATGCTACAATGCATCTTGAAATACCCCATTGCAGTCCTGGGATCTGGCCCTCAATTGTCAACCTCTGCTACCAATATGCAGGGAAGGAGGATCAGGACCAGTAGACAACCTCTAGCCTAGATCCTGGAGCAAAATCCTAAAACCCATGTAGTACTGAAATGATGGATGAAAAAATAGTGCTGGGGGAACATGTTCGCTGATACACCAAATGACCCAAAATTTCGGGTGCATGTTGTTTCTGTGGACTTTTCCATAGATTAATCTGGGGGTACATATTAACGCCCTGCATGGTAGGACAGGCTGCTAACATCCTCCACAAAGCCATATAACACGTTGAATAGTCCTAACGGTGCCTGGTTGCCCATTGGCGGGCAGTGGAGTCAGTTTAATTTATTTCAATTTCCACATCTCTTGGGCAGGAAATCGACAAAATGGGCCTCATTATGAACCTGCTGGTCCGGGAACAAGGGTGCCAGTAAGCTTACCGGCACCGTTGTTTCCAGATCGGCGTATTACAGTCTGCCGAGCACAGTGGCCACGGTAGTCAGACTGGTCACCGAAGCACTGCACCATTAGCAACAGTGCTGATGCTTCGGTGTCCCCACTACCAGAGTCCTATGGGACTCCATGGGAATGGGGACTTACATTTTACCAGCGCCTGACTTTCTGGCCCGCCGGAGTTGTAATGGTGGCACTGGGAAATCATGCACCGGTAAATATTTATGGGTCTGGCGGAAACCCGCCGGTAGCAACGCCTCGGTTACCGCAAGACCCATAATGAGGCCCAATGTTTAAAATATTTTTGAGGTTCAATGAGGGAAAGCATGGGGAACAATGCAGGAGCAGAGGGGAACATGGGGTGCTTCTGTTGTTGTGAGGCATTGCTTGTCACGGTAAAAGTGAACTATAAATATTTTCGGGTCACAGGGCATTTGGTTTGGTGACGCCGCGTCACTTCCGAGGAAGTTTGCCCAGTCGGAGAAATCAATAAGGATGACTTAGAAAACTATCTAGAATTAAAACTATTGTGCACATTGTTATTAAAATTGTTTGGTAATGTATTTTGTGAATGACAAAGGCTATACTAATGTGTTAACTCTTTGGTTCTACTTAATCTTTAACCTCGGAATACCCTGATGTCACTGCTCTCCTGCTTCTATTAGACTCTTATTCAGGCAACACAGATAAATATAGCTATACATATTTATTGCATCCTACATTTCATAATTTAATTTTTCATGATTGTGTATCATGTATTGCATCACGGCTTTATCTTTTAATACAATAATCCAACCATGCATGTATGTCAGATTCTTCCTGCTTCTAAGTGCTATCACAATTGTCCTCAAGTTCTAAATCCTGAGGAGATGAAAGGCTGAGCCTGCCTTATTAGCATTTAAACCTGAGAGGGAGGGTAGCAAAAGGAAATGGGGACCTGTGCAACTGTGAATGTTATCCTAGCAGGATATCTCAATAGATTAATGCACCTACTAGAGAGAGATCTATGTGTAACCTGCAGGACCCAGGTTTGGATCTGGGTAAGAAGAACTCAGCCTATCACCTTCTAAAGTGGATCAAATTAGTAAAGTTGAAGTGGGGAATTGTCATATTGCATATCAGACCAGCAGAATCAGTCATATGTTAGGTACTCCTGCTTTTCAACACTTAGGTCGACACATCGATCATTGTAGAGTCTTATAATATTATAATACAGGGAATTCATAACAGTCATGGATCTCTGAAAAGCCTATATGGTTGGAGAAGGGTCAGCAATGCATTAGGGTACATGACGTTTCAATCTGCTGAGTTTGCTTCTATGAGAACTACTGAGGTTACTCATTTGATAATAGGTAGAGTCGATGGCTGCAGGTCAATCGCCTCAGAAAGCACAGGACTGATCAGCAGAGGCAGTCACAAGGCAAGCATTCATGATGTAGACTCTGATGTTCATTAAAGGACTACCATTTAATGAGCTCTGCACCTGGAAAAACGTGTATGGCATATCTACGGTAAGAGGCCTATTTTCAAAACTCGTGTTGGCGCAAGTGATAAAATTCGCTGCTTCATCTTTCCACTTGTACTTAGCAAAAGGTGTGCCTTATCCGCAACAATTGTCAATACAGTAACCTGCACATTTCTAAAAGTAGTGTACATAAAAAAAGGCATCCTCTGCACATTTTTCTATTTGCATCACTTTTTTGTGAATTTACTGTTTTTTTAACACTACAATTATTTTCGTCTGCAGACAAAGATTTAAATGTGGTTTCTATATTAAAGAAGCATCAAGTTGCAAGCAATTAGTCACAATACTTTCTTCAAGCAGCCCTGAGCTATATCCATACTTTGCTTTGAACAGGTGCTGGCAGGGAAAAGGGCACGCAGCAACATTTCATCACATTAAATTGTCACGTGTCCAGACTCAGCTAGTCACCCGAATCTATGTAATGTTCGTGCCGAATTCAAATCACCTAACTACATTCACTATTCAAGTGATTTGCGGTGAATACGAATAACTGGGTACAGGCTTATTGCTCAGCTATTTGACTGTCGTAATGATTCAGTTAATTATGCGCATAAATATAAAAGCCAGTTACTAACACTTCGCAGTCATTCTCAAAATTGCTTTGGCACAGAGGAACTACATTTATTAATTAGTACCTTTTTATGTACCAATTCTGAAAGTTGCTCAAGTATATAAAATATGTGATTAATGCAGACTTCTGGCTCTAAATATGTTTTTTGTTTGTTTGTTTATTGAATTTCTAATGCACACCAGACCCTGAAGTGGCAGGGCGCAGAAAGGATATGCAAAGCGTACAAGTTACATTATGGTGAACAAAGTACATTGACAAGTGACATACAGAATAGGCAGGGCCCGCAATGGGTATAACACAGATATTTACATGATAATATACAAAGGTACATATAAAATAGATTTCAAAAGTAGTTATGACAGCATAATATACAAAGGTTTACATGCTAGGGGTGTGGTGTACTGATGTGCCAGGTTGGTGTAGGGACTAGTCTTCGGTCAGATTGAGATGTGTGATGAGGTTCTTTCTGAAGAGTTGATAGGGTTGATAAGCTCTCAGCTGGTGTGGCAGTGAATTCCAAAGTTTAGAGGCCTTCACAGGGAAGCGATTACTGCCGATCTTAGAAGACTTGAATCTTGGTACCAATAGGCAGTTAGAATTAACAGCTCTGGTGGGCCTGCTGGAAGTTTTCATGGACACTTTGCTGATTAGGTTGCTTGGCAGCATTATGAAGTGCTTTGTGTGTCAAGGACGCAATTTTTAATTGAATTTTGTTATGGGTGGAAAGCCACTTGTGTTGGCGTCTGATTGCAGTAATGTGCACTTTTTGTTAATGCCTAGTGCAGCTCTATGAGCGTTGTTTTGTAGAATTTGAAGTTTTTGGATAGTAGCTTTATTAGCGCTACTGTATAGACCATTACAGTAATCTAATCTGGATAGAATTAATGCTCTGGCCAGTATGATACAACTATCGTTGGAAAGGAAGGACTTGCCAGCTCTTATGATCTTGAATGTGTAAACTGTGGTAGAAGCTAGGGATTTCAATTGTTTGTTGAAGGACATAGTGGTGTCCAGGTAAAAGCCTAAGGTTTTCACCTCTTTGGAGACTGTGATGTTGTTGCCATCAATGATGAAAGATGGGTATTCATGACCTAGTTTGGATATATTAGAGGGAGTGCCGAGAATTATCAGCTCTGTCTTGTCATCATTCAGGCATAGACCGTGTGTGGCCATCCATGCCTGAATGATGAGGTAAATCCTATTCACCAGAGCCAAGTCCTTGCCATTTTATGAAAGCATTAGAGGGAAGTTCATCATACAACGCAATTTGAGCCGAGAAGCACATTTTCAATGGGATACAGCTGTCCTGTATGAATGTATTCGCTTTCAAATATTTAACATCACAAAAAAAACAATACCAACAGGGAATGAAGGAGAGAATAGGAATACACAGGTGACATCACCAGCTATCATTAAAATATACTGCAGTAGATTATAAAAATAACATATAAAGTGTATGCAAATTAAAGATGGTGAACATTGCCTTGCAGTCGGATGAAAAAACGAACAATTGCAAATAATGTATAACTTCTTATTTATACTAAATTGAAAAATCCCCATACCAAGGTATATTTGTGGAACGTAGTTTCTTGGACCCAATGTTAAGAGATAGAGATGCCTAAGCAGCCAGGATGGGCTGGCACTGTTTCTTTCATATTACGTACTTAGGTGTGACGTCTCCACAGTTTGTTTTAGCATATCATAATCTTAGAAAGAACATACCAAACCCCTCGCAGGACAAGGCCTCAGTGTTGTGCGATGCAGGTGTTTGGTGACAAAGGGGTAGCGGCACCGAGTGTGAGCACGCGGCACAGCCATTGACCCACAGCGACCCAAAAAAGTAAGGAAGGTCCAGGGAGTGGAATGAGCCACTAATGCTAACTATTAAACTTCCCGGCCTTTTGTGTGTACTTCCACCTAATCGTCTGACATAACATTCTCTGTCTCTGCACAACCCTATGCTCTGCCCTTAGTGGTTAGCCATACTTGTGTTTTTTGTCCTTTCTATAGGTCCCTTTTCAATTGCATTTACTGTTGCTCTGTGTACGGTGTCGCACTAGGCTTTCTACCACTCGCTAGGTCCTCTTCATCTGTTGTTACTGTTGTGCTGTTAACTGTGTCCCATTAGGGCACTCTCCCACTCTCTAGGTCCCCAGTCATCTGTGGTTAATATTGTGCCGTGAACTGTCGCTGATTAGGCTATTTCACACTCTCTAGGACCCCTCTCAATTGTGTTTACTGTTGTACTGTAAGCTATGTCCCTTTAGGCTCTTTCCCACCCTGTAGGTCCCACTTAGCGGGGGGAACTATTTCTACTGCTGTGTTCACATGTCTGTTCCTCCTGTGTGCTCCTTTCTCTGTGTATCCTGCCGTGTGTGGTGATGGGCTGTGTCTCTCCACTCTCTAACTCCCTCCTCCTACAACTGTCCTCCTTGCACTGCATATGGACCTCTCCGTTTCTCTCATCTTCTCTAACTGCTACTCTATCCCATATCCTATCGCTCTCACTATGTCTGGAAGGAAGAAGTTAAAGAGTGACATCCAGGTATCGAACGCAGGCCCCCATATCGTTGATGCCTATATTGGTGCTTCCTCCAGACAGACTCTCACCAACATCCTCTTATTCGTTCCCTCACCAGACCTATGGACCCCTCATATTCTCTTGGCTCTCTCTCCTATCTCTTCCTCTCCCGTTCATGGTGGCACTTGCTGGGAGGCCCTCTTGGCCTCCTTCCACTCCTCCAAAATCATCATTAATGTCTATTTGAATGGCAATGTCTTGGTCCAGGGACCTCAGCCCAATCTCCTTCTTTTCTATAGGCATCTCCCGCGTCTTATCAACTTACTTCCTTTTCCTGCCATTCCTCCTAGCACCTCAAAACTGTACCCCACCCTGGAAGTCTTTAGAATGTGGCAACCTGCTCCACGTCGCTACTCTTAACTCTCGCTCTGCTGTCAAACACTCCTCTGACATCTGCCGCCTCCTCGAATAACTCCTCAAAGAACTTGACCTGGCTATCCTCACTCTCACTGAGACATTGCTCAAGGCCAGCTCTGTCATGAGTGTTGACATTCTCCTCCCTGATGCATACAAGATTCTCTCTGAAACCAGAACCAAAACGAACTGGAGGTGGAGTAGCCCTGATCTTTCCAGAGTGGGTCCCTGCTTCTGTCATTTCTACACAGGCTTACTCATCCTTTGAATGCCTGGTCTGTAGGCTCCCTATCTCTCCTGGCCACTCTCTCACTGCGGCCACCATCAACAGGCCACCTGGCAAGGTTGCCCTCTTCCTCTCAAAGTGGGCTGACCTCTCCTCTTCTCTCATTGCCTCTACCTCTCATCTTCTCCTCCTCTGAGACCTCAATATCCACATGGATGCTTCTAATCTCTCATCTGGGCTATTCTGCAACCTCTGCAACACTCTCTCTCTTTCCATTCTACCCTCTGGTCCGACACACTCTGTCGGTCACACCCTGGATGTTCTCATCTCTTCAGACACCCCCCTCTGTAACCCCGCCATTAGACTGACCACTTTCTGCTCTCCTCTCACTTGAAACTCTCTGTGCCTCAAGCTAAGCCTACCCCAGCACTGCCACCTACTTTCTCTGTCATTTGGCCAATGAATCGTGTCTCAGTGGATGCCTTTGCTGATACCTTCTCTGCTCCGCCTACGCCTTCGCCTGACTCACACTCTGACGCAAGCCTCTCTAACCTCCATCTTTCCATCTCCAACACTCTGGCCATCATTGACCCTGTCATGTGAATCTACCTGAAACCTACCTCCAAGTGCAACTCTTGGTACGACTCCAACCTGGCCACCCTGAAATGCAAGTTTAGGGTGGCTGAGAGGAAGTGGAGGGCTTCAGGTGCATACACTGACAAACTGGCCTGCCGACTGCTCAAAAGGCAATACAGACTCTGTTGTATCCATGAAGAGAGCCCACATCCAAGCCTGCATGTCTGCAGCCTCTAACAACACAGCCAAATTCTTTAAAATCTGCAAGGAGCTGGCAATTTCTTCTGCAGTCTCCACCTCTCCTGTTCCCTCTGTACGTCTCGGGCTTCTCACTTCACCACTAAAACTCAGGACATCCTGTCCTTGCTCTCCTCTTCCTCTCCCTCTACCTCTCTCTCTGCCTCCCTCTGGCCACCTCTCCCTTTGCCCCTCATTTCTCCTCTTTCTCTCTGGCAATACCTGATGATGTTTCTAGACAAGTCCGATCTTTGAAAGTGTTGTCCAAAAAGGTGCTTCCCTGCACCTCCAGAACAATCAAGGACCAATTGACACCCTTACATCAGACTTGTCCCATTTATGCAATCACTCTTGTGGCACTGGATCCTTCCCCTCTCTCCTCAAGCACTGCCTTGTGCACCCCCTCCTAAAAAGCCTTCTGCTGATCCTACCTGTTTTGCAAACTATCGCCTGATCTCTATCAATCCCTTCCTGGGTAAACTCTTGGAAAAGCTGGCCATCTCCCAGCTCCCTCACTTCACTGAATTTGTTGGTTATCTCCATTACCATCAGTCTGGCTTCAGAGCAGCCAGAGGCACGGAAACTGCTCTCTTGAACACTGTGAAGATCTGCTCTCTAATCTTGACTCCAGCTCTCCATCTGTCCTCATCCTCCTTGAGCTTTCCTCTGCTTTTAACATGGTCAATCACACCACCCTTATCAATCGTCTCTGCAAGAACCTAGGCATCACAGATCAGGCTCTGGTGTGGCTGACCTCCTTCTCCTGGACCAACCCTCCCAGGTCTAAATTGGGCCCTTTCTCAGTACCATCTCTCTTTCCACATGTGGTGTCCCCCAGGGATCTGTCCTCTCACTCTGTCTCTTCAATGTCTATCGGGCCCGTCTATCACTGATTCAGGATTGGTGCACTGACAAGAATTTCTGCCTTAATGCCGGTAAAACAGAGATGCTTCTCATTGGGACCCCTGCTCCCGCTTTCCCTCTCTGACACTGGCCACCCTCATTGAGCCTTCTACACTTGCCTTCCTGTGAGGCAAAAAAACCTTGTTATCACCTTTGACCCCACTCTCTCCTTCTCTCCTCACATCACATACCTTGCCAAGAAGGCTCACTTCCAGCGTCACCTCCTCAGAGGTATTCTACGTTTTCTTGCTGCCCATAAGCTCACTGTCTCCAGAGCCCTGGTTCTCTCGAGGCTGGACTACTGCACAGCCGCTTTCACAATCTGCCTAACTCTTCTCTTCTCCCCCTGAAACTAATCCAGAACAGGACTGCAAGACTTATCTTTGGCCTCAAGCCCTCTGGCCATATCTCTCCAGCCCTGAAATCTCTCCACTGATTCCCGGTGGCTGCCAGGATCAAGTTCAGCACCCTCTGCATCGTCCACAAGGCTTTTTGGTTGGGACAACACTCCATCCAACTATCTCTGCCAAAATACCTTCCTTCTAGAGCCCTTCGCTCAGTTACCACCAACTCTCTGAGGGTCAGACACTTCTCCAAGCAGAGAGTGGTTGTGGATCTCGCTCCTCTACATGTGCCTCCCTCTGGAACAGCCTCCACGCCCCTCAGACTTGAACTGGACCACCAAAGGTTTAGGATCTTCCTTTTCTACTCTGCTTTCTCTCTCTCTCACTTCCTTGCTACACTACCTGTCTGCCACACAGACTGGTTGCTTGGGACCCTCAGAGTCTCACTGGGTACCTTTCTCATCCATGACCAGTCCTCTTCGTACTGCCTCCTGGCCTACTGTGTACTTTGGGGATGTAACTGAAAACCCTGCAGCCCCCCTGCCTCCTTGCCTACTTGCACTTACCGAGAGTCGCGCTGCACTGGCTGCACTTATTCTTAGTCTGCTGCCATGATCACACTTTTGCCCTACTCTCTCCATTGCACATCCCCCTCTCCCTTCCCCCTGCACTTCTCATGTTGTACTTGCATGATCTGAGTGACACAAGGCAGAGTAAATAATTTGACTGGTCTTCCCTTTGTCTTCCATCCCTTGTCTTGTGGTGCCTAGAAACACTTGTGTACAGGCATGTTTGATACACGTGGAAACATACATGGACTCCCTGCAACAATGTTTCCCAAGAGCACATCCCCTAATGAATGATTTGTGTATGTATCCATACCACATTGGGAATCCATTCCATTTCACCAGGTTCTGCAGAAAGCAAATCATAGCATATTATGCCCTTTTTGTAATTCAGACAATCATTCCAACATACAAATAACCTTGCATGACCAATATGTGATACTACTTCTTCTAAAGTATAATGCAGATGGTAGCAAAAACAACTCTAAGATTACTAGCTTCACACACAGCCAAGTATCTCTTGGCAAGTAAACCTTTAAAACAGTAGGTATAATATACCACACTGGTGCCACAACCACTTCAGTCCACTATACTGCATATGTGAAAAAAAGAAGTGGTTGGTTTGAATGTAATAACACCTCTGTTACTCCAAAACATAGATTAACAGTACATCTAACAAATGCCTGCTTATTATTCCTTCAACACAAATTTGGTCACTGAAGTATAACACAATAAACAATTAGATTACGCCAAAAGGTATCTAAATACATCCATAATACTGCAATAGTATTTTTAAAACCCAAGACAGTTAGAATAGGCCAACAAGTACCTAACTTCTTCAAAAATACCTTTCATTGCAAAACACTTGAAATATGCCATCACAGTTCTTGTTACTGCAATACCTCTTGTAAAGTCTGATATAACAACAATATGCCAACGTTACCACCAAATCTAACAAATGCCTACTTAATATTCCTTCACCCCAAATGTACTCACTAAACTATAGTACAATGAACAGTTAGAATATATGCCAACTGGTATCTAACTGCATCTAAAATACTATAATAGTACTGTTAAAATCCAAGACAATTTGATTATGCCAATGCGTATCTGCGCAGTGGACTCAGTATTCAAACAGATATATCTTTAGTAGTAAATTGAGAGTTCTAGTATCCTTAAGTAAGCAAAATCCAATAATATGGAAAGTGTTTTATTGTGGTCACAGCCGACACATGTTTCGAACAATAAGGGCGTCTTCAAGGCAAAAAAAATAATGGGGAAAATTCCTTAAAGAGGTTTCTTGAATGACAAGTAGATCATGGTTTGAACTGGATTCAATGCAATACCCTATTTACATGAACAAAATAAGCGCTGGAAAATAGGCAAAGGGCTTGGATATTGTGGCACAGCGTTTTCAAATCTCCGGTTTACAAGGTGTTAATACCTGAAAGAATAGTAAAGGGGATGTATCTCATGGGCAGCGTGAGTGCGGCAGCCATTCAAGGAACTTCTTTAAGGGATTTACCCCGTTATGTTTTTTGCCTTGAAGACAACCTTATTGGTCGAAACACGTGTCGGCTGTGACCACAATAAAACACTTTCCATATTATTGGGTTTTGCTTACTTAAGGATACTAGAACTCTCAATTTACGACTAAGGATATATCTGTTTGAATACCAAGTCCACTGCGTAGTACAGCTGCACAAACTTTATTTTCTGTCATTGACTGCTGGAAGAACCCGGGGGAACTTCCTGTACAGTTTCTGCCACACTGGACTACCGATATCTTGGAGAAATTGAGCGCACCTCAATTTGTCACTCCCCGTTTTTGTGTTTCTACATAAAAAAATACCCTGCATAATAATACACTTCAAATATGCCATAACAATTATTCTTACTGCAAAACCTCTTGTAAAGTCCAATATAGTTAGAATATGCAAACAGGTATCTAACTACTTTAAACATTCCCTAAATTACAACAAACTTCAAGCAAGGATACTACCACAGTGACACTCACATAATGACAGTAGTTCTTTTTTAATGTTCTATGGATGCTTTTCCCAATGACACCATGATTATTTCATGTCAATACAGCAACAGTATAACACACACTAATGTTGTACCAAACATATTACATAGAATGTACTATTTATGAGGGTCAAAAAAGTATATCTGTGTGTAAAATTGTACACAATTAAAGCTTTTAAACTATCCAGCTTAACAAATTCTACTTTTTTTTCACAGAAAAAGAACCAGAGTTTCCAGTTTTATTACCATGTGCAACTAAGTAACCATTTAAAGTATTATCCCATTTGTTATCTTCACAAAGAAACACATACATATTCCATAAGCACTATCCTCAATTGCACTACAATCATAAATACCATATATATTTCAACTATACCACTCCACCATATTTCAATTAGTGTATACTCCCCCTACAGTACTTATAATTACTACACACATATTACTATAGTATGTGTGGCCAGTGGCCAGATCTTTGGGGGCATGCCCCCAAGAATCTAGCCACTGGCCACAACAACCACAATATAATTAAACCATATAACAAGAATGTACAATACACCTTCAGATAACAAGACCCTCCCACAACCCCCACCAATCTGAATGATGTCCACGGACAGCAAAATTGACTGCAGACTCGGCGACACCTGCACACCTTTTTATTACCTATTGAAACAGCTCCATTACAACTTTATTGCATTCCCCACCATTTCCTGCCCTCTTTCGGCCACCAAATAACCTCAGATAAACTTTTTTTCACATTGTGCAGTCCGCAGTAAGCTGAGATGTCCATGGACCTGGCGGCACCTGCAAACCATTTTTTTCACCTATAAAATGGCTCCATATCAACTTTATTCCACTCCCCCACCCTTTACAGACCCTCTTTCGCCCACCAAATAACCCCAAATGGATTTTCCAGACGTTTTGCTAACTGCAGGGTCTATGATCAGCAGCGGCTAGCCGTGTATCCAACATGGCGACCAATTAAAAAATGATGGCACACCTCACTTTTTTGACCATCCAATAAGCATGTGTTTTTGGTGGCCGCAAACATCGAGCCACCCTCTGATTGGTCCAGAGTTATCTGCAGACCTGGAATCAGGAAATGAGTCCGTGGACTCGACCCAGATATCACACATTTATTTTAACCTTCTTTCTGGACATATTTTTTAAAAACTACTAGACAGATTTACAGCAAATGTACAAAAGCACACTTTTGGGACTAAGCTGCTGCTCCTGACACAAGTTTGGTGAAAGTCCTTCCAGAGGTTTGGGATTTAGGCGCAAACACATTTTTTTCCCATTGTGTCTATGAGGATTTCAAACATTATGGGACCCCCCTATAATTTAACCCCTGTGGACGAAACGGCACTAAACTTTGCAGAATCATGCCGAGGGGGACATATATACAAAGTTTGGTGAGGATACACCTGGGGCGGGGGGGGGGCAAAGATAAAAGCAGCCCAAAAAGTGTTCTTTCTATTAGTTGTGAAAATTAATCGTAACTACAGGGCTGCTACTGCAGGCACTATGTTATATATAAATATATATATATATTTTCAGTAAAAAAACATTGTTAAAGGGATGTTATGGTTAAGTTGCGCTACTAGAAACCTATGAAATTCAGTCAGAAAACGTTGGTAAAGAGACATTATGGTTCCAAGTAAAATAAAAATAAAAACCTGAAATTCGCCATTTATGGTAAGCTAAGCAACCATAACTGGCGCCATCACAGTGCACTGCTAAGACTAACACCCAGGACATCAAAGATGACATCACAAATGTCATTGATGACATCACATGTCTGGCTCCCTCTTCTTTCCTTTACTGACATATCTAGGCCAGGAGCAGTCAGGAACTAAAAATTCAAAAAGTACTATATTTGTAGACTTATACTTCAAATATGTTCTTACAGTAATTCACTTGGGGGTCACTCACAGCATATGAAACATATACTTAGGGGAAACATGGACTTGGAAGTCAGCAATGCTTTCTATGTATGAAGATGATCAGTAAGGTTATTAACACTTTCTGATAGTTCTGCTGTTTTTTTTATTATTACTGTACTTTCCCTGGATATGCTCATATTTGTAAACATTGTACTCACACTACTTTCCATAGCATCCAATTACATTATGTGATAGTTACACATAGGGAAGTAGTAGCTTTGAAGCAGAGCAATCATTTCTCTGCATGAAGATAATCAGTTAGGTAATGACGATTGTCTGGTAATACTGCTGTTTTTTTTACTTCATTTTCTCTGTATATGGTCATTATGTCTTGTTGTCTGTTTGTGTTTTGTTTGCAATAATGCAATTATGTAGAATGTGGATTTTATTAGGCAATTATTAAATGGTTACAGTATGCAGAACTCTAATAAGAAAGCATTTATAACTTTAGTATTTAACATGGCAAGATTATTAATATTGCACCTCCATCATGTCTGCTGCACACTATACCTAAGATTCTACTGAGTGGAAGAAGGGAGAATTTTGACCCCCCCTATTCCTACACTTCCTGGGCAGACCCAATCACGGCTGCTTTGGGTTCAGGGCCCCGGCCCCGGAACACTTGTGCGGGAATACCCATAGGGACTGTGACCCTCCCTTGTGACACCCTGTATGGCAGTACAAGACCAGAGTTGAATGAGACTCCATTTTGTAAGCCACAAACTCAATTTTGTAATAGCAAGACAGTCGTGAAGTTTCAACGCAGGCCTACAGCTCTCCCAGCCAGGCATGCACAGCGAGCAAGCTACTCCCCCCACCTCCTCCCCTTTGTCGTCTCTGCAGTTGTTCGGTTCCCATGAGAGACTAGCTGTGGGACTGCAACAAACTTTACACTGTATCTTCTGCTTTCCGTCTTACTTCATTGACCCAGATACAGCCCTGAGCAGGGGCCAGTGTGAAAGTCATCCATCTCTATAAACCTGCCCCCACACCCAACAGACCCCGGCCATAGAGAGCACCAGGATCGACAGTCAGAAGTGACCCTTGAGTCTGTTTAATCGTTCATGTCTTAATTAGGACAGAGTCAAAGCATCTTTTTGCCTGCAAGATAATGCAAAACTAATAAGGGAACAATATGTATACTAGTGAACAATATAACATATATGTGCAATTAGAAGTTCAATAAAAGTGTGATGTATATTAACATATGTTATAAAGGTGTCCATAGAAGTAGATTGCAACAACATGATGCATAACGAGTATAATACTGTACACGCCAACACTAAGCTACCTCATTTCCATAAGTTCAAATGTAATATATGCATGATATTGCATAAACATAATACAACAGCTTATCACTTTCAACAAGTCACAATCTCTGCCAAGGCTGCATGCACAGACCCCGAGCCATGAACTGCTTTTAATGAAGGATGAACATTGATTCAAGTACATGTTTTGATTTCTTGATGAGTTATTTTTTTACAATGAGAATGTTTAGCCAAACAGAAGACGTAGTATATTGTAATGCAGTAGAACCTGAATGCAATATAGTAAGCCACGTTTAAAAGCATGCATGTAAGACTATGTTCAAAAGCCCTGGTTCTTTGTGCAATGAGGAATGATGTTTGGACACCTGAACATTAAACCCCCACAGTAAAATGAATGCCCATAGTGATATGTGCCCCTTGTGACCTAGTCGTTCAAGCCATATATTTAGAATCCCCTTTGTTGTTATCAGATGGACCCCCAGATCACACAATGACCACACAAGCTCTACCCTTTAGTCAGTATATTCTGAATTGTCTGAACAGGTCAAGCGCTGCATTTAACGGATGAAGTTTAACCTATGGCCAGTAGTAAATAACGTGCCTATGAACCATGTTGTTATAAGTGTTTAAGCCACAAGTCTTTTGATCTCACCAAACAAACAGATTATGGTAGTGAATGAATGGGAGTGTGTGGCTGCAAGGGCAAATGTCAAATCTTTACTCAACAAAAGAAACATTACAAATTGCCAATCCTGCATACCAACTTGATGAGCCCAGCTGACCGATTGACCCAGGACGCATCATCATCTCATCACGTTCCCTCAAGCCAATCAAGTGCCACTGACCGTATGGCACCTATAGGTGTCCACTCTTAGTAACCAATCCCAATTTATCATGTGCCCACTAGGCCTTCCGTCAGCTTGATGGTGTTTTTACTGTATAAAATTGAATTGTAACATGTTTTCTGCAGAATGCTCTTGGCGTGAGCAGATTAGAATCTGCTTGCCCTATTTTAGATAAAAGCTTTTGATACCACCAGCACTTGGTCTTGGTCTCATTCTCTCCTGGGATGCGTTTTTTTTTACTCCATTCGGAGAATGAACTATATTTTTGGGCGCCTCTCACTTACATTGGTGACCCGGATGTGATAGCGTTCTTTTCCATCCTTCTGGCATGAGATGTCCCCCTGCTTTGACCCAGAGCGCACTCCCTCAAAAGCTAACCGCCAACAGCAACCGGTACACCTAGACTGTACACCTAGACGTGCAAACGCAGTAGGGAGAGAGGCTACGGGATCCCCCTTTACAAAACCCACCGTACCACTCGCAGGAGCCAGGCGTGGTCTTTGAGTGAGGAGCGACGCACTGACTGATAGGGTCCAGAGGGTCTCAGATCAAGACGGACATGTTCGTATCACATGTGGGTGTTATCGAAAGGCGCGTGGGAGTCAGATTAGAAGGTCTTTGGACAAACGGCATAATTTGGGGGAAAAAGGTGTGGAAATCTGTAGTACAAGGGGGAAATGTCCTGGGGGTCTGGGTCTTTTCTCTTTTCTCTATATTCCATTCTACTCTTATTGTATCGCATATGGCCATTAGGACGTGACAGAGCACAAGGTGAAAAAAGGTTAAGAGGGATCCTATCTCCGGTGGCGGGTGGAAGGGGGTGCCGCATAGTGCTATCTCGACTAGTACAGGATATATGAGTGCAGGAAAAATTGAGGCAAAAAGAAGATTCCGTAGGGTCTCAAAGGAAGAGCCAGAGTAGTACTTAGAAATGCTTTTTCCAACTTTGTCTCACCTATCTCTTTCTCTCTCTCCCTCTCGGGTGGACAGGAGCAAAGCCAGAGGAGAGAATTGTTCTAGGGGAGTACAATTAAGCAGGGGTAGAGGGGTTGTTAGGGATGGTGAAGTTCAATGTATGTTGTCTATGTTTTTCGTTGTATGTGAAATTTGTTAAGTGTTCGTCTCTTTGTGGAAACATTGTCTTTTTGCAAATGAAAATTAATGAATTGATTTGAAATTGCATGGAACGAGTGTATTCATATTGGTGCAGTTTAGAAGTGTTGAAGTGTAAGTGAATAGTTCTTTTCTTTTGAGAAAGGGTGTAAAACCTATTGAGTTGGTCATACGAGAAGTGTACGAGTCTAGATATTAATTGTCAGTTGAGTTACGTTACGCTGGTAGTAAAGTACGATGGGTGCAGAGACGCCCCTTGCCCATATTTGTAAGACTCTGCCAGGGTATGCAGAAAAAATTAATAAATACCAGGACCAGTGGGTCATGGAGTTGAAGGGAGAAGGACTGCCCCAAGTTGGGCCACAAGGAGGGTCTTTTGACAAAGCGGTACAAGATATGGTTGCCAGTTGCCTGTCCATTAAATAAAATATTGGACTTGTGGCGGCTGTTTGAGGAGGTGCACCCGGGGAAAAGCGGTGAGTGTAATACATCTCCCCTGACAACAACTGGCAGTGAAGGGCCCACTACAAAGAGTGAGAAGACGATAGAGGTCACATGCGTATATCTCTTATTTGTAAAGCCAGTGCCTGCAGAAGGATATGGTGACCCTATATATGAAGCACAACCCACAGCGCCTTCCATACTTAAGCCATCTGCCACAGCACCACCCCCATATGAGAGTAAGGGAACAGCAGGACAGGTGAGTATACCTACAAGCGACATTTAGAAACTCACACAAGATCTAGATTCACAATTAACAATGGCTCAGACTGAGCTGTCCCTCCTTAGGGCAATGGGGGAACAGGGAGGGTCACTCTCCCTCCGAGCAGAACAAGATGCAATGCCACATCTGAGTGAAAGGGCAGCAGAAGATGGATGGAAAAAGAGAAAAATGCTATTCCGAATAAATTATAGCCCCACACAAATAATAGATATAAACACAGCTGACAGTGAACACGAGCTAGAAGAGGGAGGGTGACATCAGACAGGGAAGAAGAATATTGGTGTGACTTAGAGCAGCAAGAAGAAGAATAAAGGAGTCTTGGAACTGCCACAGGTGGGGCTTCATTCGGGGAAGGGCTGTCACCCTTGGCAGAGTGAATGGGAAGGTTAAGGAACAGAACAGGGCATATGGCTGTGATCGGGAAAAAGAGAAGACAGTGAGTACCAAAAAGAGGGGGGATCTACAGCTGCCACTAATACACAGGGGGGCGGGAAGGCTGAATTACATACCATGGGCCCAAATGGACAAGTCCAATTTGCTGAAAAAGCTACCCCCACTCTCAGGAGGTGCCAGCAAGTGGATATATGCATTTGAGAAACACACAGCAGGAGAGCCCTTGGCGGTGGGGGATGTTAAAAGCCTGGTGGTATCTACGGTAGAAGGCCAAGCAAACAGAGTGTGGGCGAAGGCGGGGTTCCCCGGAATAACATTAGATTGTGACCGCCATGATGGGGCCTCATTTACCGCAGTGCGAGCACGCGTGTGGGATGCATTGAGGGAAACATTTCCATACACCCCAGATTTGCAGTCAGTAATGCAGTGTATAATGGGAGATCAGGAAGTTGCGATGGCTTTCATTCTCTGGGTGCAATATATGTGGAGAGCGGAAACGGGTACGGCCTGGGACCAATCAACTTCCCTGTTCTATTTCATTATAAAAAGAGGGCTCCCAAATGAAGTGCAGATGGCCCTTGATAAAATAGCTGGGATAGAAGCCAAGGGTTGGCCTGAAATTCAAAGCATCATTGTGCACCACTGTAAAAGGATCAAAGAGAAGGAAAAGGAGATAGCTCATCGGCGGTTGGCAGACAAGGCTAAATTAGTACAGAGCAAACTGCTGAAGGTCAGTACAGTAGCAGCAACCAGCACAGCAGGCAAGGAGCGAGAGGAGGACGATGGACAGATCGGAATACCAATGCAAATGGCGGTAAACTGGACAGGTAATGGCCAGGATCAGCGGACAGGGGAAAATCAGTATGAGGGACCACAGTGGTCATCAAGAGGGGGGCGGGGCAATAGAGGAGGATTCAGGGGGTCAAGGGGAGAAGGTGCAGGGTATGGAGGGCCCTGAGGAGGAATGCAAGGACATTGTTGGAATTGTGGGAGGTGGGGACATTTTATGAGAGAATGTCGCAGCAGGCCCAACAACTCCGAGTGAACACCAGATCAGACACCCACACCCAGGGAGGCCTTAATGGTTACCGGTGGGCAGGAATAGATGAGAGCCAGCCTGACCCAAGGTACACGAGCGAGCACCCAATGCCCCCGCAGAATACATCCCCACACCCCACGTGTCATGACATTACCGCCCCCATGCGCCATAACACTTATGCCACCACTGCAAATGGAGCACCTACTCCGTGTAGAGGGGCAGCAATGGTAACAGGAAATGTTTTTGACAGTGATGAAATCCCATGGCATTCAGCATAGGACAGCCCACAGGGAACACTTGTGTGTCCAGTAATGTGGATGACCCTTAACACAGCAGAGTAACCACTGGTGGGGGCGGTGATAGGAAACAAACAATTCATTTTTATGGTGGATTCGGGAGCGGAAAAATCATGCCTCAGGGAAGGCAGGTTCCCGCTCTCTAATCAGACTTTGGATATGCAAGGATTCTCTGGGACTGTGGTTGAGGTTCCATATCCTGAAGAGTTAGACATGACGGTGGGAGGGAAAACTGTTTGGGCACCCATGCTGTATTTCGAAGAGTCACCCATTAATTTGCTGGGAAGGGATCTTCTCAGCAAACTCAACATGACCATATCCTTCACTGACAGAGGGATAGTGTGTTCCACACCAGGCATATGTGCAATCCGTGCCATGCTAGCCATACACACCCAAGCAAATTTCCCACAGACACATGGCATAGCTGTAAATCCAGACATGTTCCTACAAGGATTGAGGATACTAGCGAGAGTAGGGCCAGAATTGAAAAGTGAAAAATGGAGAGTGCCTTCAGAATTCATTTTCTGTTCAATCGCAGATCCAGAAATAGTGCCAGGATCCATAGTATACCTAGACATACATGCAGTACAAGTGACACCCCAAAGAATAGCAGTGATAGCAATGGATATGCAGGGATGCCAGTGGAGAACAGTGCTGTGCATCGACACCAATAAGTACCTGCAAGACTTGACAGATGAGGAACTTTTTAGTGACACAGAAGACGACGGGGAAATAGTGATGAAAATTGCAATCCCCTGCGATGTCATGATCCAAAGATGAGTAGTGCCAATGACCCTCGTAGCAGTGATCAAAGCACCACCGGCGTACTTTGAGGAAGACATGTCCCAAGTACCACAGCAGCTGTGGACCACAGGCCCACATGATGTAGGATTACTGCATGAAGTGACACCAGTAAAGATCAAGCTCAAACCCGGGGCCATCTTACCCCGGGTAAAAAAATCCCCCCAATCTAGGGAAGCTGAGGAGGGAATAAAAGACACAATTTGTGCACTAATGGCACAGGGAATAATAGTACCATCTAACTCGCCCTGCAACACTTGCATTTACCCAATCAAGAAAGTGAAGGGAGGGACGTGGAGGATGATCCAGGACCTACACTCCCTCAATGACGTAGTACAGAAGGAGTTCCCTCTTGTCCAAAATCTTGCCTCAATCTTATGCAGCGTCCCAACAGAGGCCACTCACTTCACAGTGGTGGACCTAATGAATGCTTTCTTCTCAATTCTATTTGATCTGGGTTCATGGTACCTGACAGCATTTACGCTAGGGGGGAAGTGATATGAACATTGCAGACTGCCCCAAGGGTACTGCGAAAGTCCCAATATTTTCAATAGAATATTGCATGAAGACCTTGGACACATATACACAATGAGTCCAATAGTTCAGTATGTGGATGATTTGTTAGTCTGTGGTAAAAATGAAAAAGAGTGCAGAGAGGATTCCATTACCCTGTTAGCACATCTAGCACAGAAAGGGTACAAAGTAGACAGACAAAAATTGCAATACTGCTTGACCGAAGTTCTATACTTAGGTCAGCTGATATCTAAAGATGGTAAGAGAATAATACCTGACAGAGCAGCAGCAATGAAAGCAGTAAAAGAGCCCAACACAGTAAAAGAGATCCAGAAGTTCCTTGGCATGTGTAACTATTACCGAGCTTGGATACTGAATTATGCAGCATACACAACACCCCTGTTACAGTCACTCAAGGAAGTACAGTGAGAAAACACCAACCTACAATGGACACAGGAAATGCATATAGCTATTGATACACTTAAAGAATTGATATCAACTGCCCCAGTTCTCGTGACTCCTGATTATGAGCGGGAATTCTATTTATTCTCAAACTGTAATGGCACACTTATGACAGCTGTATTGACACAGAAAACATCCCTGGGTCACAAGCCCCTGGCATTCTACAGTGGAACACTAGACGCAGTAATGCAAGGACACTTTGCTTGTGAACAGGCTCTCACAGCTGCCGCGTTCACAAAGAACAAGTTCTACAATGACAGGATGCTGTGTCACATTGGATGTAGATTAAAAAAATTAGGGCTCCTGGTTGGGAGCCTATTCCACCCAGGAGTGTTACTAGGAAACAAAAGTTACAATTGAATAGGTCCAAGAGAAAAAGTGCTCACAGAATACTCCTGATTTTTTATCAACCTCTGCATAAAGAAATAATTACTTATTCATACTCTGTGTAGAATCAATCTTTCACACTGCCTAACACAGAGAAAACTATTTGTGATGTTACAAATGTCTAATTGTTTATGTGTTTGCTAGTTTTATGTGAACTTCATGGCAAACGACACCTGAGGTTGAGTTTGTCTTACACACACAAAGTGGTTGTTGTGCCAAGAAACTTTTGGTTTCATGTGTTGTAAATATTTTCTGTACTTCCGGTCAAATACAGTTTTTGATGTTATCTCTTGAGTGTCTATTTTATGTTGAACTGTACAACTCTAGATAAAGAACAAGATTGATTCTACACAGAGTATGAATAAGTAATTATTTCTTTATGCAGAGGTTGATAAAAAATCAGGAGTATTCTGTGAGCACTTTTTCTCTTGGACATTGGATGTAGAGCACTCTCTGTTTTCCATCCTTGAAAGATCGAAAAGCACATTGACTACTCAAAGGCCACAGCATATGAGTTGATTATTTCTAGTGCGAACATTCATATTGTGCGGTGCAAAAGTGTAAACCCAGCTACATTTATCACAGAATCATGCACAGTAGAAGACATGCAGCAACACGATTGCGCTACACAAACAGGAGATGATGATGACACGCCCAAAGCACATGAAAATGCACTGTCAGAAGGAGAAATTTACTTCGTAGATGGGTCTGCCTTCATAGATTGTGAAACAGGAGAAAAACACATGGGAGCAGCAGTATTTGGGTGGAGGACGGGGAATTTGAAGTGATTGTGCAGAGAAGATTACCACCACACTTCTCAGCTCAAGCAGCAGAACTGGTAGCACTCATAGAAGCATTACATACAACAAAGGGGTGCATAGTCACAATATATACAGACTCTGCTTATATGGCAATAACAGTACATGGAGGGTTAGCAAGGTGGGGGAGGAAAGGATTCCGAAGAGCAGACAGCTCCCCAGTACAGCACACAACACTACTAGGGGAATTAAGTGATGCATTAAAAGAACCTGCACTTGTAGCAGTCATGAAGTGTCAGGCACATATGCAAGGTGATGACGTCATCTCGTTGGGAAATGCGGTAGCGGACGCTGCCGCCAAAGAAGCCTCCTACCTACCAAAACCCCCAACAGGTGAGTACATACTACAGAAGATAGTAAAAGAAACAGCCAGAAGGTTTCAACTCATTACCAGTCTCTCAAATTATTGAACTTCAGCAAGATGCACCCAGCAAGGAGAAGGAGACTTGGGTAAAAAGGGGGTGTAGCCAAATAACACTGGCAATGTAGTGATGCCAGCAAAATTACTAGAGGTTGCATTTAAACAATTCCACTTCCCAGCTCACAATGCAAAGCAGCACATTATTGCAGACATACAGGACATTTGGTTTGCCCCAGGAGTACAGGAGCATGTGACAAAGTTAATAATTGAATGTATTACATGTCAAACGTACAACTCTGGCATGACATTACAAACACTCAGAGGAACATTGCCAAGGCCTGAAGGGCCCTTCATAGAAATACACATAGATTATGCAGAGATGCGAGAGTGGTGTAATGGGGCTCTATACTTGATTGTTGTGGTATGCCCCTTCTCCCGGTGGGTGGAAGCAGGTCCACCAAATTTCTAGTGACAGAGGTGTTTCCCTGCTGTGGCATTTGCGATGTCATAGGTTCCGACTACAGGACACACTTTGTGAATTACATGTTCAAGCATATCACTGCGATGCTAGGTATAACTCATAAGCTCTGTACGATTTATCATCCGCAATCTAACGGGTTTGTTGAAAACATTTACGGATTACTCAGGAGCAGATTGTCAAAACTGTGTCATGCTCTCAAGAAGAACTGGGTGTATTGTTTACCCCTGGCACTTGTTGAAATGAGGAACCAACCTAGCAAGGTCCACCACCTGTCACTCCATGAAATTGTGACAGGTAGGAAGATGCACACAGCCCACTTACCCTTGCGCAGGCAATCAGACGCACACTAAAGTGCCACAGTTCTAGAAGAAGAATTCCATGAGTATCTTAGGAACCTGACAAGAGCTGAATGAGCCATAGCCAAACAAATAGCACCACCATTCACACGGGAAAACGCTACTGATACGATGACCCCAGCCACAGATAGTCCAGACTACCAGTTGATGACAGGTGACATGGTATATATGAGGAGTTTTGTGCGTATGTGGAACGGGCCAAGGTTCCATGGTCCATACAAGGTAGTATACTGCATGTGTACAGCTGTCAAAGTACAGGGCCTGAAGTTTTGGGTGCACTTGACGGATGTTCGGAAGACTCATGGGAGCACGGACTGCACAGACCACGAGGGGGGTGTGGGCATGAAAACAATCAAGAAAGGGACCCATCTAATTTGGGATGGTGCTAAGTTAATATGGGCCCATGGGAGCCATGGGGATGAACATAACAACACCACAAATATCACAACAATGCAAGCCACCCCCGAGTCCCCACATGTAAATGAATCTGATTTTAACATTTACATAATGAATGACAGAACACCTTCCAAACTCACATGGGTACAAAATCATCTCTCCCCAACCACAATACCGGTGCCAGAAACTGTATCCCCAGATAATATGATTACCAGTAAGGAAAGCAGTGTTAACGAACATATGGCTATCAGCTACTATAACATCTACACAGAGTGGGAGGGGAAAGAGGATAGCAAAATGGCCCAGAAGGATGAGGAGGTGGACTTGGGAGGAAAAAGAGACAAACACAACAGGAAAAGTGGGAAGAAGACTATAAATTTGGCCTAGACACGGTTGATGATCCTCAGCACCCACACTAAACAAACACATGGTATGCTGACATGAGCAACATGCCTAGACAAGCAACTAACGAGAGTTGCTAAGTATGCTCACTTATACCCCATGCTTCAGGCAACCCTAAAGTATTGCTGCCACAAGAAATACCATTTGCAAAGGCCCAGTGTCTCTTACATCTCGCGCTATGCCGAATAAAAAATACTTTCCAAGCACGCATGGTTTCATTTGAACTATTGCAGAACGAGCTGACATGTTACTCCCGGCCGCAAGGAGTAATTTGTGTAAAAGAGCCTTTCCTGGTGATAAAATGGACATTGCACTGGACAATAAATGGTAAAATTAAGAAATATTATGCAAAGCGGAGGTGCTGCAAGGGTTATCTGAAGAAAAGCTGTCATGGGTACGGAGAACATGCGCTCCCATATGGACTGAACACATAATGAAGCTCACTTGGCTCACCGCCATCGAAAAACCCTTCAAACTATAAAAAGACATTTCTTACGAACTTTGTTTCCATGGGGAAGGGAAAAAGGACATGGGGAAAATAAAAACTGCAGTAAAACTCTCATAATACCTGACATGAAGAAAGGAACAGCTGCAATGATGGATACATACTGGGTCTGCGGCAACATGGCGTACCTACACCTCCTGCAATCATGGAGGGGCACATGCTCACTAGCAACGCTTCATTCTGCGCTAATGGTGATTCCAGAAAGCCACCTCCAAGGAAGAAGAACGCAAGCGGCAACTCCAAGTGAACTTTCCCCAATGCCGCCCGAAGGAGCCCCCGTTCATGCAATGGATGAAGAGGGGCTGCAGAGCACCATGCAAAGGAAAAAGCGATCATCAAACTATATTTCCGCCAAATCATCAGAATGGCTGGCACAGATCTCCGATCGATTCCG